>NC_051085.1:10440312-10801978 GCF_004664715.2 Peromyscus leucopus
TTAAGGGCTCTCACTGGGGCTCCACTTGGATGTCCTATGTTATGGAGACCCTGCTATTTTGAATCTGTCGGTTTGTTCCCTTCATAGGCTCCAACATCAGGTGGATGTTGGGGTGGACCAACTCATAGCCCTGGTTCTGGGTCTAGGTGTTTGTTGGTTTGGTCAGCCTGCCAGCTTTCCCCCATCATGACTACCCTGGTGAGTGAGCTCTCCAGCACCGCCTCGATTAGCTCACCCAATGCAGCGGGCCAATTCTGCTCCCAGGTCCTCAGGGCCGGCTCACATGCATCCCTGACTACAGGGTCAGCTCTAGTGTGCTGCCCAGGTGAGGTGAGGGGTGGGGCCATCTTTCCCGAGTATGGGGTCAAACTCTCCCCTGAGTGGTAGGACCAGCTTACATGCTGCAGTATCCAATGAAGGGCAGGACTAACCAATGACCCCTGTGCTAACATGGGCTATGGGTATCACCATAGACCCCAGCTGCAGCAGGACCACAGACCCAGACATGGCCCTCAAAGCAGGTTCGACCTGGACTCCACCAAGGCCCTGGTGCCACCACAGGCCATCCGGATCAGCACAACTCCAGCAACAGCATGGCTCTGGCCACCAACAGGGTCCTAGTTGGCTGACCAGACCCTGGGCATCTGCAGAGCCCTCAGTAGCAATAAGAGCAATGGACACCACCGCAGACCACAACTGCCACAGGGCCACAAAACCGGACATGGCCCTAAGCAGTGGCCTGTGCCTGGATATCTCCATGGATCCAGGAGGCAGCACCGGCCACCAAGATTATCATGGCCCTGCATACGACATGGTCCTCGAACACCTACATGGTCCAAGGTAACCAGACCCTGGTCATCTGCATAGCCGTCAGTGGCAACAGAAGCCCCAGACATCAACTCAGACGCTGGTTGCTGTAGAGCCACAGACCCAGACATGGCCCTTAGCAGCAACCCTAGCCCAGATGATACCACGGCCCTGGGTGACAGACCAGGTCACTCAGATCTGGATGTCTCTCATGGCAACATGGCCCTCAGACACCCTCATGCCCACAGGCTATGTCCAAGACCCTCGGCTTCCATGTGGCCTTTGGTGGCAACATGGGCCATGGACATCAATACAGATCCTGGTTGTGGTAGGACCACGGACCCAGACATAGTCCTAGGCAGTACCCTGGGCCGGATGACACCATGGTCCCAAGTGGCTGCACAGGCCACCTAGACTGGCATAGTCCATACAGTGGTAAGGCCCTTGGATACCAATGTGGTCCCAGGTGGCGGCCCAGACCACAGGCCCCTGCACATCCCCCCAGTGGTGACAGAAGTCACAGACATCAATACAGGCCTCCTTGGCTGCTTCAGGGCCATGGACCAAGACCCGGCCCTTGGTCGTGGCCCAGGCCCAGACATCTCTCTGGACTCGGGTGGCCACCTGGCCATTCACATTAGCCATTTCCTCAGAAGCCCCACCTCTCCATATCTGCTTCTCTCCCCAGCCCGTGAACCATTCTGCCTCTCCATCTCTTCCACCTCCCCTCCCCACCCTGTTCTCTCTCACCATAGTGGGGTCCGACTGTCCAGCACCAGGCCTGTAGGTTGGGTTACAGGTGGCACCTGGTTGGGTACTGCCCACCCGAGCAGGGAATGGTGTGGGGCCGGGGCTTCTAAATCTCAGGCAGCACTTGGTATGATGGTACCCGAGCGCCCAGTGACCGAGGCACCCAGCGAGCTCCTGGTTGATTTGCCTCCCTGGATCTAAAAGCCGGGGAGGGTACCATCTGTGTTCTCTGCCGATTCAGGTCCAGATGGGGTCTGTGGCTTCTGGTTGATTATCTCAGCCATTTTTTTAAAGATATCTTTTGTTGTGTGTCATGTGGCAGACTTCTGTCAGCCGCACAGTCCATCATCTAGGGAAGCCAAGCAGGAGCTCGACTCAGGAATCTAAAGGCAGGAACTGAAGCAGAGACCAGGGAGACACACTGCTTCCTGGTTTGCTTAGCTTGCTTTCTGATATAACCCAGGACCACCTGCCTAGGGATGGTACCACCCACAGTGGGCTGGCCCCACGTGTGTTCATCCTGAATCAAGAAGATACTCCTCAAACGTGCACACGGGCCAGTTCAATAGAGACATTGCTGTGACTGGGGGTTTCCTCTTAGGTGATGAGTTTGTGTCATGTGCTTGGAACTGAACAAGTGCTCGTAACTGCTCAGCCATCTGTCCAGTTCTGTAGTTTGATGATTTTAAACAATACTTAAGCTGCAGAAAAATCAGATTAATTCCATTTTTTTTTTACTTTTATCATAAGATATCTTTTTACAATAAAGCAGTGCTTGCAGACAGTTAAAATGTCTACTCCTTACGTTGGCTGTTTCCTTCTTAGAGGGTTCATAGGTCAGAGGTAAGTGTGTCACATCTTACACATTAGCTCTCCAGTATGTACTTATCATGTGTATTGTATATATTTTACCACTTCATGTTTGGATTTATTTTTGCCTATTCACTTAGCTAAAGGCCACTGCTTCTCCATCTTTGGCAAAGAAAGTTTTTTTTTTTTTTGCTTCCTAAATACTCTTACCATCTGTGACAGACTATTATTTTACCATCACACAATAAAAGCAGATGATTAGAAAAGTATGATAAAATGTAGCTGTGACAAGCACAAATCCCACTTTTGAGGATTGTGTGGAACAGATTAAAAATTACTGTATCTGGTTCTATAAAAGGTTTCTAGAAGACTCCTCTCTATTTTAATTCTCACCTTGACAGCAGGTTGCTCCGAATCTCTCAGCTGGTCCTGGTCACAGAATGTACTTTGAGTCAGATTGGTTTGGATCCTCTTTCACCACCATTTATTACGTCACTGCCTAGAACTATAACATTGATTTATCAGTGCCTGCTTTGGGAAGTATTTGCTCATAGGCTTTGTTACCTCCACAGATATCGCAGTGAATGTTTTGACTTAGTACCAAGCATGAAGCTGTTAGCCACAGTGTGATTTCTGAGTCCAAAGAGATTTTCAACTTCTTCCCTGGTGGTCTTCATTTATTTATTTTTCTTCTGTTGACCTAAAAGGACTCTGGAAGACAAAATATTCCTTGTACTGCTAATGCGTCTAGAAATAGGTATGCATAAACAAATAAGAAATTTGACTACGGTACCACCATCCATAGATATAATCATGTGTAGTCACAGGTACATCTCTATGTAAGAGGTAAGTTGACATACATGTTTTCTAGCTCTGTCCTCAGAGAGGGTCAAGAAACAACAGGATTCTGGAAACAACATGTATACCTAGTGTAGATCTAAAGGTCAAATCACATTCTCTAATAGAAATCTCTGAAGAAAGGGATGAATTAAGGGTGAGTCAGGGAAGTATAAGAGTAACGTAGACAATCTGCAGGATTAGAAATCAAAGAAATGCTCCAGACAACATGTCAAAATGAAGCAGCAGCTAACTTGCAAAGCTCCCAACAACCAAAGAGGGACAATATGAGGAACGAAGGAAGGAAATAAACAATGTAGTATCAGATTATAACTCAGAATGTAAAATAAATACAGATGAGTTCATACTAATATAAACAGTCAAGTAAATGAATGAGGAAGAATAGATGAATATCTAGATTGAAAATTGTACTTTGTCTAGGCATAAATGCTTTGAGGAAGACAGCACAATTGCCAGACTCTTAAGTGAAGGATGTGTGTAGAGTTTTCCTTCCAAAGGGACAATATGGGTAGTACTGGGGGGTGGGGGAATGATTTGCCAGTAGAGAAATCTGAAAACCACTCCCACAGGTAGGTGATTGTATTAGTCAGGATTTTGTAGAGGAACAGAATGGTAAAATTATATATATATAAATGGGGTTTATTAAAGTGGCTTACAGGCTATGGTCCAGCTAGTCCAACAATGGCTGTCTCCTGACAGAAAGTTCAATAATCAAGTAATTGTTCAGAATCCTGAAGAAGCATGCTCTAATGCCAGTGAAGGAAAGGGTCTGCCAGTGAGAGTGAGGGTAAGAAGGCAAGGAGCAAAAGTGTCTTTCTTCCTTTCCTTTCTATAGGCTCCCAGAGGAAGATGTAGCCCAGCTTCCCTGGTGGGTCTTCCAAATGCAAATGATCTGAGATTAAAGATGGCTCTTTCTACAGTAACCGAGAAATTCACTGAAATCTCTCACAGGTGTGCCCCGGGCTTGCACTTTCAAATGTAGTCATGTTGACAACCAATAGCCTTCACAGTGGTTAAGTGAAATCCTTGGTGATGACATGTGGATAGCCTAGTTCCTTGGTGTGAGAAGCTTATATTCTCATCCCACAAAAAAAAAAAAAAAAAAAAAAAAAAAAAAAAAAAAAAAAAAAGCCACAGTCTAACCAGTAGAACAAGAAAATCAGGAAAAGCCAATGTGAGGGACATTCTAAAAATGCATGACCTGTAATCCTCAAAGAAATGGGGGGCGTAGAAAGCAAGGAAACATAGACAAACTAACTGACTCCAGTTAGAGGAGCTAGAGAAGACATGATGACTGAAAGTAAGGTGGTGTCCTGGGTGAGATCATGGTGCAGAAGATGCACACCAAGTGTCTCCTAAAGAAACACAAATGAACTGTGGAATTTAGCCAATAACAGTGTGCTGTCATTGGCTCCTTATTTCTGACAGCTGGACCATAGGCATGGAGAATGCTATAATCGAAGCAAGATGAGCTGTCAGTATATATAAAATTATTGTAAAATAAAATACTTATAAAAGCCTTTTAGGGAATAAGGCCAAGGGCATGGGTATTTATATAAGCCTGCATGACCCAAAGCAAAACCATTGGCAATATATGTAAAGAGTTATTTGGGGACTTTCTATTATGAACTGTACTATTAACTACTACTATAGCTTTATAATGTATTTTGAAATTGGGGAGAAGTTCTCCCAACTATTATTTTCAAATGTTAGTTTTTGTTATTTTTATTTATTATTTTTGAGACTTTTTGTTCATTTGTTTGTTTTATTTTGTTTTGTTTTTATAGCCCTGGCTGTCCTGGAACCTCAAACTCACAGAGATCTGCATGCCTCTGTCTCCTGGGTGCTGGGATTAAAGGTGTGTGCCACCACTCACTGGCTAAATTTCAGTATTTTTATTTTTTAATTTTTTGCATTTGCCATTTATTTTTTTAACCAATCCAACCAATCAAACAAAAATCCTATAAAGTTTATAATAGGCTTTAGATTCAACCAACCAACCAACCAACCAACCAACCAACCAACCAAGCCACTAACTGATTTGGGAAGATTGATATCTTAAAAATATTTGTTAAAGGGTTTTAATTTCTCCCAGTTATCTGTAATAGGCTTCTGCATATAGACTTTTTCACTTCTTTGTTCAAATTTTAAAATGTTTTCACAAAAATATTGCTTCATTAATTTAATGTAGAAAAATAGTGTGCGTGTGTGTGTGTGTGTGTGTGTGTGTGTGTGTGTGTGTGTGAGTGTGTGTGTGTGCATTCAAGCACATAGACACCTCTGTGGAGGTCAGAAGACAGTTTTTTAAAAGTATCAATGTTACTAATACAAAATTGTAATGACTACAATTTGCTCATTTAAAACGTGACATTTGGTAGCTTTAGCATATTCACAGAGTTGGGCAAAGAACTAACTCATCATCAGACTCTCCTGATCTCTTTCTGGGCCTCTTTGTCTCAGATCTGGGAAACTGCTCATTCACTTTCTGTTGCACAGATGACACTATTTTGGCGACAGTGAGCACCTTGTCTGATCTCTGACCTTAGGAGGAAAGAATTTAATTGGCCATTGTTAAGTATGATGCTGACTGTGGATTTCGCAAAGATGCCTTTAATCAAGTAGAAATTCTCATCTATTCTGAAATTGTTGAATTTCTTTTATTAATTTGGGAAGGCTTGAGTTTTACCAACAGTTTCTCATGAGACTTTTGTTCATGTGATTTTTTGTTTTTCAGTCTGTTGCTCTGATGTATTACACTAATTGATTTTGGGATGCTAATGTTTGCATTCTTGAAAATAAGTCCCATTTGATAATGGTACATAATAGTTTTTATTATTATTTTTTACTTTTATTTATTTTATATTATTTGTTTATTATTATTATCATTATTGTTATTATTATTATTAGTCTGAATTCAGTTTGGTAATACTTTCTTGAGGATGTTTACCTCTATAGCCATAAGAGATATTTACTGGTTTATGGTTTTCATTCTGTCTGATATCTATTGCTGATTCAAGCACAGAGATGAGAGTGGTTTTGTAGAATGAGCTAGAACATGTTCTGTTCTTTTCCCTTTTTGGAAAAGTTTGTGAAGAATTGGCAGGTTTTTTTTTTTTAAGTGATTGGTAGAATGCAACCAAGAAGCCATTGAGCCTGGGTTTTTCCTTGTGAGTTCTCATTGTGTATGCAGCTTCTGTACTTACTGCTCCAGTTTTCTGTTTCTTTTGTGTTCATCTTTTTTTTAAATGTCCTCTTTGAAGTTGGTCTAATTTATGTAATTTGTTGGCGTGGAGCTCATGGGACTCCCTTACGGCCCTTTTCATTTTGTGAGCTTGGTAGTAGCTTCTCTTCTCTCTCATTTGAAGACTTTGTACATTGGTTCTCTTTCAGTGGTTATTCCAAGGATGCACTATGCATTGTCTGTGGGGGAAGGCTATTCTTAGTATTGGCTTCAGGTCTCTGCACATGCTAAGCATGCATTCTACTGCTGAGTGGAACTCTAACTTTTATACATTTTAACTGTCACAATCTAGGTGAGGTTAAAAATGTGTGAAAGTCCAGTAAGATGCAACAACTCTACTCTCTACTACTTAATATTATGGTCATCATGCATATCCCTTCTAAAATGTCACAAACATATGATACAGGGGTGCACTTTATGCCATACATTGTCTTGCAATCCTCCTATTTTATGGCTGATTTCACTCAGCTAGAACTGGAGTCTCAGCCCAACCAAGATTCTTTTCATCTATTTTGGATATTTTTCCTAACAACACTATCACCCATAATGCATTGTGTGTTGCTGACAATTGAGCTCACTCTCTCTGAGTAAAGCTGCTGTCAGCCCTGGCCTATCCCATGTAAACTTGCTTGTGCCTGGTCAGTTGACTGACTGACTGACTCTGTGTGTGTGCTCTGTATATATATGTTTGATCCCTTCCCCTACCCCGTCGCTAGGTAAAGAAGGTTACAGACACCTCACTATTTTTATAGAAAGTACAATTTTCTGTTCATAAACAAATGTTCCTCATTTTTTTTTCAACTGGTCAACTTTTCACAGCCTTGAAATGGTTGCTGTTAATGATTTTGTCCTGCTATGTACTTGTTCTTTGGGCTGGGAGGAGATTTTCCCGAGTCTTCACACACCAACATCAAAAAAGCCAGGCTCTCTGATTTCGAGTCCTCATCAAAAGTTTAGGAACACGGAGAAAAAAATAGAGTAAATATGAACTCCTGGCTCCCTTAGCACCAGTTATAACCACTAGCGCACATGTGAAGATTCTTTAAGTTTCCTCAGCATGTGACCATATAATTTTATATTAAGGGGCTACACACAGTAGAGTGTTTTATTGCCTGCCATTTCTGCCTGCCGACACTACAGTGGCTAAAATGTGCAAAGTCAATCTGAACAGATTTCTGTCATCCATTTCTATGAGAACAAAGGATATCATTGTATGACATGGTTCTTCAGAAATTTATTACCCAACCCTTATCAGGGAGTTTTAAGACAGCTTGAGTGTTTTTCCTTCAGTTTATAGGCAATCCTTTGAACATAGTACAGCGTGTATCAGCCTAAGTATTCCATTTGAGATACATTTCTACAGAGTGTATTTCGGGTTCAGAGTATGATCATGTTGACTTTCAAATAATTTGTTTAATTTTTCTCTAATTCAGAATTCTCCTTCAGTACATCTGGTCAGGATTTTCCTACACCGTGGGGATAATTTATCATTATCATGGTTCTCAAATAATTAATGCTTATATTTTATTTCTTGTGCTTCTGTTCATTTGATTGCTAGTGTTATTTGCATGGTTTTGATGTTTATCAAACATTTGTATTTTTGTTTAAATTCCCCATTTCTATTCTTTGCCTATTTTTTTCCTACTGATTTTATTTGTAAGAATCCTTTGTCATTTGTCATTGTGGTGATATAGTGTGTACCCTAATAAAATTTGCTGAGAGATCAGAGAGGCAAGAGAACAAGCCACCTCTTACCTTTAGGACTCTTCAGCCTGAAAAACCTCAGCCAATAGGCCTCTAGCAGAATGAACTTCCTCAGCTCGAAAGGCTTTAGTTCCTGCCTTGTAGTGAGTAGCCATCCCAGCTTTGACCTGGAAGTTCCAACCCCCATTGAGGCTTCGGTAATGATCATGCCTACAAGGCAGGGCTGAGAGAGGATGCTGAAGACCCGAGATCCGGATGCAGGGGCTCTCTTGGTTCCTGGACCCTGGACACTGGAGCTAGACTGAGCAGAGTTCTACAGAAAACACTGGGGTTGGTGATTTAGCTCAGTGGTAGAGCACTTGAGCGCAAGGCCCTGGATTCAGTCCTCAGCTCTGTTAAAAAAAAAAAAAAAAAAAAGACAAAATAACAGAAAATACCACTGGACTGCGCCACACCTTTCCCAGACCCTGTAGCCTATCCCTTCACTTGTAAGTTACCCCACAAAATAAACCTCCCTTTTAACTACGTGGAGTGGCCTTAATAATTTCACCAATACTGCCTCCTCACGACTTATATATCTTTCTCTGTCCACCATATTACTTACTTCCTAGTGCTGGGATTAAAGGAATGTGATTCCCAAGTACTGGGATTAAAAGTGTGTGCTATCACTGCATGGCTCTGTTTTCTTTGCTAGTCTGAGTCAATCTCATGTAGTCCAGGGTGGCTTTGAACTCACAGAGATCCAGAAGGATCTCTGCCTCCCAAGTGCCAGGATTAAACGTGTGTGCCTCCACTGTCTGGCCTCTATATTTAATCTAATGGCTTGTTCTGTTCTCTGATCTTCAGGCAAATTTTATTAGGATACACAACAATTACCATGTGTCATCTTAATATTTTGTCTGCTTTATGTTATAAATATATTTTCTGTTATTATTTCTGCTGTTTCATAATATTTCCCTTTTATTTGTTTTCAAGCCTCTATTTTACTTATTATCATAGTATATGTGAGTTTGTGTGTATGATATGTGTTTTAAATGGGGACAAATGTGTTTTACAACTCATGTGTGGATGTCACAGGACAACTTTAGGGAGTTAATCTCTCTATGAGTTTCGGGGATGGAAAGTTATTCAAATTTAGGCAGCAAACATTTTAAAGCTTATGAGCCCTTATCATCAATCATCATCATCATCATCATCATCATCATCTTTTTCCTCCTCATCCTCTTCCTCTTCTCCTGCTCCTTTTCCTCTTTTTCCTCTTCCTCCCCCTCCCCCTCCTCCTCCTCCTTTTCTTTTTCATATTCTCATTTTGGAGCACAGAACATGGAGCCAGAATTCTGACATTCCAATCTTGCTTGGTGACTCATAAGCTGTGTGACTATAGATAATGTCTTAGTTTTCCCCAATGTAGACTTTTTGTCACGATACCACTTACCTCCTGGACATTACTTGTTAAATGTTATATGTAAACTATTTAGAATAATGTTATACAATTCTTAATAAATCTTAGCTATCATGGTTGAAACAAATTATCTTTTCCCAAAATACCTGCATTTCACATCCTCTTTACACTAAGATTTTGGACATGCTACATGTACTTGGTCACTCTAAGTTTTGCATTATAAACCCACAAACTTTATTTCAGTACTTATGGTATTACTATTTTTGTTTCCTTATTAGGATTTTATTTTATGAATTTGATAGACCCCAGATTCTAGGGTACTACCTTCTCTAGTGGGCACCCCAAGAACCCAAACTTCAGTCCAGTTGATGCAACAGCACGAGGTTTATTGTTGCGGCTGTACAGTCGGGTGAACTCAGCTCCAGAGAGCAAGAGTCGCAACTATTGCAATCACATGGGTACTTTTAAAGGAAAAACCCACAAAAGCCATAAGATTACAATTCCCATACAATTTCATGGCCTGATCACAGGGTGATCACAGAGTGGGTACAGTCACGTCTGCATGCACATTCTTTCGGAAACCTCAAGGGGGTATCAGGGCGGGAGTGGAGTTTACACAAAGGTCACAGTGGTCCTTCCTGGAACACTTGCAACTATCCCAGTCACAGTTGAGCACATCTCTTTTTTTTTCCATTTTTTAAATTTATTTATTAAATTAAATTTTACATATCAGCCACGGATTCCCTTATTCTCCCCCCTCCCACCCCCCTACCCCCACCCCCCACTCCCGCCTTCCCCCCAGCCCCCCCCAGCACATCTCTTAACAGAAATCTTTTTACATTGTTACATTGTTGCAGGGGTGGTTGAATAATGGCTGAGTCAGGTTGCCCTTGGAACTAGTTTTCTTTTTAGTTCCTTATTCTCCTGGGGTTTGGGAGTATAAGCCTGAAGGGTTAGGGTCTTTCAAACTGAATATGTATTACATTTTTTTTAATGGTTTATCATTTTGTTATAATGCATTTTATTAATTACTAAATGCTTTAATACTTTATTTCATAATACACTTTTGCTTTGTGTTAGATTGAATTTCTACATGTCATCAGAAGTAATTCTGATCTCTTCATTTTATTCTTATTAAGCCCATTCACTTCTTTAACAGTGAATACTATAACCATTTATTTACTGAACAATTTTAGCACATTTATATTTGTGTTATCTATTTTCTTATTGTGAAAGTCTGGAAATAATGTTAGGTATCTGTGTAAATTAATGTACATTTAGTATTCAGAAAAATTGCTTGACATATGCATATGTTTCAGCACATGTTGGATTCCACAGTCATTGTTCTGCATGAATAGTTCTTATCTGGATTCATGGACATTTGCAATGAAGTTCTTTGGTGAGTCATACTGCCTGGGTCTATATCCTTTTGTAATAACATTTTCTTATCCCTATCAAAAGGTGAAATCTATCTTCTGACCTCTTGGGTCAGATGGTTCTGTTCATTGACTTGAGAAAAGAATATTAGAAGTGACCTTGCATGCTTTGGAAGGCTGGGCCTTGAAAACCCAAAGTCATTGGATTTTATCTTATAGGAAACAGGGGCTACCCTGTATTAAACAGGGTAACTGAGGTGCCTCAGACACCTGCCCTGAATAGTTACTAGCTGCAGGAGGCAAACCACTGTGGACCACCTATTGCCAGTGGAAACCTCGCTGCTGGCAGTTCCATAAATGACCCCAGGGAAGTGTTACAGAAGAATCATCCAGATAAGGCAGCCCAAGATTGGAGGATTCTGATCACATACATATATTAAGCTTCAGTTTTATCTTTTGAAATGCCACAGCTGAGAACTGGTACTTTAGTGTTTCTATTTACTTACATTCAAGCAATTATTTCATTGTTTCAGTTGTTAGAATTTTGTGTTTTTCAAGAGTGCATTGATCACTTCTCTGTTATGTGTTTGAATTAAACTTGAGTCATCATTCTGGGAAAACAAATGTCTAAGAAGATTTAAAGAAAGATAAAATCAGTAATACTGAAGATAAAAATTAGAAAGTTATTCCGATGCTCTCTGGACAGCTTTTCTCCTAATTACATAGAGAGCAGGCTGAGCTTAAAACACACAGTGATCACCTATTATTCATCTCAGGGTCTTAGTTCTCTGAATCTAAAAGGTGTCTAACTTTTCCAAGTCCTTCCACTGACCTCTATCCTCCAAGCTCCCTCATCTACAAACCTAGAATAAGCCCCATATGATTAATAATTAATGTCATCTTGTCCAAAAGTTTGCTGCTTTTCATGTGTACAATAAATTTAGATTTGTAACAAAAGAAAAACATAACCCTCACTGCTTTAGGATATATGCCAGAATAAAATATGGTAACCAGCTACTTGAAATCAGTAGCTATTATTTTCATATAGCCACATATATTTAGTTATTTTTCTCTATTATGCACAAAAGATATTCTAAAGTCCAGAACATTAAGTGCATCCATGTATAATTTTTCTTCTAGTACAGCATCCACTACTAAGCATATAGCATTTTTTTTTTTTAATTTCAGAACTTAGGAAAAGTAGCAACCTTTAAAAAAAAAAAGTAGAACGAAAGGATACAGGGATAAAATTAAGACCAATAAGATAAAAAAAGTGGATCCAAATTTTACTTAGTTTCTGGAATAGTTGAGTAAGTCTAGTCTCTGACATATTTTTTAAAGATTCTTTTAAATCATTTTTTAAAAAAAATTCATACACATGTGTCATTTTATATGTTTTAATTCTAGAAAGAAAAACATGGAATGCGAGTAAAAATACTGATGTTGCTTGGCAATAGCTACATACAACACACACACACACACACACACACACACACACACACACACACAGTCCAAAAGAAAATTGAGTTGCAAACATTTGTGGTGATTACAAAGAAAGTAAATGGCTTTTAATTACATCTTCTAAACCAAACTTTTTTTCTCTCTACTTTTTTAGAGAACTATCTAAAACAGTAGTGAACGCAGTTCTGCTCTTTACAACAGCCTTTTAGATTTCTTATGGATTTTTCTAGTTATCTATCATGGAATAATTCATTTTGCAGTTTCTCTCAGTAAGGGCCAGCCTGCATTTGTTTTAATCAAGATGTAAATATAATATTTTTTTTTTCAATCTCTGCAACTAACATCTTTAGAGATTTTGTTCACTTAGGATATTTTTTTTCTAGTTCTATCCATTTACGTGGAAATTTCCTAATTTCATATTTTTTTAATTGAAGAGTAATATTCCATTGTATAAGTTTACTACATTTTATTTATCTAGTCATCTGTTGAGGGACATCTAGGTTGTTTCCAATTTCTGGCTATTATGAAGAGAGCAATAATGAACAAGATACAGCAAGTGTCTCTGTGGTAAGATGACGTGACCTTTGGGTGTAGGTCCAAGAGTGGTAAAGCTGGATTTTGAGGTAGATTGATTATCATCTTCTCAAGGAACCACCACCCCTATTCCTACAGTGGTTGTACAGGTTTTTAGTTCCACCAGCAATGGATGAGTGCCCCCCTCACTCCACATCCTCACTAACATGAGGTGTCATTTGTTTTTATTGACCTTAACCGTTCTGATGGGTGTAAGATGAAATCTCAAAACAGTTTTGATTTTCATTTCCCAGGTGACTAACGATGTTGAACATTTCTTTAAGTATTTCTCAGCCATTTGAGTTTCCTCTTTTGAGAATTCCCTGTTCAGATTTGTACTGCATTTTTAATTGGGTTGTTTGTTTTCTTGATATCTAATCTTCTGAGATTTATTTTATATATTTTGGATATTAGTAGTGTTTATTGATTCCTATTATTTTGCGGTAGTTTTTGTATGTCTCCCCTCTTTTGATTTGCTAGTCTGAGATTATTCACTCCTTGTGTTTTCTTGGGTGTGGCTGACTCCTTTAGGGTGGAGTTCACTCCTTGTGTTTTCCTGGGTATGGCTGACTCCTTTAGGGTGGAGTCTTCCTTCTAGCCACTTCTGTAGCACTGGACTTGTAGGTAGATATTGCTTAAATTTGGGGTTATTATGGAATATCTTATTTCCTCAATCTATCGTGATTGGAAGTTTTGCTGAGGATAGTGTTGTGGGCTGGCATCTGTGGTCTCTTAGAGCCTGCAGGACATCTGTCCAGGCCCTTCTGGCTTTTAGAATCTCCATGGAGAAGTCAGGTGTAATTCTAATAGGTCTGCCTTTATATGTTACTTGGCCTTTTTCTCTTGCAGCTAGTAATATTCTTTCTTTGTTCTGTACATTTAGTATTTTGATTATTATGTTCTGAGGGGAATTTCTTCTATGATCCATTTTATGTGGTGTTCTGTAAGCTTCTTGTACCTTGATAGGCATCTCTTTCTTTAGTTTAGGAAAATTTTCTTCCTTGATTTTATTGAAATTATTTTCTGTACTGTAAACTAGTGGCTGTGGAGCCCCCATGGGACTGGACTAGGCCCTCTGGATATGGAAGACGGTTGTTTGGCTCGAACTGTTTTGGGGGTACCCAGGCAGGGGGATTGGGATCTATTCCTGGTACATGGGCAGGTTTTTGGGAGTCTGGTGCCTGTGGTGTGATGCCTTGCACAGCCTTGGTGCAATGGGAGGGCCTTAGACCTACCTAGGCTCAGTGTGCTGGACTCTGCTGACCCCCCATGGGAGACCTTGATTTTGGGGATGTGGGGATGTGGGGTGGCTTGGGAGGGAGGGATGAAGGGTAGGAGGAGGGAGGAGAGGGGATCTGTGGATGGTATGTAGCGTGAGTAGAAAATTTCTTAATAAAGTAAAAAGAAAAGGGGAAAAAAAAGACAACTACAACTTAAGTACAGAGTATATAGAGACTGTAGAACTGATCCAGTACCATCATGATGATGCAGACATGGGAGACTTGCACAGAGGGTGCTGTGGGGTGGTCTTTCTGTACACTGTAAATATGTGTTGCCACAATTGGTTAATAAAGAAGCTGCTATGGCCTATGGCAAAGCATAATAGATCCAAGCAGGGAATCCAAGCAGAGAGAGAAGGATAAGCATACAGAGTTAGAGGAGATGGTGATCTTTGCCAGGGGAGCAAGTTGTAATGAAACACAGGAAATGCCATGAAGCCACATGGTAAAATATAGATTAATAGAAATGGGTTGAATTAAGTTCTAAGAGCTAGTTAATAATAAGCCTGAGCCATAGTCCAAATAGTTTGTAATTTTTTTTAAAAAGGGAATTGTTTCCTGTGCTTTTGACCTGGGTTTCTTTTCCTTCCTCTATTCCTATTATTCTTAGGTTTGGTCTTTTCATTGTGTCCCAGAGTTCCTGGATGTTTTGTGCCAGGATGTTTGTAGATCTAACCTTTTCTTTGTTGACTTAACATTTTGACTGAGGGATCTATTTTTCTGCCTTGTCTTCCATGCCTGAGATTTTCCCTTCCATCTCTTATGTTCTGTTGGTGAGGCTTGCCTCTGAGGTTCCTGACCATGTTCCTGAATGTTTCATTTTCATGTTTCCCTCAGTTTGGGTTTTCTTTATTGATTCTATTTCCACTTTCATGTCTTGAACTGTTTTATTTGCTCCCTCCCACTGTTGGTGTTTTCATACTTTTGTTCAAGGTATTTATTCATTTCCTATTTACGGACCTCTATCATATTCATAAAAGCTATTTCAAGGTCTTTTTCTTGTGCTTCAGCTATGTTACATTTCTCAGGGCCTGCTGTTGGTAGGGTTGCTGGGCTCTAGTGAAGACACATTGTCCAGGCTGTTACTGATTTTTTTTTTTTTTGCTCGAGTGTAGGTATACAGGTTTAACAAGATTGTAATTCCAGGTGCTGATATCTGATCTTGTCTTTGTTGGGTGGGTGTTTCATTCCTTGGGTTCCGTTGCCCTTCTGATTTCTAGGAGGGTGTGGTAGCTGTGTGTTGCTTGGTTGGGAATTCTTTTGGGATCCTTTCTAGGTGTGGCCACTGGTATTTTCAGGGAGAATGTGTTTCCATGTACTGGGGGCTGATGCTTAGGAATGGGGATGGGCTGAGGGGGTCCACAGGAGGGAGGAAAGCAAAGTCTTCCACAAGGATCTGCTTAGTCCCCTGGCAATGGGGGCAGAGAGTGAGGAGAGGCCATGACAAGTAGTCTGCTACAGAGATGGGGATGGGCTTTAGAGAGGAGGGGGAGGTGAAATTCCTAGTTAGGCTATCTGTTTCACGGGCTGGAGTTACTTGTGGGTCACCAGGGAAGGCCTGCTGGAGTTGGGGGCTGGGATAAGTGATAAATGTTGACGAGAAGGTCTGTGTGATCTATTGGAGATGGGGCAGAGTGGAAGGGGAGGCGGCAGCAGGTGGTCTGCTACAGACCTGGGATGAGACTGGGGCATTGGATTTGGAGGAGAAGAAGGAGAGGCAAAGATCTGTCGTGAACCTACCTGCTTCCCTGGCCAGAGTGGTTTTATTGTTTTTAATAATATCATATTTTCTACTTTGAGAAATTTATACTATGTATCTTCATCATATTCACCTCCCGTTCTCCCTCCCAGACCTACATCCTCTTCCTCACCCCTGTCCATTCACGTCTTTTTCTTTCTTTCTCTTTCTTTTTACAGTAGACTATTTCTTAGCCGATTTTATGGTCTTCAGGCTCTTGCAAATTTTTGCACCCCATTTTTGCCATTGTTCCTGAGCCTTAAGTGTAAGGGTTGTGTTGTAAATATACCATAGGCACCCCATGGTCAGTTATCTGTGCATTTTGACTGGTTGTGCCTCTCTGTAATGATCTCTGCCTGTTGCAAAAAGAAGCCTCATTGATGATGGGGGAGAACTACAATCCTCTATGGATATAAGGATGAACATTTAAAATGCAGTGAAGAATTATACTGGTTTAGGAAATTGGTGGGAGCAGGCTCTCTCCTCTAGGTTCCCTGGCCTCACCAGACACGAGCGGTTGTCTAATTTTATAGTACCTGGAATGCATCCCATTCTATTGAAGAGGGCTTTAGTCTAATTAGGTGGCTGTTGGCTTACCCTCATATCTTGCCATGCTGGTCATTATTTTGGTTCAATGATGTGACAGCTGGATAGGGCTATTGATTATTTTTCTCCCTTGGCAGTATTTTATTATTATTAATGCTGATAACAGCTTTTAAAGCTGTTAGAATTAAGACCTCACTAGCTTATGCAATCTTGAGAAGTATGTCTTGAACAGCACATTGTACTGCCCTCTCTCTTCTAAACATATACACATATCCATACAACCTTTATGGTATGTCAAAAATTAATAATAAATTAATTCTGTCTTTTAGATAGAATTTAAGTATCTAGAAATACTTGCCTAATTTATTCTTAATTTAAACTTGCAGAATTCATGATGACCTGACCAGTTATATTATAAATAAATCTATAACTGTCTGTACCATATTTCCCTTACAGAAAAGAAGAACTACGGGTTATTAGAATGATGACTGAAGTGTGCACCTTATCTTTAAAGCATCATTGATCATATAAACAGGGATGATTTCATCTTGTATGAGTGGTTTGGCTGTAAGACATCAATTTAATTTCAGCCATAATTATTATGAGGCAGAACTGTAGAAGTGGGTGAGAGCCATCTGCCACATAAAGGTGATTAATAATAGCACATAATGAAGCCTCCCTCACTAGGCTAGCACTGATTAAGAGAGAAATGCATGATGATCAGCCACAGAGCTCAAAGAACAGGAACACTGAGTGTCTTAGTCACTGTTCTATTGCAGTGAAGAGACACCATGACCAAGGTAGCTCTTATAAAAGAAAGCATTTAGTGGGGGGCTTGCTTACAGTTTTAGCTTATGTTATCATCATGGTAGGAAGCAGGGCAGCAGGCATGGCAGACATGATGCTGGAGAAGTATTTGAGAGCTACATCTGATACCAAGACTCCAGAACAGAGAGAACTGGACCTAGCATGGGCTTTTGGAACCTCAAAGACCACCCCCAGTGACACACTTCCTCCAAGAAACCACACCTTCTGGTTCTTGTAATCCTTTCAAATAGTTCCACTACCTGATGAGCAGACATTCAGATATATGAGCCCTTGGGGCCATTTGGCCATTTTTATTCTCCACTCTGGGCTTGAATCGACACTTTGTTTTCTGTCACTGTATCTGAAGGCTATTACTGAAACTTCAAACTTTGTTTTTTTTTTCTTTCTGCAAATGAAAGGGATGGTATCCACTTATGTTATTCATCTTGCCCTCACTTTGACAAAATAGCGGAGGAAATCGGTTTTAGTCAATGATGCGTGGTCCCATTTGTTTCTGATGTGCATTGAGCTGGTGTATCATGACGGAAGTTCTAGGTAGAAATCCGTTCTCACCTTACAAGCACTGAAGCAAAAAAGAGAGCAAGGGCCTAGTATCCTAAGTATACCCCCCAAGAACACACTTGAAGTGATAGAACTGCCACCAGGCTTCATTCCACAATTTCTACCACCTCCCCAAAAGTCCCACAGTCTGGTGAATGACCCTTTAACATATGGCCTTGAGTGGACATGTTGCATCCAAACAATAACATTCTACATCTGGCTTTAGAGGCTTGTGAACCCAGATCCTCTCCAGGAGCCCCTCGATGCTTAACTGTTAAAATACTGAGGAGAAGTTCAAGTTCAAAGTTTGAGACTCAAGACAACTCTTAACTACACACTTCTATTAAAAAGTTTCATACATCCAAGACACACTGAAATACTTCAAAAAGGGAGATTAGGAAAACAGCAAAAAAGACTTGGACCAAAGCAAGTGTCACATCTCATACTTGGTGTACTCAGTGGTAGGATATAGCCCCTAAAGGATTTGTCCATCCCCACTGCTATGTCTTCAGTGACTTTAGCCCACATTGCTATTCTCTTGGTTATAACGTGGGCCTATGACTTCTGTCTTAGTTAGGGTTTCTATTGCTGTGAAGAGACATCATGACCACAGCAACTCTTAAAAAGGAAAATATTTGATTAGGGTGGCTCAATTACAGTTCAGAAGTTTAGTCCATTATCATCATGGCAGGAAACATGGCAGCACACAGGCAGACATGTTGCAAGAGAAGGAGCTGAGAGTCCTACATCTTGACTTATAGACAACAGGAAGTGGTCTGTGACACTGGATGTGGCCTGAGCACATATGAGGCCTCAAAGCCCACCCCACAGTAATATACTTTCTCTAACAAGGCCACACCTACTCCAACAAAGCCACACCTTCTAATAGTGCCACTCCCTTTGAGGGTCCTTTTCTTTCAAACCACCACAGCTTCCATTGGATGTTGTTCCATGCTCCTGGCTTCTCACTTCTCGGGGTCTCAACTGACTCTTACTCTCACAGATGTATACATCACACTCTCAGTAGCGGCTTATGGGGACTCTAACTTGGCATATGCTGACCTCTGAGACTTTGCTCTAAAGCATTGGTGGAAGCCCCTATGACCCCAGAGCTCTTGCATTCAGAATTCCTGCAGACCTAGCATCACATAGATAATGCAAAGGTCATCTGCTAAGGTTCTCTCAGCTGCTGCAAGCTCTGAGTGCCATGCTGGTTGAACTCATGGAAGATTCAAAGGACTTACTCTAGTGGCTTCTATATGAGAACAGGGAACTCAAGGACTCTCTTCTTAAGCAAAAGTCTTTAATTTCATGATGCTTGGGAATATGGCCAACTTCTGAGATGCTAAAAGGCATCTCCCATATTGTTCCTGTGCAACGGCATGACTTCTTTATAGTGACTATATCTCCTTTGCAGTAACCTTAAATGTATTTTTTTCCCCTTAGGAAAGCTCCAAGTTTTCCAAATCTTGGACAGTCTTATTTGCAACACAGAGATGCAAAAGCTGTACGTGTTATGATAGCAAGACAAATTTAGAACACACAAGTGATAACAGTTTAATCCTCTGTGTCAAAGTAGGGTTTATCCTAAGACGATTAGTTCATATTAATATTAAAAGGCATATTAAGGCAACTTGTCACATTATGAGATACAGTGAAGCATCTTATAATTACTTCAGTTATATAAGAAAAACACTTGATAGAATATAATGTTCATTGTGACAAAAATTCTTTACTGACTAAACTTTAGTCAACAGTCTGAGCCTTCTCCTATGGCCATCTATGCACTTCCGTGTGAGACACAGATGTAACAAGAACTATGATAAGTCAACATAATCAAAACTCTCACTTGGTATCTCATCAGGCTCCTCATTTTTTTTCTACTCTCCCAGTGTTCAATCTCTTGGTCTTGTCTTCAATAAGAATTATTTTAGGCATGTTTATTCAGAATCCTGATGTTTCTGTCTTCAGTTCTCTGCATAGATCACTGTAATTGCCTGCTTGCTTATGTGGTGTTTGAACTCCATCGCAAATTCTGCTCTATTTCAAGGTTCTTTTGCAGTGACCTCTTACTGCAAAAGAGGACTTAAGACAGTCCTCACTAAAGGCTTTGTCTACTCTGTATGTATAAATGAGTATGTGTTTCTCTAATAGTTGTTGTTGATGTTCTTAGCAAATTAGAGGCAGAACAGATGACATATAGTGAAATACACTTAAGACTCGACCAGACCACAAATGCCACATCATTTATTCAGAATTTATTTAGAGATTTTTAGCCAGTAGAGGATGACAAGAAAAAATGTGTGGGTGTCAAGAATGGAAAGAACAAAGATGTAAAATGAGTCATTTGAAAATCATGTTTTGTGTGATAGAAATAGTTAAAATTCTTACAAACAGGTTGTTGGGATGAAGAAAGAAAGGAGCAAGACAATTTTGCTTTATAATAAATGCATAGTAAAATGTATCTTTATGTAATAATAACAGGTAGAATATAAATAAAAATTAAAGATTCTCTTTATAGTAGCACAAAATATGCATATTACCTAGTAATAGGACCAACAGAGATGGTCAAGGATTCTGCAAATAAACCAGAAACATAGCAATTGAAAAGTATTGAAAACCATCAAATAATACCTAATGAAATATAAGACAAATTTTATTAATCATTTTACTTCAAAATTATTTATATATTTAATGTGATCACAGTCAAAAATCACAAGAAGATCTTTTTATAGAAATCAACAAGATAATTGCAAAATTTGAATGTAAACCCAATAGGGTAGTGGGGTGTTTTGAATAAGAATGACCCCCATAGGCTCATATTTTTGAATGCTTAGTCATCAGGAAGTGCCACTGTTTTGGAAGGATTGGGAGGTGCGGCCTGGTTGGAGTAGGTGTGGCCTTTTAAATGGAAGTGTGTCACTGAAGGTGGGGCTTTGAGATTTCCAAAGCCCAAGCTAAGCCCAGTGTCTCTCTCTTCCTTCTGCCTATGGATACAGATGTAGAACTCTCAGCTACTTCTCCACCAACATGTCTGCCTTCATGTTGCCATGCTTCCCACCAAGATGATAATGAACTATACCCCTGAAACTGTAAGCAAGCCACAATCAAAGCTCTTTTATAAGAGTTGCTTTGGTCATTGTGCCTCTTCACATCAATACAACACTGACTAAAACAGATGGTCTTTTAAAAAAAAGTCATTGCAAAGACTTGCTCTGCTGAGTATTGATACTTAGTATTCTAATAATTCATATTAGGAGGTATCACAACAAAAGACTAAATAAAGTGAGAGGCCAGGAGTTAATGTCTACATGTATAGTAATGCATTGTATAATATTTTAGGCAATAATGGACCACAAACAAACTGTGGTCCCGTTTGATTTAATATGGAGTTGAAAAAAGTCCCATCTAGCATGTTTGCTAGCTTCCTGTCTCTATGACAAAATACCTGAGACAATTAATTTAGAAGAAGAAAGCTCTATTTGGGGTCATGGTTTCAGTTCATGTTGACTAGCCCTATTGCTTTGGGACTGTGGTAGCACAGTGTATCATTGTAGGGTCACATGATAGAAAATATTCATGTGTGTTTTCCAGACTGGAAAGCAATGCATGAGAAAGGAAAGAGATAGAACCCCAAATCCCATTCAAGAGCATGTTTCCAATAACCTAACTTCCTCAAGGTAGGCCCCACATTGTTGAGGCTCCATTATCTCCACAATGCCTCAGACTGAGGACTAAGCTTCTAACACATGGATCTTTGGAAGAGACTTAAGATCCTTGCTATAACACCTGGTAAAACCAGAGCCATCATAACATCAAAGCATAATATGTGATTGATTTGTGGAGATGATAATTTTATGAGTTTCCTTTCTGTTGATTGATAAAATACCCCAACAAAGCAACTTAAACAAAGAAGGGTTAACTTTGGCTTACAGTTTCAGATTACAGTCCATCATTGCAGGGAGGTCATGGCAGGAGAAGCATGAGGCTAGCCAGTCAGTCAGGAAACAGGGAGCAAACAGTAAGCAGAGCTTGCCAATATTAACAACTCAAAGCACACCCTTAGTGGCATACTTCCTCCTGTAAGTCTATCTCCTAAAAGTTATATAACCAAATGGCTCCACCATCTGGAGACATGAGCCTAAGGGAGACATATCAAATTCAAATCACAACAACAGTGTAAACAAATCAGTATTGTTAGTTGTACAAGAATATAGAATATGCAATTATGTACAGTATAGGAAGCTTGATAATGATAATAATGATGACTAATCTATTTACTGTGCTATTATCTTCAAGACTGTCTTAGACTATAATCCTTTGCTAGTTACTAGAAATGTTTGCTGTACAGTGACATGCTACTAGATCATGCTGACAGCAACCTAGATCTCTCACATTTACTACATCACTTAGTTTCACCAAGAGGCTTTATTAGGGGTTTGACTTATAGCACACTCATTTTTACAATTATACTTTATGATGGCCACACAATAATGGAATCAATGAATGAAATATCTCTTAGAACAGAACCCTATTGTTAAAATATGGCTGTATATGAAAAAAGTATCATGGAATATTAGGGGAGGGTTAACAATTCTATTTCTGAATACTGTTCCCATGAAAAGCAAACTGAAGCTTTACCTTACTTTATACATACACAAAGGCCTAAACATAAAAGGCAAAATTATCAAATATATAGAAAGTAAGAATAAGAAAATAGCTTTCAGATGTCAGGGTAGAGAACAATATGTATTTACTGCAAGAAATGAAAAGATATACCCTAGATGTCTAATGACAGTTAATAAATTGAATTCTTTAAAGACTTGGGGTACAGCCAGTATGCTATGCACATCAGCATTCCTTGAGAAAATATAATGTACTTCAAATGTAAAATAAAATAGCACCGATATTTTCTTAGCATTGCCTGGTGAGACATATAAAATTTTTATGTGCATTGTAGTAAAGTTATTGCATACAAATACTTCATAGCCTTTGAGAAATCTTTGCTTTTATTTCATACAATGCTTTTCGTTTTATTATTCAAAATGCCACACATTGACATTTTATTGCTAAAATATGTGGAGAAAAAAGGGTGTTGTAAAGATGGTAAGACATGTTTGTGTACCTTCAAGAATTATTTTTCTAAGGAGTAAAACATCAAATATTCCTTTTGTTTAAACACTCCATTCATGTCTAAAATCACTATAAAAGTTCAAGTTACTTCATCAAGTGTAATATTTTTTTTTCATAGAGTGCTGATTCATCAAATACAGCTGGGAAAGAAGAATAGAGATGAGGTATCATCCGTCTTGATCTTGTGATAACAAAATGAAATTTACCATATGCATTCAACAGTGGTGGTGTTTTTAGAATCATTATGGACATATCTATGTCTCCCTCAAATTCATTTGTTGAGCCCCAACCCTCCAGGTTGTATATGACTAGGTCTAAGAAGACTATATATGACTAGGTCTATGAAAACTGAGGGTGAGACCTGATTTCGATAGAGTTGATGTTTTATTTAAAAAAAGCGCCAGCTGCTGACTGAGTTCTCTCTCTCTCTCTCTTCTCTCTCTCTCTCTCTCTCTCTGTTTCTCTCTCTCTGTTTTTCTGTCTCTGTCTGTTTCTCTCTGTCTCTGTCTCTCTCTGTCATGTGACAAAAAGTAAGAAGGCAGATGTGTGCAAGCTAGAAAGGGATCCCTCATCTATACCAGAGTTGGTCAGTCTCTTGATCTTATTCTTCCTTCTGGCTTTCAGAATTGTGAGTAAGCAAATTTCTATTGTTTTTATCATTTAAGCAGTCTCTCTGTGTGTATGTGTGTGTGCATGTGTGAATCTGTGCAGGTATGTATGTATGTGTGAATCTGTGCATGTATGTATGTGTGTGTGTGTGTGTGTGTGTGTGTGTGTGTGTGTGTGTGTGTGATGGCTGTCCAAATGATTAATAGATGGTTAAAAATACATAGCTAGGAAATTTAAACATTGCCAGTGAAACACAGACTATCACACTAGCATCTGCTCCTCTGTAATGGCCTTTTCTAGCTCATCAGAAATATCATTAGCATAACTTAGAAACAATATTTCATGTTTATTTCATCATTATCTTATTAATTAGCTTTTCCCACTTAACTAACTGCCATCAAAGTTAATTAGACAATATCCGTTTATGTAGCTCATAAGTCCATGGGTCAGCATGTTGATCTGGGCTGCAGAATCCGGTCTTATCTAGTCTCTCTTCAAGACTGGTGATCAGCTAAAAGTCTGCTTGGGAGGTGTGTCTCTGTATGGTGTCTGGTCCTCAATTGGGACACAACCAAGGGGATTGAGTTGTTATTCTCTCACTATCTAATTAGTTACCCAGGACCGATTTATTGAAGAAATACAACATTCAAGAAGTCAGAGTTGTACTTTGTCCTATGGTTTATTAATCTATATATTTATTTATTTTTGGTCAAAGAAATGAAGAGACTAGGCAAGATTGAAGGGGCAGAGGAACATTTTGCTTTTTGCTAGAGAAAGGGAATAATGTGTCCATTGCTGCAATGTATTGATGTGAGGCAGTTCACCAAATCACTCAAATAGCAAAGCTGTGTTGGGGTAGCCATACCAGCCCTCTGGCATGAGCACCGTGGCAGGGGTAACCAATAGCAACCCAAGGCAATGAAAATGAGCTCCTTAATTAGTTGATAGTATTACTGATAATTCGTGTCATAAAAACCTTCCAGAGACATAGGCTTAACTACTGGAAGATGGTTGCTCTTTCTATTCCTGTGTTAATCATCTCCATCTGCATTCAGAGCTAATGGACTTCTTTTGGGGGAGGGAGGGTAATGTAATTCCTTTCTTCATGAGCAATCTTTTCTGAAGTAGGTTGTCTAGGCTAGTGAGCATTTTCAGAAGCTTCCCATAAGCAGCATAAAAGGAACAGGTTTCATGGTTGAATTGATAAAAATTTTCACCCAACTGCTACGGAAATTATTTTCAAGTGGCTCAGTTAATTTCTCCCTTTGTTAAAATTTCAAACAAGCTCTGTAGATAATAGAGGTCCTCTAGACTCTAGGCCCTCAGACAGTTTTCAGTCCAATAATTAATATATTCAATTCTTAGTACTAATAAAAGCTTCAAATGTTATCTAGGCCAACTATTCTCTTCTTGTATTAAACTGGGTAGTCTGATGGTGAATGCTGTCGATACTTTGACTGGATTGAGAAATACCTAAGATATTGGTAACACTCATTGGGCTTGTCTGAGAGAGTGTTTTTAGACATGATTAGATCATAATAGCTCCAATCTGAAGAACACATTAATCTATGAATGGATTTACAGTTTGTGTATACTGTTGGCAGGTGGTAGAACTGGAGAAGATGGGACTTGGTTGTAGGAAGTATGTCACTGGGGATAGGTCCTTGGGGGCTCTTTTTTGATTTGGCTCTCCTTTGCTACTATCTTTTTTTTGTATAAAAGCCTGATAAGAAGTCATTTCTACCCAGTTTCACAAGAAGCACACATATTTGACTTGTTGGTACAATAAATTACATTCCCGAATTAAAACCATCTTCTCTGGTGCACTTTCTACCATACTGACCTTTAAAGTTAAAAACAGAATTTATTTCATTTTAAAAGGTGTGTGTGTGTGTGTGTGTATGCGTGCGTGTGTGTGAGGGTATGCATGTGTATGTGTCTTTATGATGGTGTGTTTGCGCGTGCAGGTGTCCAGAAGGAGGTGTTGGATCCCCTATAGCTGGAATGACAGGGAGTTGTGAGTTGACAGTTCTGCTTCTCACGCCCTTTCTAACATGATCGGTACAAACCTCTAAACCTTTGAGTCAGAACAAATCCTCCCTCCCCTTCCTTATTTCTCCCAGGTATTCACCAAAGGAACAAAGAAGTAGCGCAGACACCAGGTCATGCCGTGGCAAGAGGCAGACCACCTCTCGACTTTTTCCTTTATTTTTCTAGTTGACCTCATGTCCTCGGATTCTCTAAGGCAGTGACTCCTCACAGTTGTAACTGAGCAATCAAAGCCACTTGGCCCTCAAGTCTCTGCCCTTTTGACACAGACCTTCCTTTGTAGCAGGGAAGAAGGAAGAGCTGTCTGTAGACGTCTCACGGTGACAGCCAGGATGTGGTACATTTCATTTGCATTACATGTCACTGGCCGTAAGTGGCCACATGCCTCACTAAACTGAAAGGGGATAGAAAATACATGTCTTTCATCATCTAAAAAAAAGAAATTTAAAGGTACTGGTGGGTGCTGTCACTACTAAATACACTTTTTCACAGTGTATGGCTGACAAGGATAGGGGATGTAGTCGATTTCATGTACACACACACACACATACATGTGCACACGCGCGTGCACACACACATATGTAATTGGTTGATTGATTGATTTTGCTAATGTTTCTGTTTCTATCCTTCTTCCTCTGAGAGGCCTAAAAACCAGAGTGAGCTGGAGTTACAGGCAGTTGTGTGATGTCCAACATGTGTGCTGGGAACTGTACTGGGGTCCTCTGGAAGAGCAGCAAGCACTCTGGAGTACTGAGCTGCCGATCCAGCCCCAACTTTAAAGTGTAAAGTTCTCCAGTCTGGGGCCTGGATGGATGGTTTCTTACAGAGGACCAGAGCATGCTGGTGGGAGGCTCCCAGCCATCTGTGACACCATCTCCTAGGCATCTGACATACTCTTCTGGCCTCTGCACTCAGTACACATGCATATAAGCAGGTAAAATACTCAGATGCACAAAATAAAATAAATTTCAGGAAAAAAAATCTGCACATGTGTACCAGATATCACTCATTTGTATCTTCCCAGCTTCAAAATACATAAATCACAGTAACTGACTACAGAAAGTGGTAACATGTTTCATATTTCAAAAGGCTAAAAGAAAGTATTTAAAATCTTTTACTATAAAGAAATGATGTCTGTTTGAGGAGACAGGCATGGGTATCCTGATTTCAACTTTGTATAAGTGCAGGTCCATCAACTCACCACATGGCACAACCATAAATAACTGTGCATAATCTTACATGTTAATTACAAACAAATAAAATGTAAACCAAAGTATCTGGTCCTTCTCAAGGCTTTTCATTCTCACACACTTTTCTTTTTCCCCTTGGTGCGCAGGAGTCAGACGCACGGCATCTAACAATACATGGAACCACAGTTTGACTCAGGACAGCGTTTAGTAGATTTTCATTGCTGACAGAGAAGCACTGGAAGTGTTTATTTTAGTACAAAAGATGCTGTTTGGTATGGTTCTGGTTTACCTTTCTAAAACTGTTTGCTGTTAGTGGTGTCCAAATATTTTCTACTGAAAAAGCACACAGTTTGCTTTTTAAAGACCTGACGTTGAGGGCTGGCGAGATGGCTCAGTGAGCAAAAGCGCTTGGTGTGCAAGCCCGAGGACATGAGTTCAGTCCCCCAGAGCCCACAGGAGTCAGCTATGTGTGTCGATAATCTCAGTGATCCTATGGGGAGATGGGAGGAAGGGGCCGCGAATTCACAGGCGCTCTTGTGCCACGTAGCCAGGACTATGCGGGGGAAGGACAGCAAGGAGATCCTGCCTCAAAAAGCGTGAAATGGGAAGATCAACCTCAGAGGCTGTCCTTTGTTAGCACGCATGAACACCACCATTCACACATAAAATGTGCACGCACACATGTACACACACATGCGCATGAGCATCTGGTGTCCGGGTCACAGACATTGCAAATTTATTTTAAGGTTTCTGAAGGTAGCCTTTAGAAGAAACTTTTTAAACATAATTTATTTATTGGTGCTTTGGGAATTTCACATCATGCACCCCAATTATGCTCACCTCCCAGTCCCCCATATCCTCCCCTCAGTGCCCCGGCAAGAAAATTTTAAAAATTCAAACCAAAACAAAACATAGCAAGCAAGCAAGCAAGCAAGCAAACAAAAACAAGAATAAAACAAAACACGCTTCCCCCCCAAACCTCTTTGCTTCTTCATCTTTCCCACCTCTCCAGTACCTCTTCATTCCTCCTAGTGGCGTTGGGAGTGGTATGTGGTGATGTGTGTAGATCCTCAGAAGGTGTTGGATCCTCTATAGCTGAATTACAGGGAGTTTTGAGTTGACTGCTCTCCTTCTCATGCCCTTTCTAACATGACGGGCAAAAAACACTAAAACCATGAGTCCAAACAAATCCTTCCTCCTCAGGTTATTGATCCTCTCTCCTTCAGTGTTCCCTGAACTATAGATGTGGGAGTTGTAATCCTGATGTATCATCTGGGCCTGGGCTTCCCACCGTCAGGATCTGTGGTTCTCTGCATTGTTCTCAGTCCTGGTTTTCCCTCATGGTCTCCATTTTGCTGTGAAGAGAGGCTTCTTGGATGAGGGGTGGTGGCTCCACCTATCTGCGGGGATAAGAATAAGATTTAGAATGGCGTGAGGAACTATGCTGGACTAGGAAAGTGGCAGTAGTTGGTTCGTTTCTAAGGTTCATGACCTCACTAAGCCTGAGAAGCTGGGTAGGGGTTTCCAGTACCAGGCATGATTCCCCTCTGTTGCGTGGGCCTTAAGTAGAGACATTTTACACTGTTATCCAATGTGCAGCCAAATTCAACATCTCATTTTATATTTTTTTCTCTTGATGGCCATCTGTCTTCATTGATGTTTATTTTCTTAAAGAGTTGTGGTATAATAGATATTATATTTGGTCTCTATTTTCCTTTTCTGTATAAATCTTTTTTAAAGCTTGAAATTTCCTAAGTGATGAGATACCTCTATTATATAAATGTAGGTGTTTTGATACGTAGCTTCAGGATGGGTCCTGGTCATTGTAAGTAAGGATCAGCTACTTGAATAGAGGGTTAGGACTAAGTAATAGTAACGAAATTTTGTGTTAGGTTTCTATAGAACAGAACAAATTACATATGTTCTACACATCATATATAATTAGATATACATGTATGTTTAAGTCTGTACATATATAGTTAGATGCTTCATGTGTCTGTCATTTATGTTTCCTGACATCTGGTCATATCACTATGGAATACTTCATTGTACATTTCTCTTTATGAACTAACCTATAACACTAACCTATAAGTTCCTGGGTGTCAGCCATCCTTTAAAAAATTATTTCTAGTATCAAATATAGTGCTGGGAAAACTACAGAACCATAGCACACACTTGTTGAACAGATCTGGTATGAGATAGTGACATTGGAATAGGGATTGTCAATAATTCCTAGAACTATTAACGTAACACCTTAAGGTGGCTACAGGTGTTTCTGGAGAACAAACAAAGGAGTGTCCTGGATTCTACAAGAACAGTCACCCAGAGTTTCTGCCATCAGGGCCAGAGGTGTCTTAATGGAAAGCATGGTTGGTAGGGACTGCCTTAATAAAAACAGGACCATACTGTTGTTCATCTAGTCCAGTCTTCATTGTGGCTAACCTCCTCAAAATGGATAAAGACACACAATTGCCCCTTAGACATATACTAAATTGCATATACAGTCTAGTCTTTTCTCATGTGTCGTAATTGGTTACGTGTGTTTGCATATGTGCATGTGGATGTGTGCAGGTCTCTCCACATCCATGCATGTGGAGGCTGAAGGATGACATCATATATTTTCCTCAGTTGCTCTCTAACTTATTTTGCAGGATGGTGTCCCAGTGATCCTGTACCTAGGTAGATACAGGTAGACTAGCTAGGCAGCACACTCCTGCATTCATCCTTTCTCTGTGTCCACAGCACTGGGATAACCTGCTGTGCCCAGGTTTTTACAAGGGTGCTGGAGATTTGAATTCAGGCCCTCATGTTGCTCTTTACTAAGCAATCTTCTAAGTACCACAATATCTCTCTCTCTCTCTCTCTCTCTCTCTCTCTCTCTCTCTCTCTCTCTCTCTCTTCATGTATGAATATGTGTAAGTAATATGCATGTGTTCATATGCTTGTATATGTGAGAGTAAATGAGTATGCAAGGTCTCCTGGGCCCCTACAATGTAGTCTTTATTATTAGCTAATTATTCTGTAGCTAGGAAAAATAAAATGGAACCATGTGAGGAGCAAAAATTGTTATTAACATGAGGACATTAGGAAGAAGCTCTTTGTGTGAGAATACATAGGAAATGTGACAATTTATTTTTTAAAATGTTTTGAAGGATATTATTTTCAGGATGAACATTTGAGACATCCTTGAAAAAGTGTTCTGGGACCTTACATGCACTTGTAAGGTGGTTTATGCTGAGCTCATTGTTGTATTCAGATGGCAATTTAGCTTTACTGTCTTAAAATTTTCCAAGGTAAAAAAACATATACTTGGAAGACTGACTTACACTTTCATATTTTTTTAAAGTCAAAAGAATAGTGGTATTATTTGTTGGCAAAAAATGACATGACTTTCTTAGTGTCAAAGCTATTTAAAGTTCTGAAATATAATGATTCTATTCATCCATTTTCCCTTTAGAACTAGTGTATAATGCGTGCCAGCTATTATTGTAGTGTGCCTTGGATGGGATGCCAAGTTGTAATCTTAACTGAAATAAATTGAAGTTTCTCATCAGATATTGAACAGCAACATGAAGGGAATTGGTTTCCTTTAATCTTCCTTGTAAGGAGGCAATCTCTTTATAGGCAAGTAAAGATTTTTGTGTATTGATTGTATTTTCTGATGATAAACTTACATGTTTATGGGCTAAATGGTATTCTCTGTAAAAGGGTGTGTAGTAAACATCTATCTTTAGAATTACCCATCACAAATTACTGCTCTGGCACACCAACAAGAGCATAATTCACATCTTCTTACTCATCCTAATTTGATCATTCATTTATGTAGATTAAAAAAAACATTTACTTATTTTATATGTGCCTTGCCTGCATGAAATGTGCTCCGTGTGTGTGCTGGTACCTGAGAAGGCCAGAAGGTTTCAGATTCTCTGAAACTGGAGATGGCTGTTAACTGTTGTGTGTGGAACTGATTCTGGCTTCTTTGCAAGAACAGCAGGTGCTCTTAACTGCTGAGCCATCTCTCCAGCAGTCCTTCATGTTGGTCTTCTGCATTTATAAATGCACAAATGATTCTTACCATTCAAACAAAAAAGCAAGGAGACCCCTTTATCTTGGGACTTGTGAGAAACAACTTGTCTCAGTCTACAATGTGCTCACACTACGCTGGTCATAGCTATAAGACTTTGAGTCTAGGGAAATTCCATCATCCTGAGTAAACTGATGTTTGGGAATTTGAAATCATGAAATGAGGAGGAATTGTTTGAACTCCTTTCTCCCTTCTCTTATTGTATTTATGTTTACTCGTGCATTTTTAAACAAAGCACCTGAAGGCAGGTGGGAGTCATCATGTCCCTCTAATAAGGCTATTTCCTAGGGTCAGGTAGAATCTCTTCTGTAACCACCTATTTTAAGTATATTTATTACAATAAGCTGTTTAGAAAATATCCAATTTACATTACATACTCAAATTTCATAATATCCTTGGTGGCTTTATTTCTTAGTCTAGAATCTAACCTAAGGTCATACATTTTACAGTATTATTGTCTTTTAGTCTGGTAAAATCCACAATGTCTTTTTTCCTTCTACCTTTTCTGCTTTTCTTGTCCCTGGTAGTTTTGAAAGTCTAGTCCTGCTACTGTGTTGAAGGTTTCTCAATTTTGACTTGCAGTATTTCCTTGTGACCAAACTCAGAAAATCCCATTCTTGGCTGGAATGAGACTGCATAGGTGCTACACCTCTCTCAGGTTACCATTGGTGCTACGACCTTCTGTGTTCACCATATTAGAGGACAGAATGTTGGTTTGTCCCAGTGCTAGTGACGTGGTCAAGTACTTTCGAGTTTCACCTTTTAGTTCTACTGTCCATCAAAAAAATTTCTAATTCTGTCATTTCCTCCTACATGCACCACCATTCTGGTGTTATTTTGTCATAAGGAAGAGCTTGCTTTTGATTTATAGAGACAATTCACAATGAGATTCATTGTTATACTTATTCTTTCACATAGCTTTGTTATGTGACCCACCAGAACCCCGATAATTAATATGATCTAAGACATGCAGTAATTTCAGGACCTAGAGTCTTTTGAAAACAGAAATTACACACACACACACACACACACACACACACACACACACACACACACACACACAAATTTCTTCTTTGCACTGTAACTCATCAAAAGAGCTGCTTACCTTCATAATGAGTGTAAAGACACTCAGTGCTTATACTATGAACTGAAGAGTGTTGTTGTCCTTCACTTGAGGTGGCTGTTCCCATCTGAAAGCTGCAATGACCCAAAGGAGAATCCCACAGGACTGGGTCTACTGATGTTTCCTCACAGAAGTGAGGAAAGACCCATGAGGCGGCACAGCATAAAGTGGGTGCATAAGATGGGTGCATCAGGTCCACCCTTTCTCAAGAATCATAAGTGGCTAACATTTGGGGGCACAGTTGGAAGACTCTTCTTCAGTGAAGTATCTACCTACAAGTTGTCCATGCTCTGGTAAGTAACTTCTTATTCACCCTATAAGTAGCCACAGTTAATACATTGTTTTTATCAAATCAGACTTGGATGGAATCATCATTTCCTCTGTCTGCCCCTGGTGTCTAGTTGGGGTTATTGTGAGCTGTTTTCTCTGAATTGAAACAGTCTGTCTTAGACAGGGAGGCTTCTAAGTCTAGGGAAGCTCGCTAAGCTTGTAAGAAAATCAAAAGGCCCATTTTCAAGATTATATAAACAGTAATTGGTGAAAGAGAGAAGGATCATTGGTAGGGCTGCATTCAGGTGGGTTAGAAAGTTCCAGAGATACAAGTTTGGGGAACTGCCATCCATGCTGGGGTAGGCCATTTTCACTGATGGATCTTCATGACAGCAATTCATACTCATTAAGTAACTCCAATCAACTCACTGGTTCACAAAGCTAGATGGCTGAAATTATTTTTTTTTCAGTCTGTCATTTGTGTTTTGTATAGGACATTTTTGTTCATGTTTCCAAAAAAAATGTGAACGTTTTGTGCCTGAACAGGGATCAAGGTGATGAAAGATGTATTGGGGAGGAGACATAAAGTGGCCTCTGTGATGGGTAAAGAGACATCCACCTGAGGATCACCTCTTTGAGGGTAGAGCATCTGTGTGGCTAGATTCATGTGATATAGGATGTGTCTCCTTCTTGTAGTAGAAGTTTCATTGGCCCTGCTTTGGGTAAGAAGGCATTCAACCAATGCTGAGCCACCTGAGAATGGTATTGGGTAGCATATTTTCTTGATGAATGGAGTCTATGATGTGAGTATGGTGATGCCCTACAAATGACTGGTGCAGTAGAGAATATAATGTAGCCCTTAAAGTAGTGTGTATGGGACAGCATCACATGCAGGCTGTGATAGCCATTGTGAGACCTTTCTGTGGAGAGCGGAACATGCAGATGAGGCTCAGCCATCTGGCCAGAAAGAGCTTCTCCTCATGAGAGAGGACTTACAATTAGACAAAAGGGATGCAGGTGCCAATCTCTTTGTTAGCTTCGGATGTGGCAGGAAAAACGAGGAAAAGGGAGAATGAGGTTCAAGTATTGCCTTGCTCTTTCCTACAGCCAGAAGGGTTAAAAGGAAAGAGTGAAGTTAGATCTGCGCTGAAGACTTTCCTGGGATCTAAACACTTGTAGCTCATGGGGGTGGGTAGAATTCGATGGATAAAAGGGAGAGGGCAAGGCAGAAGTGACAGAAAACAACCTTCAGGACTGACCTGTGACACTGTGGAAGGGAGAAGCCATGATCAGTGTGCAAACAGCCAGTATTCATGATGAATCAATACAGGAAACTGATAACCAAGAGATGGAAATGTGGGGGAAGCAGACAGTGGGGTCAGTCTGGGTCACTTCAAGATCAATGTGGTTGTGTCAAGTTGGAGTGGATAGGGAAGAAACTGATGGGAAGCAAAAAGCAATGAATCTTTGGAAGAGGATTTCAAACATGGGGTGAAAACTCACTGAAGGGGTTAAAAGAATAAAAAAATAGGAGCATACAGGTGGTTACCACTATACCTCCTGATCTTAAGGAATGAGATCTTTCATGACATCCATACCAACTGCTCCTCTGAAGGAGTGGCCATAGTTGCTTGCAAGTGAGAGCCATACAGGGCAACCAGAAACCCTATGTTGAAGGTGGGACTCATTAGCCCTCTAATAGTGTGTAACACATCTGAGCTTTAGTGCATACTGGAACTGAGTATACTTAACTCATAGCAACCACTGAAAGCCTTAGGCATGTTAGGCAGAAGTAAATGGACATGCAGATAAAATAGTACAGGTGGCAAAGGTTAATCTTGTCCTAGGGGTGTATATTTACATCCCTTTCACATTGAGTATGTGTCTCTTCTGCTGTGAAATATCCTGGGTGGATGTAATGCTGCAAAACCACCTTCATACCAAGGTTGGAGAGTTTGGCCTGAGAGTATACTGTAGAGGCTTTAATGAGTGGCTGGGTGAAGTACAACCCTGGAAAGTTTCTCATTCTTGTAGGGCAGTAAGCATCAGCAGTGTAGGATGCCTAATGAGCATGATTAACATCTAGAAACCACCAAGGAAATAAAAGGGGCAGAGGTTATTGCCAAGACCACTTCCCTACCAGTGCCCCATTGTGGTAGTAAAGAGGCAGTGGCTTATGGCTTAGACAATAGATTCTAGAGAACCAAATAAAGTCATGTTCTATTCATACTGCTGTACTCAATACTTTTCTCATAGAATAATTAATGCATCAGACTGGATCTTTTGATGCGATGTTTGAACTTGCTAATGTCTTCTTTAGTACTCTCTTGGCTTCTGAATCCCAAGACTGATTCACTTGTAATGACAGTTCTTCACCTTCAGATCAGTTCCCCCAAGGTTATCTTCTCAACCTCACTATGTTTTCATGGGATGGTGGTCTGGTACCTTGTCTTGTTTTCCTGCTTCTGTGAAAGATTGCATTATGAAGATGAAACAATGCTAACTTCTGAGTGGCTTGCAGATTTAGAAAACAATGGGAAGATGGATAAGTTCACCTAAAGGGGAATGAAGGTGAGAAATCAACCCATGAAAGTTGTAAGAACCAGTCGAAGCTGTAAAACCCCTGGAAGTATTATTGATAGTTATGACATGTATGAGATGTTTGACAAGGTTTGTGAAAATGTTCAGCAACAGCCTTTGCCTATGAACATAACAACTGGAGATGTTTGAGGCACTCCTATGGTAGTGGAAAACTTTCACACTCCATTTTGCTCAACTTGCCCATCCTTTGCAGAACTTGATAGAAAAGTGATAAATGTGGGGCTTGGATGGAAAAGCTCGAGGTGTTTTAGCAAACTAAAATTCTTGTATGACAGGCTAAACAGCTCTGTTCTCTGTTTTATAGTTTCAGTTGCATGGAAACTTTATAGATTGCTAAGTGATTTAGATTGAAAGCCCTTAGCTTTGTCTGGCTTCTCTCATTTCCAACAGAGTAATGTCTAAACTAATGATACACGAAGCTTCAGGTTCAGACCAGTGCTAGGAGCAAATAGTCATTCTTACCTACTGCTAGAGTTTGGAATTGTAATGTCATTTCAAGGGCCCTGTGCTGATGGCTTGATAGACAGCTGGTGGCCCTATCGGTTGGTGGTGGAAAATTTGGGTTTTGGAGGCTTGTGGAAGAAAGGCCGAGAATTGGGAGCATGCATTTGAAGGCCATGTTGAGACCCTAGCTAGCCTCCCTGTGTGTCTTTGCTTTCTGGATGCCATGAGGTGAACACGCTTCCTCTGCTCTGTATTCCTACCATGATGTATTGCTTTAATAAAGACCTGGAAGTTGGGAGTTATGTTAAATTACTCTTCACTACTGCAATAAAATAAATAAGAAAATCGACTTCAAGGAGTGAATATTTATTTTGATGTACAATGTCAGAAATTTCTCTATTATTTCTGGGCCATGGTGAGGTGGGATATCACTATATGTGCTGGGGCAAAGCTACTTATCTCAGAACAGCTAAGTGAGTGAGTGACAGAGAGAGAGAGAGAGAGAGAGAGAGAGAGAGAGAGAGAGAGAGAGAGAGAGAGAGAGAGAGAGATCATTGCATCCTTCAAAGGCCCATCTTCCCTGTCTTACTTCATCTGACTAGTATAATCCTTCATTGCCTAAATCATTGACAGACGTTTCAGATCTAAAATACACACTCTTCTTCTGATCTCAAAAAACTCATATCCTTTTCACAATACAAAATATGTACATCCCACTTTCAAGGCCTCTCACAGTCTCCAGAGCTCCAGCATGTTCAAAATCCAAGTCTCATCTGAGACAGCATAAACTCTCTGTAAGATCTTGTGAATGGTTTTATTCCTTTTACTTTTGAGATTAAAATATAATTGCATCATTTATCTCTTACTTTTCTTCTCTCCAAATCCTCTCATATATAAATTCATAATGTCTTTTTTCATTAATTCTTGTTATATCCTGCTCCGTCTGTATAATATTACTTGTATTGGGTAACCAGTTGGTGTGCTTTTCCCTGGGGAAGCCTGTTTCTCCCACTCAGCACTTCTTAGTTCCCTGTAGTTCTTTGTCTAGGGTTGAGGTCTCATGGTTTTGCCATCAACCACTTTGGCACATCAATTGCTTTTGTCTATGTCTCGCCTATGTTTAGGCAGTCATGTTGGTAATACTTCATGAGTGTAGATTCTGACATTACTAGGAGATACAGTCTCTCAGCAAAGTCGTGATTCTTTTGTGAAGTCACACACCATTAAGATACAATGGCCCAGAGTAGGTACTCCCATCCTAAATGGCAAAGTGATATTTACTCTAAAGGGCCTGTACAGCCTCATCTCTACCCACATACATTGTCTAGTAGGTTGATCCTGATATTTGCCTGAGACTTTCCTTGGTAGATGTCCCACTGCTGTCTTCTTCAGGGAAAGTGTTTTCAACAGTTTCACATGTCATTCTCTCAAGCGCTATGTGCACGCCGTGATTATACAACAAATTGCGTGGACTTCCAAGCTGACACCACAACCTTCCATTCTGTACATCTGTGAAACCAATATCACATGGGCTTTGCTGAAGTCTGGCATGAGCTTGACGTGGCCTTTTGAACCATGGCTGAGGTAGCATCTAAGACTCTAGATTGCTGAACACAGTGAAGTGAATACTGGAGGGACAACTTGCTGGGTGGCTTAAGAGAACAAGGACACCCTAGGCTGTCTTCTAAAGGCACAGTCTTTCAAATAGGATTACTTGTCTATACCTCAGAGTCTGTGAGGGATGAGTCACACTGATTCCCAAGATGCCATTAAAAAATCTTTTATGTTGTCCCAGGGAAAAATACTTGGCTTCCTCAAAACAGCTCAATAACTACACATTCCCTTTGGCTGCAACTTCAAATACATTTATCCTTCTTCTTCTTCTTCTTCTTCTTCTTCTTCTTCTTCTTCTTCTTCTTCTTCTTCTTCTTCTTCTTCTTCTTCTTCTCCTTTTCCTCTTCTTCCTCATTCTCCTTCTCATCCTCCTCCTTCTTCTTAGTTAAACTATAAAATTTCAAATATCTCCATACTATGTTTTGCTCATAATTCCCATTGAAATATGGCTAAAAGTAGCCATAGCCTTGCTCCCATCTGCATGATACACAGTACTCAAATTTCTTCTGAGAAATTAATTAGTCCATCTGGTTGAAATGCAGCTTCTTAGGACATAAGCAAAATGTAGACATAGTCTTAACTGCATTGGCCTTTAGTACAGTTCCTACTAGAGTCACTGATTTCCTTGGAATGCTCCTTAGCAGTTGTTACTGGGTATATTCTGATTAGTGTGGTGTTCTGAGATTCCATGAGAGCAGCCCCTCTAACTCTGCTTACAGCACTCCAGGCTTCCCTTGTCTACTTCTTCAAATGTTTCCAAAGTCCTTCTGTAATCCACTTTCAAAGGCATCTGAACTACATCATCAGACATACTCATAGCAACCTTCCCATTCCTCGAGCTGATTGTCTGTATGGGTTAGTTTCCAATTCCTGAAAAAACACCCGAGAAATTAACTTAAGGAGAAATTCATTTGGGCCCATTGGTCTGTGGTAGGGGAAACAGAAAGACAGAAGGCAGCTCTTCTCACTGAAGGAAGAGGAGGAGGGAGAGAGAAGGGTCAGAGAGTGACAATCTTATTGTACTCTTCAAGGGCACACGTGCCTGGTCACCTACTTCTGTCTACTATGCCCCACCTCCTAACGTTTCTACTGCTTCTTGGTAGCACTTTGATCTGGGAACTAAGCCTTACCCATATGAATCTTTCTGGAATATTCTAGTATAGCAGGAGCTGAGTCATCATGGATTGAAACCCCTGGAACCATAAATTAAACAAGACTTTGTCCTTTAAGTGCCTTGTCTCAAGTACTTTGGCACAGTGATGGAAGCTGACTCACACTATACCCTGAGAATGTCGACAGTCTTCTTGGTTTGTCTATAGCTTTCTCTTAGGGTCAAATGTATGTCCTGGTGTTATAAGATACTTAAGTAGCAGTAACTTTAGTCTTAACTCCTCAACATTTTTGTAAACAGGCCAAGGAAAGCCTCATGACCTAGTATTTAAAGAGACACAAGACATTTAAATAATCCTTGACTGGCCAAAGAGATGGCTTAGTAAAGATGCTTGTTGCTGAGTCTGAAGACCTAAGTTCAATCCAAAGAGCCACTTGTTAGAAGGAGAACGCCAAAGCCTGCAAGTTATCCTTTGATTTCTACACACACACACACACACACACACACACACACACACACACACATACACACGTGCATGCGCATTCCTTCATACAAAATAAATAACATGTGTAGATGTAACCAACTGTCTTATTAAATAATAAACACAGAACCAATGCAAAGAAGAAAGCCAAGAGATCAGAGCTAAGAGCCTTACCCTTCTGCTGCAGCTAGCCTCTTCAGCCAAGAGACCTACTTCCTGTGGTTTTGTCTTTATATAGACTTTCTGTTCTGCCTTCTCATTGGTTGTAAACCCAAACACATGACCTCCTCGTCACTGCCTGTCTGTACAGACCTCCAGGTCTTCTATGGTTGGTATTGAGATTAAAGGCGTGTGTTTCCAATGCTGGCTGTATCCTTGAACACACATAGATCTACCTAGCTCTGCCTACCAAGTGCTGGGATTAAAGGTGTGCACCACCACCGCCCAGCTTTTGCTATGGCTCTAATAGTTCTGACCCCTCCCCCCCCCCCCCCCGCCCTTGGCAACTTATGTTTATTTATTAACATACAAATCACATTTTAGTACAAATAAAATAACACTATAAACATGTTTTAAAACTTCCAATAATCTTTACCATCTTTATGAACAGTCAAATGTAAAACAAAAGTCAGTGTTTTGCTGATGACCAAGGACTCAGGTCCTTGCATGATCTTCTCTGGGTTTGTCAGCACTACTAGCTGCTGGTAAAGTTAGAATAACTCTTGGTGGCTTTTGTCCTCTGGGCTTCACAGATGAATTCCTGGCCATCTAGATGTGAACCGTACAGCTCCCGTGGCAGTTCAGCTTCATGGAAGGCTGAATGCATAGGTGTCCAAGTCAGTTGCTTTGGACGTGCTCCTGATGGCCATGGCTTCCACTGTTTGACACAATGAACTTCTTAATGGCCTTGTCCTGGGGATCCACTGGGAGCAGCTGTCATGTTGCATATGACCATGGCCACTGTTAGTCCTCCTACACTTCCTCTCCCTCCTCTTCTCCCCCTCCTCCTTTTGTCTGTTATTTGGAAAGCAAGGTTCGGAGAAAGATGCATTTTCTTCTCCATAAGCTATAAACCCCAAATTCATTATCCTCCTGCACGGGCTTCTCCTGCACCACTGTCTCTGACTCAGTCACACTTTTTCTCTGCACACATCATGGAGCTAATGTAGAACGAGGGTTATGGAAAAGCTAGCACATGCAGTCCGATACACTGATATATCGACACACGCCTACGCTGAGGCTTTCTGTAGAAGGTTTGGTCATCGTCATGTGCTCAGAATGTTTCTGTTCTTGGACTATACAGGGAGTGCCTGAGGATTTGATCCCAGATCTAAACGGAAGGCAGGTTCCCCATTTCCTTTTGATCACTGTCATTGCTGGCTGTGCTTTGGTATCTCTCTAGCTGAGTCTCTTAAGTTCTCAGGGAACTTGGAAATTGCACATAATATCTGATTTATACCTAGCTCTTCCTCTGTGCCCGGGAAAAGATCCAAGAGAGCAGGCAGATATGAAATAATAGAAGGCTTCACAGTGTTACAAACTTAGTTGCTAAGTCTTCCTCCAGGAAGCTATGTGCTGGGGTCTCACTGAGAAACACGGATTAGCTTTCAGGAGCTGAGTGTGAGCATGGAGTGATAACTCCGCTCCATTGAAGCAGGCGGGGCTACTGAGGTCTGCACCACCTCACCTGTCCTGTTTCATGGTACCTCCTCCCTCACAAGGTACAGTTGAGGAACTCCAGTTGAGCTCCAGCTGCATAGTCTTCCTCCTGGCTCACACTCCCCTTCCCCATCATTAATGTATCTATCTCCCAGGGTGTAGTGGGTAGCCATTCCAGCTTTGATCTGGAAGTTCCAACCCCCATTGAGACTCTGGCAACTGTCATGCCTACGAGGCGGGGCCAGGGGAGGTGCCTGGAGACCCGAGATCTGGATGGGCCAGCGCTCTCTGTTCTGGGACCCTGAACGGTGGAGGTGGACCTAGCAGAGCTCCAGAGAATACCGCTGGACTGCAATACACCTTCCCCAGACCCCATGACCTACCTATCCCTTAATTTGTAAGTTACCCACTAAATAAATCTTCCTTTTAACTACGTGGAGTGGCCTTAATAATTTCACCAATACCAGGTAATGCTATTTGTCTGCCTGCTTGTGCCATTTTACTTATTATGATGTAAACTCTCCTAGAACAATAATCACTTTGGGGTTCTTTTGTTTTACTGAAGGGTGTACACGGCTCAGCTTTGTTGATACAAATGTAACATAATCCCTGTTATACACAGACTCACACAATGTAACCACTGTTCTGTGGGTAACTGTAAAACAAATCATATTTTTTGAGAGGAGTGGAAGAAAATTAGCATGAACTTCTTTTATTTCAATGCTCTTAGTTATTTTGAGTTGATTGACATCTGGTTTGAAGCATAAATGAGGAAGGGCTAACAGGTTTGTCACAACATGTGGGGCAAATATAATATTAGTCATAAAATATAGTTATGACTATTCTGACTGGTATTCTGACCTTGTAGATACACTTTACATGTGCGAGAGTATGTGTGTATAAAAGGAAAGTGTACAAAACTAATGTAGACAAGGAAAAAAACAGAACACAGGGCAGCGAAACAATACCACTTCATTGGGGGCGGCAGCTCCGGAGCAAAGCTTTCCCAGTATCCACTTTCTGAGGAAGCAGATATGCTCATCCCTCTTTTCGCCTTTCCTTCCAAATTGCACATCTGAAGAGCATTGTCAACAGAACGACCATGGTAAGGCAGCGACTCATGCACCCAACTGTGAGTTCTCTTCCCAAGGTGCCGTTTCCCCACTTGTGACTTCGGGAAGAGTAACGTGAAATGTCAAACACAGTTGCAAACATTTTCTCAGTTATATGTAAGTAATATAACTTAAGGGGAGGAGAAAAGTCCAAGAGCTTTCACCTTTGTGTATTTTCTTCTGTAGTACATACACTTGGGGCTAGAAAACATAATTCCAGAGCATTCACTAGGAGAATTTAGAGCACCAAATTAAAAGCTCTGTGTCTGTCTCTCTCTGCCTCTGTCTGTCTGTATCTATCTCTTTGTCTGTGTGTATCTTTGGGAATAAAATACTAGGAAAAGATGAAAATGCAGAAGCAGGAGAAAAGTCATTACATATAAATACTTCTAAAAATGACATTTATCTAAGATATAAAATATTGAAAGTAGAATTTGTGTTTTCTATTGAAGTTAAAATGAATAATCTAGGTCTATATAAACATGGAATGATTATATGAAAAATAGTATTGAAAAAAGTTCACTCACAAAAATAATAATTATCAATACTTTGTGTGGATATATGTAAGCATGCCATGACTTCTTTTTTAAATGCCTGGAATTACACTCACACACTCATTCTCCCCCATCAGGCAGACAGTGGATTTCTATGACAAGGTTTGGCAGGAAGAGCAGTAGGTGGAAAATGAGCTTAAGTTTACTATTTTACTTCATTTAATGGAGAAAATAAATGAAAAGTAAATTTGACCAGCAATTTACATGGTTCCATGGGTGGTGTTTGATCTATTATTTCCTATTTAAGTACACACACACACACACCTTTTCCAACTTGACAAAGAAAACCCCCCACAAATATTAGTTTTTAACATTACTCACATATAGCTGGGTGGTGGTGGTGCACGCCTTTAATCCCAGCACTTAGGAGGCAGAGGCAGGTGGATCTCTGAGTTCGAGGCCAACCTGGGCTACAGAGTGAGTTTCAGGAAAGGCACAAAGTTACACAGAGAAACCCCGTCTTGAAAAATCAAAAAAGAAAAATCATTACTCACATATTAATAAAATTAAAATAGACAAATCTGGAGGTTTAAGAAGTATATCTTGAAAAGGAGTAATTGAGCTTATTGGGTGTTTTGATGATAACATGGGTCAGGTGAATCTCCGAGTTTGAGGCCATTCACATTTCTTACTATTTGTCACTCTGCCTGTTTGTTACACTGGTGTTTTGATTGTGTATTAGTAATTATTTTTGGTTTTATTACTTCGGTGATCAATGTCACCAGTTAACTCAGAAGGGTTTTCTTTGATTTTTTTTCTTTTACTCATAAGAAAATTGTGTTTTCATATTTTCTTTTACTCGCCATTGTGGAATTTGAAGTAAATTTAGACAAAACCTAGAGTTCCCTTTAAATGTTTGTTTGGGAAAGAGGGGGCATTTTCTAAATCTGCTTCCACTAGTTAGGCCATGATTCTTTTCTAATAGTGCTTTGTTTTGAATTTACAAATAGGAACTGTGTAGAAGACATTGTAAATTGATAGTTCAGCATTTATTTATTTATGCCTCATCTCCAGGCAGCTAACAAGCAGGACTTTCTCACAGGACAGAAGTGTGGTTAGCCAAAAAGTTCATTTTCCTAACTTTAGTCTGTAGTCGCTGTTAGACATGTGACCTAGTTTTGAGCAATAAAACCACGTGGAAGTCAGGGAGTAATGGTTGTAGAAAGCAGTTTGAAGGGGAAAATCTTAAGGGGCAAAATTCCTTTCCTTCCTCTCTTCTTTTCAGAATGGGATCTTCATGCTCATAGGTGAGGTAGAAGGACCAGGTCAAGACTAACCTAAGCTAAAATCAATCATATCAAAAACAAATAAATACCACAAAACAGAATAAATTAAAACAAGAGAGCATTTCTCCTGCTCCTACAACAGACATTTATTTTGCATTCCTTTTGTAGCATCAGATGTTGATGCTTGCTTTAGACAGATGAATGTAAGACCACGGTCCTACCAGTATCTCTACAGCAATCACGAGTAACGGAAAAGATAAATGAGCTGGTGAGTACTGTGAAGACAGCAGCTCCCTATGAAGAGGACACACAGAGGCATGGGTGTGGAAGGCACAGTGGGAAGGGGGACAGCATCAGATCAAAGTGGCGACGTCCCGGGAGAGGATGCTTCAGTTATGCTGCCAAGGAGAAAGTAAGAGTTGGCCAGGCTTCAAAGAGAAGGGTTGTTCTCACCACAAGCATCTTTACATCTGTAGCAAAGTCATAAAACTAGAGAAGTGGGACTCATTGGGGAGGGCTTCAGTAAGCATAGTACAGCTGTAGCAGAGAGTTATGGGCAGGCGACAGGTCTAAGGAACTTCAAAGAGAAGGACAGAAAGAATACTGACCCATCATGGTAATCCAACACGTAATTCTGAGTGTCTGCTACACATCAAGCATTGTTCTAAGGCCTGAATTACAAAGGCCATAAGACTTTATAGCTTGGTCTTAAGAATAATTCTTTCATCTAAAGGTTCTTCTAGAGAGTTCTGAGCCCAAACTACTGTGTCCTGAGTCATTGAGTTGCAATGGGAGAGCAAGCCTAGGGAATCACTTAGCAACCATATTCTTCTTTCTCTTGAACCCCATATAAGGAAGTCCAAGCAATAATTGGTGAGCTTGAGTGCCATCCCTTAGGTAGCCCATGGTCACTTTGTAAGTGTATGGTATGCATATATGTCTATGTATTTGTGTTTCCATGCATGCATACACATGTGTGGGCACACATGTGTGGATGTATGTGTATGTGCACGAACATGTGTATAGGCCTGAAGTTGACATTCATGTCTTCTTTGATCTCTCTCCATTTTATTTATTGAGGCAAAGTCCCTTGCTGAACCTGAAACTCACCTATCCTGCCTCATCTGGCTAGTCACCTTTCTCTAGAGTTTTTGCCTTTGGAGTGTTGGGAATTACTGTTCACAGGCTCTGAGGATCTGCTGCAGGTGCTTTATCCATCCAGGCCTCTCCCAGCTCTTGCTATCACTCCCAGCACTGCCTTCTTTCTGACCCATGCTAGCCCTTCACTTTTGATTAATGTTTCTTTGTTACCATGCAACCTGGGGGAACTTTTATATCAATTCCTTGAAACATCCAGCCCATGTCCCTGGTAAGGTTTCTTTATTTTCTTGCCATGGCCAGAGTTTCCCTAGAGAATAATTAGCTTCTAGTCACCCTGCTTGTAATATAATGACCAATTGTGTGAGGCCTCATAGGAATACTCAGAACGACTTTGAACCTCTGTGGCCATAAAGATTCTCCTATTTCATCCTCTTGTGATGATCATACTTTGGACAGAGATGGACAATTCCCATGTCCATGTGTTGAAGAATATTACTTTAACTAGGCCAAGATATGCTACCTTTGTTTATACTGTAGAATATTACTTTAACTGTGTAAAGTTGTGTTACTTTTGTTTATGCTGCATTTCTTAAATTATGTAATGCATTGCATTTGTTTCACCTTGCCTGCCTAAGGCACCTGATTGGTCTACTAAAAAGCTGAACATCCAGTACCTGGACAGAGGATGGATAGGCAGGGCTGGCAGGGAGAGAGAATAAATAGAAGGAGAAATCTAGGCTTAAGAGGAGGAACAAGAGAAGAAGGAGGAGGAGAAAACAAGGGTGATACCAGGATCCAGTCACGGAGTAAGAAGGAAAGAAAGACATACAGAATAAAGAAAGGTAATAAGCCCTGAGGCAAAAGGTAGATAAAGAGATACAGGTTAATTTAAGCTAAAAGAGCTAGCCAGAAACCTGTCTAGCTAGGCCGAGCATTCAAAACTAATAGTAAGTGTCTGTGTCATGATTTGGGAACTGGTGGTGGCCGGAAAGAAAAAGCCTGCTACATCCCTGCACTAAACTGCTGATCAGTGCAATATCAGCTCTCAGTCCACAGCACAAATAATGGGTGCTGCTCACGGGACTCTTTCCTTAAGGCACATTCAAGATCCCTCTTTCCTCACCTGTTCAAGAAGGTACATTGGCCTTCCATACAGCATTCTACTTTAGAAAAGGTAAACAATTAAAAAGCTTAGCACTTCACCACTACTAATAAAGTGATAACAAATGTCTCACAAGTAATGGTTTGCATGAAATATAAAAAAAGTTAAGGTTTAGAGGGGTCTGATTGTAAAAAGCGTACAATAATTATGGTAAGCAAATACAAAGCAGGAATAGGGGAAACTCCAAAAGGGAAGAAAACCTTTCAAATGTCTTGTTTTTTCTTTCTATATTCCTTATCTGGCAGTTTCTGAAATTGAAGTCATATGGACAGTAATATGCACAGTAGCTTTCCTTGTAGAATGTATAATCACTTTAAGTTTCCTGCCCCCTTCCCATAACCAACTCTTACCCCATCCATCAGAAGCATGTAACCTTGGGGATTGGAGAAACACAAAGCAACAATTAAAATTGTGGTATATCTTGGGCTTGACATTAAGGTCCTAAGATAAGGCTGTGTTATGTGGCTTGCCTGAACAATTTGAGGAACAAAACCTGGAGGGTAGGGGGAGATTCCGTTTCATGGTTTGGTTGATAAGCCTCTGTGAATATCCCTCTGTAGACTGTGTGCATGCTTTTGAACTTGGTGCCAATCTTAAGTATGACAGTGGACCCTGTGGCTAAGTGGGTGTTATGTGTCAATTGTTTAACTCACCCTTCTCTATTTCTTCACCCAAATGTGACCGCATATCTTTTTTTTTTTTTTTTTTTGAGACAGGGTTTCTCTGTGTAGCTTTGTGCCTTTCCTGGAACTCACTTGGTAGCCCAGGTTGGCCTCGAACTCACAGAGATCCGCCTGGCTCTGCCTACCGAGTGCTGGGATTAAAGGCATGCACCACCACCGCCCGGCTCTCATATCTTTTTTTAAACAGTCACCTAATACCTGTGCATGGGGAAACCTCCTGGACATTGTAGGACCCAGTAGGACTTGGAATTACTCTTTGTGCGGTGGAGAGCCAATGGAATATTTTGAGCAAGTAGCAGCAATCTTGATTGCATCTCAGTTGGATTGCTCCTTTGCTGTTTTCAAAATATTATTTGGTGGGAAGAGGGTATGGGCAACAGCAGAGGAAGGGAAGCCAGTTAGGAGGTTGGTCTTGGACATGGCACAGGAGCTGGTGTGCTCTGTCACACACCAAGCTCCCATGGAAGTGCCTAAGCTCATTATAAAAAAGAGAACACACAACTCCCAGCTCCTAGAACTTCAAGTCCATGAGGATTTGTGGAGAGGGAGTCAAAGGTGAGACCACAGTAAGCGGCACTCATTAGCCGCTCTCACGCATTAACTGTGAGTTCATCAGATGCAGAAACACCATGCATGAAATATGAATCTGATAGTATTTGGATATCAGGATTTTTTTACTCCTGATTTGGAAGCCTGACAGTGACAACCTGAAATTGTTGGCGTGAGTTCTTTCTTTTGCTTTTCTTCTAATGTTTTTACATAGAAACTAAAAATGTGCAGACAAACGAAGAAGCATTTTTATGAAAACATTTTATGTAAATAAAATTTAAATAGGATTTGATTGTATGTAAGGAATTTTTTTGTTTTCCTTAGTTTTTTTAAATATAGAACATTAGGAAACTACAAAAAGAACTCAGACTAAAATATTTGATTTATATAAACTAAGTTGGATGAATAATACTACTGTAAAATCAGTCATCCATTCCGACTTCATTTCCAAGTAAAAAGATAAATTTCACGCCACTGTGACAGCTCTTGTGTGCAAGTTAACACACAGGGCACTAATGGGATATTTATGCTCTTTTCCTACAGTTTTGCCGTGAACCTAAAATCACTCTAAATCATAGTCATTAAAGAAAGATAAATCTCACTGTTATTCGGTGTTAAGTTAAGCATTTTGAATGGAAATATATTTTGAAGTTTCTTGGGAAGGAATGGATCTCACATCTAAGCACCAAGGCAGGTGATATTGTCAGTGCATGCAGGTCAAAGTCTAAAGAAGAGGATTCAGTTGTAGATCTTGCTTGGCCTCATGAAGAGATTTACCAGTGTCAACTGTGAATCAGCACACGGGAAACGTCCAGGCTCTCCGTGAACACACTTCGCTGGCTGCCGATGGACAACATTAACTGAATGCCTCTGGTCCCGTGCGTGAAGTGAGATAGCGGGGACCTTGACACAAGGGAGCTCCGCCACTGCAGAAGTCCTTTATGCTGCGGCCTTGGCTGCCTTATTTGAGCCTGAGATTGCTTCTTTATGGGATTTGATCAACTGTCAGCCACATCTGTCTTCTTTTCCCCCAGAAATTAGCTAAAATGTTTTTTTCTTTACTTTTCATAGTTGCATATTTTTCTTTTTCAAGTACATCATCTCGAATTCCTAAGGTGCCTTGGTTCTCCCTGTCTGCTTCCTTGCCCTGCTTTGCAATCGCCATTACCTTGGACAGTTTTGTACACAGAAAACATCTGTGTCCTCTGGTAGCGCAACCTCCAAGCACGTGGGGGTGTTCTTCAGTACTGGACACGTCCTCCTCTCTTGGTTTCTTCTCCTGTTGCTGTGGTAAAATTAACCTGACAAAAGCGACCTCGGAGAGAAAGAGAGAGAGAGAGGGAGGGAGGGGGAGAGGGAGAGGGAGAGGGAGAGAGAGAGAGAGAGAGAGAGAGAGAGAGAGAGAGAGAGAGAGAGAGAGAGAGAGAGAGAGTTAATTTTTGGGTAAGGAAGGTGTGGTGGTGGGCACTAGAAACCACTGATCACATGGCATGCACAGTTAAGAAGTAGAGAGCAATGAATGTCTGCGTTCAGCTTGCTTTCTCCCTTCCATGTATGTAGTTCAGGACAAAAACCCAGGGAATCAAGCTGCCTACTTTTGCCGTCTTTCCACGTCTATTAACTTTATTAACATAATCCCGCCCAGACAGGCCCAGAAGCTAAATAATCTCTCACAGGTATGCCTGGAGCCTTGTTTCCTAGGTGACCCCAGTTGTCAGGGTGATGGCACTAACCTTCACAGCTACCATCATTCCTTCCCTTCTCTACCCCCTCAGTCGACCTAGGAGAGGTCTCAGCTGATTCCCATCATGTGATGTCTCTTTTATCATAGTGTATTTGGATTTCTAGTAGAACATGCTTCAAGACATGGGGCACCACTAGCCTTCAATATTTGAAAATAAAAGATGCAATTTATAAGAGCAAAGGGATAGACAGTAGAGTCAAATTTAGTTTCATTGGCATTGCTTAGAAACCATTCAAAACCCTCCTGAAGGCAGATAAATCTCTCTGTCATCTATATCTATCTGTCCATCCATCCATCCATCCATCCATCCATCCTCTGTCTATCTATCTATCATCTATCTATCTATCTATCTATCTATCTATCTATCTATCTATCTATCTATCATCTATCTATCTATCATCTATCTTTCTCCAGGGTCTCACTGTGTAGACAAGTCTGGCCTTGAACTCACAGAGATCCTCCTGCCTCTGCTTCTGTTTCTGGAGTGCTAAAATTAAAGGCATGCCTCATGCCCTGTAAGTCTCTTATCTTTAAATAAGACACATCAAATCTGTCAAAAGAGCTCAGGGTATTTGTTGCAGCTGAAACTTCATTGTCAACAGAATACATGTTACCTTGTATGACTTGTGGTCTTGGAATATTTCCATAAAGGAAAAGCGCTAGTGGTACTTGTATCGAAAAAAATCTAATATTTTTGAATTTCTTCATATTGTGGCCAATAATTGAATAGTTATTCATGTTTTTAATTAAATACTGAGCCACAGTTTTTTTCTCCTGTGTCACCAACAGTATTAAACAATGTGTTTTAACATCTTAAATATAATAGAAAGGAAAATGGCTTCTGTGCTACTTTTGATTGCAATATATATATATATATATATATATATATATATATATATTGATCAGAAGATGTCTCAGTGAAAGGCGGGGCCTGGTGATTTCAAATGTTTCTCATGGGATGGAAATCTGAGAGTAAATGAGCAGCTAATAGAAAAGCCCCTGTTGTGTTGAGATTATATTGATAATAAGTCATGTGTGCTTCCTGCCACCTTTCCTGTAGCTCTCCTCAGCAACATATTTTCCTGTGCTGTTTATTTCCTACTAAAATAAGTCCTATTATGGCAGTCACTGCATATCTGCACTAGTAGAACATTCAGAAGTAGAACCCAGGCCAATGTATAATGTCAGTTTATGTAACTTAGTGATTACCTTCCCGTCCCTTATCATCCAGCTCAGGGCATGGCAACTGAGAACAGTTTCATAAACATCAGGGTCACAGGGCCCAAACAGTGTGTGATACAGTTCATAGAATGCTTTTCCTCGACAACTTACTATGCGCTGTTAAGTAATTTTTCAACTGTGGTCTGGAGGAATGACGCTGGTTTGATTACTGCATTGCCAAATAAGAGGCCTGCTTGGATTATTGGTACAGAATAAAGCTCCTAACAGCCATAAACCAGCTAACAGTGGTTTAGACAGACTTTTGAATATGAATGGTCTTAGAAGGTAATTTTTCCAGGTAGTTTACTTAACTTACACTTTTCTTCTTGTATTTGTGAGTTGCCCCCAGTGTATGAACTTATTTCTAGCAAAATGTGATTAGAAACAGACATTTTGATGCACTGTTTAGTAAGCCATCACACGCAGAAATGAATCTAAGAGAAGACTTCCACATGAAAAAGCAAGCCTTTCCATTTTAAGGAGTTGCTGTTCGTTAACACAGTTTTATAAATTCAGACTAATGGTACTCAAAATATTTAAACTTTATATTGTTAAATGAGATGCCTGAAAATGCAAGCAATGATTAAAAATGAAATTAAAAAAATGAAAAACTATTTCTTCCCACTTTAATATGACACTGTGATTAAAAGAAGTTATTGGAAAGATATAAAACTCTGGCTTTATTCAAGGCCAAAGAGTTTCTATAGTTCTGCTTTGCCATGTCTAATGGAATAAGGGAACTATCAAAAACACAGAGAATAATTCGAAGACAAGTAACAATTTGGCAAAGCAGACAAAGAACTTTCCTATTGTTACAAAAAATGGGGACTAATAAATGCAACATAGTTCAAGATAAGTTTTCAGATCCTCATGGGTAAACTGATTTTTAATAATGGTGAAGTTATGGAACACGGTTCATTTTAAAATCAATAAGGATCTTGGTTTTTTGCGGCAGTGCAGGGATGGACTAAAGAGAGTGGTCACTGGAAGTTGAATGCCTGGTTCAGGACCACAACTTTACTTCTGGGTGATGTTTCAATGTCACCGAACGCCTCTAAATTTGTAAAATGGAGAAATGACAGAAGCTATCAGACTGGATTGCTGGAATAGTCCTAGTACTATGTGAGACACATTGGAAGTCAATGCAGTTTTAGCCCTTCCATATGAGTGTAACATCCATAGTTTGTGATGTCCCTGTAAGCCTTTGAGGTAAAGTATCCCCCAAAGAGTCTCAAGGCCATCCTAAAACATTAGCTATGGAGCTCAGTAGAAACTGGCATCATCTTCCATATTCCCACCCTCTTATGTAGTATTCTCAATTACATAAGATTTTGAAAGCATATAACTGTTTTGGGGATTATTATATGTTCAAGTTGGTCATCAATTGTGCTCGGCAATATTCCGTGCTCACAATTTTTTCAATCCTAGTGAGATTTCAGGAGTATCCCTTGATGTTTTAACCTGTATTATCTTTGCAAATATTTACCTGTCTCTGAACCAGAAGGCTCTTTTGCTTTTGCAGGGATCAAATTCTTTCTTTTTAAAGAACTTAGTCTGATGTGATGGTTGAAGAACAAAAGTTGTTTTTCCTTAGCTATTGAAGTTTGCTGAGTGTATTTACTGTAAGTAATGAACTTTAATTACTTTTGCAATTACAGCTTATTTGATCAAATTTTCCACTGACTACACAGAACATCTGCCCTCCTGGGATTGTTCATAGTCTCTGATCTGGGTGAAATATGCTCTTAAAATATAGTAACATCTGCAGTCCATTAATTCCTAAAGCAATAGGCAAGTTGGGCTTCCAGAAGAGAAAAGCCAAGTTCATGCATGGGAATTCTACTTCTTTGCCTTCCATCTGAGGGGCTTTAGATTACTCATGCCTCTTTGCTTTGTTTTATTCTCTATTTAGTGCTTAATGAGGAAATAACGAGATAGCATTTGATTTGATGTTTTATTGTGTTCTTCATACTTTAACCTTTTTCAGAGATAGGGAGTGATAGGGAGAAGGATGCCTCTTTTTCGATTCTACTGGCAGCAGGATGCTCTTACCGACTGCTTAAGTAAGGGGAAGATTTCCTTTTTTGGATATAAGCACTTTAATGTAGATTTCTTTGAAGACAAAGCATAAGGGTTTTGAAAGGTGGGAAGCATTTAGGAGTACAAGAAGCTTTAAATTTTGTCTGAAAGCAAACCAAAAAACTATCGTTATCAGTATCATTTTTGCCACAATACATCTCTAGTCTTGAGGTCATTTTCTGTGGCCTTATGATTCAGTGAAAACAGATAAATTATAAAGAAATCCCAGGGATGGAACAATGCTGCTGGACATTAGTGTAAAGAGCAGTGAGGTCACACATGTGCTTGCAGACTTTGAAGGCAGACTGTCACTTACTGGGGTTTGGCTTATGTTGCTCAATCAGTAATACTGGGCATTCCGACTTAAAATTATTTTTAATTTGTATTTTTCATGAATTTTCTGGTTACTATGTAAATAAATGTGTTTTGTCTCGACATTGCCATACATATATAAGATTACACTTTGTACCCACCTGCCCTTCATGTCCTCTTCCTTCCTCTCTCACTGATCCCTCCTCCGGCTTCCACATTCAATTACTCTTGTTCACCCTTTCCCTCTTTTTAGATCTCTTCCTTTCCACTTTTTAAAAAAATTTTATTTTATAGTACAATTCAGTTCTACATATCAGCCACAGATTCCCTTGTTCTCCCCCCTCCTGCCCCCCTCCCCTTCCTCCCAGCCCACCTTCCATTCCCACCTCCTCCAGGGCAAAGCCTCCCCAGAGGACTGAAATCAACCTGGTAGACTCAGTCCAGGCAGGTCCAGTCCCCTCCTCCCAGGCCGAGCCTAGCGACCCTGCATAAGCCCCAGGTTTCAAACAGCCAACTCATGCAATGAGCACAGGACCTGGTCCCAATGCCTGGATGCCTCCCAAACAGATCAAGCCAATCAACTGTCTCACTCATCTTTCCACTTCTAATCCCTTCCTCCGCCCCACCCCAGACAAATACTGCATATGAGAGAAAAATGGAAAAAATGCAGTATTTGTCTTTCTGCATCTGGCTTAGAGAATACCACCCAGTTGTTGTTCCCATTAGAAATCCTGGCTGCAGAATCTGTTCGGGGTTCCCTTGCTCCCTCTAGTCTCAAGGTTTTTATTAGGCATATGACAAGTGATGGTTACCACTTCTAAGGCTATTATCTGCAGTCTTTCTTTCTCACTCAGCTCAAGTGCTCCAGATGGAAGAGCTATAAGAAGATGGAAGTCTGCTTTACCATGTACACAGAGTCCCCCATAAGAAAGATGTGTGTATGAAATTTCTCAGGCTTACATAGGTTGCAACAGCCATATTAACTCATCCCAACCATATCTACTAAGCAGTTTATGCAAGATACATATGTTCCTAGTTACAGACTTCCCCTATGCCTATGAAAGTAAACACACTCTAGAAGGGATTATTATGAATTGTTGGCACTATCTCAATTATGTATTATGTCTAGTCTCAAGTTCAGTAAGATGAAGCATTTATAGCCACATATGAAGCTGTATGCTGAAAAGGGCTTCTTCAACTCAACACACTAGATGGATTTTTATGATAACGACAACAACAGCTATTTTTGTGAGGGAGAAGAAGGAGCCTGGAAGTAGGTTATGGAAGCCTCACTGAAGGATGAACATGTAAATGGAAATGGATAAGAACCAGAGAATTGTCAAGGATCACAGAAGGATTGAAATGACCCGTCAAAATGTTCCTCAAGAAGGCTTTCACCACTCAGAGCAACCTGGGGCTCAAGAGGAAAAATAATGGTGGTCATTATCACCTGGAGACTTGCTAAATACAAATGGCTAGATTCATATGAAGGATTCTTTTTCTGGAGCCTGTAGCAGATATGGATGAGAACACGCTGATAGAGAAGGGATGAGCTTTTTGAGGTGACCTGACGCACTTCCTCTATCATTTTTGCTCTTAATCTTAAATGGATTTTAAGCATCCTAAAATGTCCACCCTGAGTTTCTTTCCTGTGGCAGATTTACAGAGTGCGACAGGAAATCCATTTCTTTTCCTGTAGATGCTAAATTCATTACCTTAACACGAGGTTCAGACTGACTCTTTGCACTTGCTGCCATAGCAACCAGTTTCAGGCATTTTTTTCTTTCTATTTTTCCTTCCACTGGAAGCAGAGTAGTTAAATGTAGCAGTGAGAACAGTATCCATTAAAACATTTAAAGGTATATAACATAGCTATACCACATGGCTTTCAATATTGCCTCCACTGTAATTATATTTTTCCTAAATCTCTAACCACGTTATAGGTCACCAGAAACAAGCAAAGTCTAACATTCTTTAAGATGCTTTCATGAAAATATATCCTTTGCTCTATTTCAAATTTATTCACAGAAGTGAGAGTTGTTCAAAACATTATAAGTAATATATATATATATATTTTTCATATTCACCCTGAGGAATTCTCTCTAGTTATGTCATTGTTATTGAGGAATCTTGGAAAAACACTAGCTTTAAGTGATCTAAGTGCCATACAGCTGCTGTACAGCTCTGCATAATGTATTAACATTTTTACAAATTCACCGTGATTACAGACTTCCTGATTTCCTCAGTAAAAAGAAGAACAATTATAGGAAATGAAATAAATTTTGGGATACTATTAAAGTGTTAACTTAGAATGATAACTGATGAGAAAGAAAGACTATCTGGTAGGCTCGCTTGAGTGTTAGGGGAATTCTAATTTTGAAGATGCACTATATGATGCATCCACACATATCCTAGGAGGGATTGTGGGTATCCGCACATCACGGTCACAGAAGAGATCGTATACTGGGAGTCGCCAGCTATGCCACCAGTAGGGTGAGGACTAAGCGACAGCAGCCATCTAGGACGCAGTTTTCACAGCCCATACACTCAAATCCTTCTAGTTTAGCTTTGGTTATCTGTTCATGTTTAAATATAGTATCCACAAATGATGCTGAGGTGCAAGACTGTTCTAAGGAGGAAAGCTAATAGGTTTTACATCTCAAGGCATCTGTATCCTAGAGGTGGAAGAAGGGGTGATGGTTTCTAAGGGATCTATTTAAAGCTCTTCTCTCTTCCTCGTGTTCATTCTTACCGCACTTCACAACAGTGATAGTTTGCACTTGGCAGTTACCTAAATTTCCCTTCTATTCATAGGTCTGAAAAAAAACCCAGATCTACACAATAAGATTCCATGATCATATATTTCCATTTCATTCTTCTTCATTTATAAGGTATATTAGATTTCTTATTAAATATTGTTGTATTGATCACAAGTTGAAATCTTAGTAATGTATTTTTAAAGATTTATTTATTTTACTTTGTGTGTGTGTTTGTGTGCTTGCCTATCTGTATGTATATCACATGCATGAAGGTGCCTGGGAAATCCATAAGAGGGTGTTGGATCCCTTGGCATTGGAGTTGCAAATGGTTGAGAACTGCCATGTGGGTACTGGGAATTGAGCCATGGTGCTCTTCAAGAGTATTTACTCTTAACCACTAAGCTGTCTCTACAACCCCCTCAGTAATGTATTTTGGTAACACACTGCCTTATGCAACCCCAAACGTACCCATTGATCAATGAATATTTCATCTGAAACTGTCTAGTAGGAGATATGAGCAGGAAGAATGGAATAGATAAGGAACATAGAAAACCCAAGAAAACAATGGGTGTGAACTCAGAAACTTGAGAACTTCAGTGCTTGAAGATACCTCAGGGGTTAAGGAAATATTTACACAGTGGGATAGTATCTTAGAGACCTGGTCTAATGCACAGGAATTTCAGCAACAAAATCTTAGCCATAGGCCATCATCTGTGTTAGGAAGAACTGAATAAACCACTAGTGACTAATTAAGTGGGAATGGAATTTGATATATAGTACTTCAGGAAGTGTTTCAGGTCAAAACCAATGATGGCCAGCGAAAGACTTCCTAGGCCATGAGAACGCTAAGAATTAAAGCTTTCATCAGAAAGAGCTACTCCTGGGGCCCTGTATGATCAGACAGAATATGTGTAAAAATAATGTTTTAGGACATCGGATGAAGAAAACACAGTCTGCAAGAATGTTCATGAGCCAACGTCAGGGGGCTGTGCTAGGGTATTCGTCATGAAATGATGCGTAAAGAAAGGGCATTAGTATTTTAAGAAAAAAATGATAATACTGAGTAGTTAGTTATCAGATGGTAACTTAAAAGTCACTATTTTGTATAGGGAAAAAAAACCTATCTACAGTTGATTTCTTTTATTTTCTTTAAAAAACACCAAAATCCCTGTTTTATTTTGATTTTTATTGTTGTATTTTTTTTTCTGTAGAAATAAGATGAGTCCAGGAATTCTATGGTGTGAAATTTTATTTTTTTAATAGCAGTGGGCATTATTTGCTTGGGTTCACTGATGCTATGTTTAAGGAAATTGGTATGGAAATGCTTGAAATATTTTCAGTTTTGGTTTCAGATGGTAAATATTGATAAATATAATCCACTGAAATAATAAAATTTTTGAGTTCTCAGTGATTAAAAAAAAAAAACACACAAAGAATCTCAAGACCAAGAAGTCTGAGAACTGCTCATGTTTACAGACTGTGAATGTACTCTTTTTTTTTTTTCAGTGTAGAGAAATCCTGTGGGACTCTAAAGCTGGATAAATCCTCAGCGAAGAAGGTCTCAGAAGGCACAATGTGGCCTGTGAGTGAGTGACCCTGGTGATAAAGCCAAGTTATTATTATTATTATTATATTGTTATTTAGTTTACTCTGAGGAATCTCTTACTCCCCAACATCCACCAATTTGAGAATCATAACTTAGAAAATATTTAACAAAAGCTCTTCCTGGTGGTGTTTTCCGAATGATCACTGGGAAAGTATTCCAGTTCAATAATTATATCTGACTCAGAATTTAGTACAGAGAACTTCAACTGCTGCACATTTTGCCTTGATCATCCAACAAAACAAAATTAGGTAATAACCTGAGGTTGGCAAATAACTGTGTTTAGCTTGGAATATAAAAGGCTGAGACACAATGTGTCATACCATATCACAATAGAAACATGACATTTATGGTTTTTATCCATGCAGGAAATACATCTGTAGCCAATTAGCTGGGAATGTGCAGATGAAATCTGCATAAGGAAGCAAACCAAATTCGTTTGTATGCCTCTCAGTTGTTTCAGGGAAGAATGCTTGACATGTTACATCCACACAGATTACACAACAGAATGAAATACTTCTTTAACTCGTTATGAAGCAATGGTGCTTTGGAGTCAGAGTAGGGAAAAAGCAAATCACTAGCCCTGTCACCATGATGCCACTTCCTATGGATTCTCCAGAGAGGGCAGGCCCTGCGCCCCATCTAATACAGGCTTAGATACACATCTCGGCTCATTGTCCTTTGTGGATGGCTCTGTATTGCCTAATTCCTAACTTCCCTAGCCTCAAGAATATTTTGGGTACTCAAATAGTTGGTCGACAAAATAACATGATCAAAGTGTCACAGTCGTGGAAAATAAAAGTTGGAGAACTGTTCCAGAGTTAGGGATTGAGGAGACATGGGAACTAAGTATGTTTGAACTGGGACTGAATCTAGATCAGGAAACGGGTATTAGTGTGATAATTGGCAAAATCTACAAGCTGTAGATCTGATGCCAATACTGCCTTGGTGTTAATTTCTTGATTTTGACTATTTTTTTTTCCTATAAGGCGTCTGGAAGAAGCAAATAGGGAAGTCATTTGCTCTTTTTTTTTTTTTTTTTTTTAAAAAAAAAATTTCCTCTTAAAATTATTTAAAAGTTAAAGTTAAAAAGTTATAGATACTTACTAATGAACTCATTTATACCTTATAGTGGGTGATGGTTGAGAATTCAGGCTGTGTCAGCAAAATTTCTGGTTTGAGTTCCAACTCCATTACGTATCTGCTAGAAGGATAACTTTAAAAACAATTATTGTGTTTCAGTTTTTTATGTAAAGTGGAGAAAATAATGCTTCCTGCCTTTCTATATGATTGTCAATACTGTGAATCAAGTGCTTAGGAAAATGTTAGAATTCATAAATGTTTGTTAGAATTATGGAAGTTTATTTTTACAGTGATAATATTAGAATATCAGAGTGCACTGCAATATTGCTGATTCTTTAGCTATACTCTATATCTAGCTGTAAACACATACATCTACCTGTGTATGTAAATGTAAGTTATTGGTCCATGAAGAAGCTAATAAATGTGATGATGCTTTATCTGGCCTTAGGAAAGCAGAGGAGTTAAGTTGTTAACAAGGTGTTTCTAGGAGACTTGACTCCTGTAAGATGATTCACTAATAGCTCAAGACAGAGAACATTCCTGAGAAATAAAATGATGCAGAAGAAATGAATTTCTATCCAGTAAAAGAGGTCCTGAAAGTGTGCATTTTTTATTGTATTTTATTTCTTGAAAATGTTATTTTTCTCTATGAGTTCGAGGTCAGCCTGGACTACCAAGTGAGTCCCAGGAAAGGTGCAAAGCTACACAGAGAAACCCTGTCTTGAAAACAACAACAAAACAAAACAAAACAAAACAAAACAAAACAAAACAAAACAAAACAAAACACAAAAAAAAAACAAAAAAAAGAAAATGTTATTTTTAATTTATTTTATTTCTTGAAAATGTTATTTTTAATGTGTGCATCTGCTCTGAACTATTACAATAAGGCACAGAGGGGTGAATGTGGTTAAGATTAGCTTCAGAGACCTCAACATTCCAACACAACAATGCCCGTAGGAACGAGGGAGCGTGTTCTAATAATGTAAGCCATTAGCTATGGGAAAACTGGACCGGGGATCATAATGCACAGTTGGTTTGGTGTTGTGTAGTTCAGTGCATTTCATTCCTGACTTTTCTGTTAGGACCAGCTGTGGTGCAATGGATTCATCAAATTTTGTATTCTCCCTGTTACTCACTTTATAAACTCAGCAATCCTTTTAGAAACTAAGGCTTTCATGACACAGGCATGGCTTTAACATAGTGAACATTGTATTTAACCAAGTGGAGGAACTTGACCATTTGAACCAAGAACACTTACTAATTCATTCTTTTGGCTTGGGTTGTAATCTTCAGCTTCTCTTCAGAGGTAGTCAAACAAGAGTCATTAAATTACAAACAGAAGAAAGAGATCCCACATAGGAGCAGAGCCTCACATTAAGGGTTGTCCAGTGACTAGTGACTAGGGATCATAAAGATAAATGGAATCTGCCAGAGAGCTAGAATCACACAAATGCTGTTCAAGGGATGGAAAAGGTTGAAGAAACACTACCCATGACCCTTTCACTTCTCCCAGTACCTCTGGCTGGCCAATTATGCCAGAAAGCTAGCTTGCAAGGAAACCTGGCAAACCTGCCCAGCAGGAATGCAACATGGAAGGATATTCTTGCAAGCAGGCATAGACAACAAAACACCTCTGCCCATGCCTGAAACAATGGATGGAAATAGAGCTACCACTTTGGCATAGACGCTGTTCTCTAAGAATTCTCTATGCAGGTGCTGCTGCTTTAAATTTTCAGAGCAAGCCTCTGAGGTGGTTATTATTAACTCTACTTCGAAGATGAGACAGAATCTGAGAGAGGTTCTGGTTTGTATCTGAGATCTCAAAGCCAGATCGGAACAGATGCCACCTGGCTCTGTATGGATTCTCTTTCCTTTCTTCTATTTCTAGGCAGCAGTTAAAAACCTTGATTTTCGTATTGTGCTTGAAACTGCGGAGTCTATATCTTTAAAGCTGAAAGACATATAGCACAACTCATGTAGTTTTGATGTCCTAAACACAAAAACTGACGTCTGGAAATGTTTGCTTAAAAATTCAAAGCATAGCAAGAGTGAAAAACTATATGTTTCCTTACAAAGTTGAAATTTTCATCATTGTTTTAGCTTGGGTGTTACAGATTCTCTCTATAAAACCAATGGGGAGTTTCAGTGAGGTAAGGCGTGAAGAACTCAGGCAGAAGAGGATGGATTGCCTTGAAGAGGTTGGGTAGCAGCTCTTGTGCATGCTCCCCACCTCTATTTGTTCTTAAGTAGGGAGCCTCCCTGTCTTCCAAAATTGAAGGGAATTAAAGAACCCGGGGATCAAGAGCATGGGCTTGAGCTCAGCCTGCTTGCCCAGGGAATGGGAAGTGAAAGTGATTAGGAGTGGTTACAGTGGTTTTAAGTAGGCAATAGAATTGTGACTGGAATTTGGATTGCACCGCGACACTCCAAGACTGTGAAATAAAGTTTACATTGAATCAGGGGGCAGAGCTAGTGACTAGCTGAACAGAACTGGCCATAGAGAAGCCAGCAATTTGGATAGAGAAGACACACAGGAAGGAAAGGGTGGGAATTTGAGTTTGGCATTTCCTTTTGGTTTTGGGATGAGTGAAGAGACATGTCTCTTGCTGGGTCTCTGGCCAAAAAGCAAGGTCAGTTAGTTGCTTCTTGGCTTCTCTGGTCTAGCAGGTTTTCACCCCCACATCTGACTTCCAAGCCTTTGTTGGTAAATAAAGTGATAGAGACTTAGTTTCAACCCACATATTGTGGCAGCAGCAGAGCCAGAGCTGCGAGGCCTCAGGCCGCAGTCTGAATGGCTGGCAGGGCACTGGCTATGGGCAGAGGGCCCACAGGTGATAATTAAAGTATCAGTAGATTCATGTGCAGCCGCTAAGATGACACGAAAACACCATAGAATACCTGCTCAAACCAGCTGGAAGTGAACAGGATGAAAATGAGATGGGTCAGCCACTGTGAGTGTATGCTTTCTTTTTCTTTTTTCTTTTTTTTTTCTTTTTTTTTCAGTAGTGTTCAAGTTTCTTGACAAGAAATGAAAGAGTGAGTCTGGGTGGAAAATGCCCCCTGTAAGCTCATGTGATTGAATACCTGGTCCCCAGCCCATGGCTGTCCCAGGGAGGTTGTAGGAACTTTCGGAGGTGGAGGCTTACTAGAAATGGGTCACTGGAGATGGGTTAGGAGGTTTTCTAGTCCAGCTCTCTTCTGGTCCCCTCTCTGTTATCTGACTATAGATGTGACATGCCAGCAGGCTTCCTGGTCCTGCCTCCATGCCTTTCTTGCTACAATAAAATTTGCACCCCTAGAATCGTGAGCCAGAAGAAACTTTTGCTTTTTTAAGTTTCTTCTTCTCAAAATATTTTTGCCACAGAAATGGGAAAAGTAATGGTATAGGATGTTGCTGTTCAATACAGAAGTCACTAATCACATTTCTGCTGCTACAAACCGAGGTGTGGTACAAGTGGAAATATGCATTAGGGTTTAAAACAGAAGTTAGACTATGAAACAGAAGAATGTGTTAAACATTTATTCCAGACTGAAGCTAGTTAATGTGGTAGTGAGAAGGTTAGTGGAAATTATACGCATGGCTTGAACTGTAGGCATAAAATGTCCCTATTTGAGCCATTTAGTTGTGAAGTGAGTTTATAGATTCAAGACAGCCTTTCAAAGTGTTATCTTAAACAAATCATTTAATGGATGTATAGTATAGGACATTAGAACGATATTTTGAAATATTAGAAAAATTATGACAATATAAAAATAAGACATACCATTTTAACACACTCATAATTATGATCATTGTTGAATAATTTTTGTAGTTTTTCATGAAAATTTGAAGACAGAGTCATAAACTAGTATATAGATAGGAAAGTGAACAATTTCCTTGTCTTGGTCTTTATATTATATTAATTCTAGATTCACCCTCAGATGTTGGCAATATGAAAATAATTACTATTATGCTGAATGTTCAGACTGGGTAGGCGTTCAGAAACTTGGGTGGTTTTTTCCACTCAATCTATTCTCAGTGCTGTTGACAGATCCTTCCCATTTGAAATGGAAGCTGAGAGATAAGTGTGCATAGGTCTAGCATGCATTGTTTATCGCATTTATGTCTTTAAGTTGTATGGATAGCTAAAAAAAATAAAACTCTAGTGTGTTGCTGGGTTTATCTTCTGGTCCTGCCTGGCCCACAGTCAGGACAAATCTCTCTCACCCACCAATCCTGCAGCTGCTTGAACCCAAATAAACACACAGATGCTTATATTATTTATAAACTGTATGGCTGTGTGGTTCAGGCTTCCTGCTATCTAGTTCTCATATCTTAAATTAACCCATTTCTATTAATCTATATGTTGCCACATGGCTCATGGCTTACTGGTACTTTACATCTCGCTTTTCATGGTGGTGCCTGGCAGCATCTCCTGACTCAACCTTCCACTTCCCAGAATTAATCCTTTCTCCTTGTCCTGCCTATACTTCCTGCCTGGCTACTGGACAATCAGCACTTTATTTATTAACCAATCATAGCAACACATTCATAGCATACAGAACATCTCACAGCACTAGTGTATGTGTTCAAATTATTTTCGACATGAGTGTCAAGTTAACACAGCAGGGAAATGGCAGTCTCTTCAGTAAAGGTATTGGTAAACCAGATAGTGTACAAGGAGAAGAATGATGTGATGTCCTAACATTATACTGCAGACAAAAATTAACTCAATGTTAATAGCATAACACTTTAATCTTTGAAATTATAGAAAAAAACTTAAGGGGAAAACTACATGGCATTTTTTTATGTTTGGAAATTGTTCCTTGGTTATGACATAAAATTATAGGTAACTAAAGCAAAAATTGACAGATAAGATTGTGTCAAGTCAACAGCTCCTACACATCACAGGAAACACCCAAGAGAGTAAAGGTCAGCCTGTGGGGTGGCAAAAACCATCTACAAAGTATGCATAAACAGTGGATCAATATCTTACACACATTAAGAACTTCTACAGCTAAACAGAAACAAAAATACTCAAAGCAAGAAGTGAACAAGTGACTTGAATAGACATCTTACAGAAGGAAAGATACAAGCTTCTAGCACACATCTGGAAAGTTCCTTATGACACTGAACACAAGAGAAAAGAAAACCAAGATTGCAATATCATCTCATGCTGCTCAAGAGGGATGTCACAAACTAAACAGAAAATAGCAAGTGTTGATGATGTGGTGAAGTCAGAATTGGTCCTGGGAAGGTAAATCATATGGCTATGAGGGGAAAGTCTGGCTTTTTGCTCAGAAAGTTAAATATAGAATCATCATACGATCCAACAATCTCACTTTTGGGCATGTCCTCAAAAGAATGGCAAAAAAAAAAAATCTCAGAGAGATTTGTGTACTTATGTTCACAATTAGCCAGGCAGTGGTAGTTCATGCCTTTAATCCCAGCACTCAGGAGGCAGAGGCAGGTGGATCTCTGTGAGTTTGAGGCCAGCCTGGGCTACAGAGTGAGTTCCAGGAAAGGTGCAAAGCTACACAGACAAACCCTGTCTAGAAAAAACAAAAAAGTGAAAAAAAGTAGCCAACAGTTATAAATAGCTTGCTGATAGCTGAGTGGATAAAGAAAGAGATATATCTGTGTGATGAAATATTCTGCCTTAAAAAGAGATACTACAACATAGGTGATCCTTCTGGTACATTAAAATAAGGAAAATGAGATATTTGTAAAAGCTGAATACTATATAATTTCACTCATCAGAAAGTAGAATGGTGGTTGCCAAGATATAGGAAGGAGGGAGTAAGGCAAAGATGATATTTGGTGAATTTAAAGTTTGGGTTTTCCAAGCTGAGAAAGCCCCAAAGATCTACTGAATAACATTACCAACAAGTATTAAAGGCTATTGAACAGCACTTGTAAAACAACTAACACAGTAAATTCTTTTCTTATTGATGGTCAGTTTTATCTTATGCTCTCCTATCTGATTGTAACAGCAAAAGAAGACTTTGAAAATATGGCACCAACTTCTCCCATGACAGGAAAAAGTCATCAAGTGTTGGTGAAGTGTGAAGCATTTAGCAACTGACCTGTACTTGGAAAGACACCTCACGATCTTCTCCCAAACAGTTTCTTTCAGACACGTGGTCTCTCTGTCTATTTGTCTCTGTGTGTACATTTATGAAGCATGTGTGAAGGCAGAGGCCAACCTCAGGTGTTGGTCTTTACCTCTCATTTAGTTTGAGACACCGTCTCTCATTGGCCACTGCATTCACCAGGGCTGGCCCAGGGGTATGGTGATATTTTATTTGTACTGAAATGTGATTTTAATTTTATGTTAATAAATAAAGTTGCCCTGGGATCAGAGCTATTAGAGCCATAGCAAGAGCGTGGTGGTTAGAAGAGCTAGGTAGATTTCTGTGTGTTCAGGGATATAGCCAATATTGGAGACATACGCCTTTAAGACCTGGAGGGCGGTACTTACAGGCAGTGACAAGGCAGTCATGTGGTTGGGTTTACAACCAATGAGAAGGCAGAACAGAAAGACTATTTAAAGACAGACAAACAGGAAGAAGCTCTCTCGGGGAAGTTAGGAGCACTGAAGGAGGTAAGATTTTTATCTCTGAGCTCTGACCTCTCGGCTTTCTCTTTTACATTGGCTCTGTGTTTCTTATTTTAATAAGACGATTGGTTACATCTACACAGGGGCTTTTGGGAATGCTCCCCCTTCCATCTCTAAGAACCCTGGGGATTACAGATGTGTGATGTCATGGGGATTATGGGATCTGAACCTCCTGCTTTCATGTGGCAAGGACTCTACCCACCGAGCAATCTCTCTAGGCCCCAAATGTGACTTTTTATGTTTATGTGGTAAATATAGGTTATTCAAGATAGAATATGGAGGGTGCCACTTGTAATAGAAATAAGCAATATCGATGTCTTTAAGAGTTGTTTAGTATCTTATTTCTTGTTTCAAAAGTGGATATATTTTTCTCAAAACACAGTTACCACTTATATCTCCTCTGAGTATTAAAAAAAATATACTCAGTGGTCCCAATTATGTTTACAAACTTTTATGTTTCTTTCTGTGCACTATAAAAATCAGGAGCTATGGTGCTCATTATCAGTAGTCTTGGTGAACAAAAAACGTGTATCGATTGATCGATGTGCGGCTGCAATGAGTTTTATCTGTAGCAGCACATTCTGTTGCTGTACACATGTGTGAATTTGTCATTATCGATCCAAATGAACTTTGCCAGTCAGAATCCAGCTTGCACAGCAGTCATTGTGTCCTCCAGTCACATCTTCAGTGGAAAATTTCAGAGGAAAACAGAACAAACAAACACCTAGTACTTCTGACTCATACATATCCCACACACAGAGGAATGGAACTTGTGCTATATTTGTGATTGACACTTGTAGAATCATAAAGCCAAATTATACCAGCACACAAATATAATGGCAATTGTCATTATAGTTTTTAAAACAAACAAACAAACAAACAAATAACTTTATTGTTTATTTTACCTCCCAGCCACAGTTTCTTTTCCTCCTCTCCTCCCAGTCACTTCCCCCACCTGCTCTGTTCCCACCTCACAATCCACTCCTCCTCTGTTTCTGTTTAGGAAAGGGCAGATCCTCCATGGTTATCAATAAAACATGGCATATTAAGTTGCAGTAAGACTAAGCACTTCTCTGTGTATTAAGGCTGGTCAAGACAACCCAATATGAGGAGCAGGGTCCCAAAAGCCAATAAAAGTCAGAGACAGCCCCTGATCCCACTGGTAGGAGTCCTACAAGATGACTAAGATACACAACTGTAACATATATGCAGAGGGCCTAGATCAGTCTCATGCAGGCTCCCTGGTTGTCAGTTCAGTCTCTGTGAGCCCCTTTGAGCCTAGGTTATTTGATGCTGTGGTGTTCTTGAAACCTCTGGTTCCTACAATCCTTTCTCACCCTCTTCTTCAGGATTCCCCAGACTCTGCCTACTGTTTGGCTGAGGATCTGCATCTTTTTTCATCAGTTGCTGGATGAAGCTTCTCTGATGACAATTGGACTAGATACCAATATGGTCACAAGAGATGGCCAGCTCATGATATGTATCCAACATTGCTAGGAGTCTTAGCTGGGGTCATCCTTGTAGATTCCTGGGAGATTCTTTTGTACCAGGTTTTTACTTGACCCTGAAATATCCCCCCTCCTTTCCATTAGTGTCTGTCAGTACTCTCCCCCTCCAATACCCTCAAACCTTATTGCTCATGTTCCCCATCTCCACTCATCCTCAGTCCACTCACAAAGTATCTTCTATTTCCTTTTCCCAGGGAGATCCAGGCATCTCCCCATGAACTGTCCTCCCTGTTACCTGGTCTCTCTGGGTCTGTGGGTTGTTGCATACTTATCCTTTATTTTACATCTAATATCCATGTATGAGTGAGTACATACCCTATTTGTCTTTCTGTGTCTGGGTTACCTCACTCAGGAATTTTTTTTTCTAGTTCCATCTATTTGCTTTCAAATTTCCTGGTGACCTTGTTTGTAACAACTGAGTAATACTCCATTGTATAAATGTACTACATTTTCTTTATACATTCCTTGGTTGAGGGACATCTATGCTGTTTCCAGGTTCTGTCTATTACAAATAAAGATGCTATGAACATAGTTGAACAAGTGTCCTTGTGGTATGATTGAGAATCCTTTGGATATATGCCCAGGAGTGGTTATAGCTGTGTCTTCTGGTAGATTGATTCCCAGTTTTCTGTGAAACTGCCACACTGGCTTCCAAAGTGACTGTAAAGACACTCCCACCAGCAATGGAGGAATGTTCCCCTTGCTCCACAGCCTCTCCAGTATGAGCTGTCACTTGTGTTATTGAACTTAGTTAGCCATTCTGACAGGTGTAAGATAGAATCTCAGAGTAATTTTAATTTGTATTTTCTCAATGGCTAAGAATGTTGAACATTTCCTTAAGTGTTTCTCAGCCCCTTGAGAGTCTTCTGTTGGGAATTCTCAGTTTAGATCTGTAACCCATTTTTAAATTGGATTATTTCGTTTGTTGATGTCTAGTTTCTTGAGTTCTTTATATATTTTGGAAATCAGCCCTTTGTCAGATGGCATTGATGAAGATTTTTTTTTAACCATTCTGTAGACTGCTACTTTGTCCTTTTGATGGTGTTCTTTGCTTTACAGAAACTTTTCAGTTTCATGAAGTCCCACTTATTAAGTGTCCATCTTAGTGCCTATATTATTGGTGTTCTGTTCAGGAACTTGTATCCTGTGCCAGTGTGTTCAAAGGTATTTCCCACTTTCACTTCCCTCAGGTTCAGTGTATCTGGGTTTATGTTGAAGTCTTTGATCCACTTGATTTGAGCTTTGTACGGGTTGATAGATATAAATCTGTTCTACATGGTAACATCCAGTCAGACCAGCACCATTTGTTGAAGATGCTTTCCTTTTACCATTGAATAATTTTGGCTTCTTTGTCAAAAATCAGATGTCCATAAGCATGCCAGATTCATCAGGGTCTTTGATTAGATTTCACTGATCCATCTGTCTGTTTTTATGCCAATATGATGTAGTTTTTATTACTATAGCTCTGTAGTAGAGCTTGAAATCAGGGATGGTGATACCTCTTGAAGTTCTTTTATTGTACAGGATTGTTTTAGCTATCCTGTATTTTTTGTTTTTCCAGATGAAGTTAAGTATTGTTCTTTCAAGGTCTGTGAAGAATTGTGTTGGGATTTTAATGGGGATTGCATTGAATATGTAGATTGCTTTTTGTAAGATGGCCATTTTTACTTTGTCAGTGTTACTGATTCATGAACATGGAAGATCTTTCCATCTTCTGATATCTTCTTCAATTTCTTTCTTCAAAGACTTGAAGTTCTTGTCAAATGGGTCTTTCACTTGCTTGGTTAGAGTTACACTAAGATATTTTATCTTATTTGAGGCTATTGTAAAGGGTGTTGATTCTCTGATTTCTTTTTCAGTCTGTTTATGGTTTATACATAGGAGGGCTAGCTAAAAAAAAAAAAAAAAAAAAAAAAAAAAAAAAAAAAAAAAAAAAAAAAAAAAAACTTTTTTTTTTGGAGTTAATCTTGTATCCAGCCACTTGACTAAAGGTGTTTATCAGCTGTAGGGGTTCCCTGGGGTAGAGTTTTTTTTAGGTTGCTTATATATACCAACATATCATCTGTGAATAATGTTACTTGAATGTCTTCCTTTCTAATTTGTGTCCTCTTGATCTCCTTAATAATCTTGGCAATGTTCCTTCTGTTTCTGTTTTGTGCAATAATTTGAGGAGTATTAGCTCTTCTTTGAAAGTCTGGTAGAATTCTGTGTTAACATCATCTGGCCCTGGGCTTTTTTTGGTTGGGAGACTTTTTTTTAATTATTATTTTATTTTACAATACCATTCAGTTCTACATATCAGCCACGGTTTCCCCTATTCTCCCCCCTCCCTCACCCTCCCCTTATCCCCAGCCTACCCCCCATTCCCACCTCCTCCAGGGCAAATCCTCCCCTGAGGACTACAATCAACCTGGTAGACTCAGTCCAGGCAAGTCCAGTCACTTCCTTGGTTGGGAGACTTTTAATGACTATTTCTATTTCTTATGGGTTATAGGTCTATTTAAACTGTTTATCTAATCTTGATTTAACTTCCGTAAATGGTATTTATCAAGAATTTTTTCCATTTCTTATGGATTTTTCAATTTTGTGGAGTACAGGATTTTGAAGTTTGACCTAATGATTCTCTGTATTTCCTCAGAATCTGTTGTTATGTCCCCTTTTTCATTTTTGACTTTGTTGATTTGGATATTCTCTCTCTGCCTTTTAACTGCTTTGGATAAGGGTTTATCCATTTTGTTGATTTTCTCAAAGAACCAACTCTTTGTTTCATTGGTTCTTTGTATTGTTCTTTTTGTTTCTATTTTATTGATTTCAGCCCTCAGTTTGATTATTTACTGTCATCTGCTCCTCTTAGGTGTGTCTGCTTCTTTATGTTCTAGAGCTTTTAAGTGTGCTGTTAAGTTGCTAGTATGAGATCTCTCTGAATCCTTCATGAAGGCACTTAGTGCTATAAACTTTCCTCTTTGCATTGCTTTCATTGTGTCCCATAAGTTTGGGTATGTTGTACATTCATTTTAATTGAATTCTAGGAAGTCTTTAGCTTCTTTTTTATTTCTTCTTTGATCCAGTGGTAACTCAGCAGAGAGTTGTTCAGTTTCCATGAGTTTGTAGACTTTCTGTTGAAATCTAGATTTAATCCATGGTGGTCTGATAAAATACAGGGGTTATTTTAATCTTTTTGTATTAGTTGAGATGTGCTTTGTGGCTAAGTATATGGTCAGTTTTGGAGAAGGTTACATGTGGTGCTGAGAAGAAGGTACATTCTTTTGTGTTTGGGTGAAATGTTCTGTAGATATCTGTTAGGCCTATTTGAGTCATAATGTCTGTTAGCTCCACTATTTCTATGCTTAGTTTTTGTCTCCATGACCTGTCCAATGGTGAGAGTGTGGTGTTAAAGTCTCTCACTATTATTGTGTGGGGTTATATGTGTGATTTAAGCTTTAGTGATGTTTTTTTTTTTTTTTTTGTAAATGTGGGTGTCCTTACATTTGGGCCATATATGTTCAGAATTGAGACATCATTTTTGTCATTTGAGACATCATTTTCCATTTGATGGATATGAAATGCCCTTCTCCATCCCTTTTGATTAATTTTGGTTGGAAGTCTATTTTGTTAGATAATAGGATAGCTATACCAGCTTGCCTCTTAAGTCCATTTGATTGGAAAAATCTATTTCCCATCCTTTACTCTGCAGTAATGTTTATTTTTGATGTTGAGGTGTGTTTCTTGTATGCAGCAGAATGATGGATCCTGTTTTCATATCCATTCCATTAGCCTGTGCTTTCTTTTTATTGATGAGGGATTTATTTTGAGGGATATTAATGACCAAAGATTGTTAATTTCTGTTATCTTGTTGTTGTTATTGATAATGTGTGTGTATTTGTGTGTTTCCCCTTCTTTGGGTTTGTTGATGTGAGATTATATGTTGCCTGTGTTTTTGTGGGTGTAGTGAACTTCTGGAAGTTAGAGTTTTCCTTTTAGTACCTTCTGTGGGGCTGGGTTTGTGTATAGCTATTGTTTACATTTGACTTTGTCATGAAATATCTTGTTTTCTCCATCTATGGTGATTGATAGTTTTGCTGGGTATAGTAGTCTGGGCTGGCGTCCATGGTCTATTAGAGTCTGTAAGACATCTATCTGTCCAGGCCCTTCTGGGTTGTAGGGTCTTCACTGAGAAGTTGGGTGTGATTCTAATAGGTATGTCTGTATATGTTAGTTGGCCTCTTTCCCTTGCCACTTTTAATATTCTTTCTTTGATCTGATGTTTGGTGTTTTGATTATTATGTGGTGAGTAGATTTTTTTTTCCTGATCCAATCTATTTGGTGTTCTATAAGGTTCTTGTACCTTTATAGACATGTCCTTCTTTAGGTTGAGAAAATTTTCTTCTATGATTTTGTTAAATATATTCTCTGTGTTTTGGAGATGGGTTTCTTCTTCTATTTCTATTATTCTTATGTTTAGGCATTTCATGGTGTCCCATATTTCCTGTTTTGTGTTAGAAATTTTTAGATTTAATATTTTCTTTGACCAATGAATCTGTTTCCTCTATCATGTCTTCAATGCCCAAGATTTTCTCTCCCATTTCTTAAACTCTGTTGGTCATGCTTGCAGTTTCTGTTCCTTTGCCCAGATTTTTTTTTTTAATTTCCAGGATTTCCTCCATGTGTGTTTCCTTTATTGCTTCTATATCCATTTTCAGGTCTCCTTCATGTGCTTGTTTCCTGGCTTTCTTTTAGGGATTTATTGGTTTCTTCCAATTTTTTTGTTTGTCTTTTCTTCAATTTCTTTAAGGGATTTTTTTTTTCATACCTGTTTACGAGCCCCTATCATCCTCATAAAGTCATTCTAAGGTCATTTTCTTATGCTTCAGCTGTGTTGCAGTGGTCAGGCCTTGCTGTTGTAGGATAGCTGGGCTCCGGTGATGCCATACTGCCCTTTTTGTTATTTGTTGTGTCCTTACACTGGTGTTTAGTCATCTGAATTTGAGATGGGTATAGCTCTAGGTGTTGATGCCTGTGTTTGTCTTTGTTGGATGGGTGTTTAGTTCCTTGGTTTCTCTTTCCTCTCTGGTCTTCTGGCCTGAGGACCCCAGACCCTGCCTGGCCTTTGGTAAAGCCAAACTCTTCTTCCAAATTAGTAGGCCAGAATATGGAGCCCAGGGGTGAGAGTGCAGTATGAGGTGGTTGGACCTGCTTGGGCAGTGTCTTCTCTGGGGTTCCTGGGGTCTCTATATCCAGCCTGGCCTCTGGTAAAGTGGAAGTCTTCTGAAGAGATAAAGACATGGAAAGTGGAGTGGGGATGGGGGGATGTGTGTGTATGTGTGCAGTCTTGGGTTGTTGGGCAGGCTTAAAGGGGTTTTATGGGTGGTGGACAGTTCCTGGATCCTGCCTGGCCTCTGGTACAGCAGAAGACCTCTTCTAAATTAATAAGCCAGGATATGGAGCCCAGGGGTGGAGATACAGTCTAGGGTCCCTAGATCTGGCCTGGCCTCAGTTAAAGTGGGAAGTTGTAGACAAGGAAATGGAAAGTCCCTGGAGTGGGAGCAGAGGGCCTACATGCAGTCTGGGGCTATTGGACAGGCTTAAAGAAGTTTTGTGGGTGATGGGTGATGACCAGCCTGGCCTTCTTAAGGCTGCTGGGGCTATGGGCCCTAGTATGGAGCCCAGGGGAGGAAGTCTGTCTTTATAATTTACATGTTACCAATGTGATACAGAATACACTAGTGTATTTTTAAGTCCAACACATTTGCTCTCTTTCTAACACACACACACACAAAACAAACAAACAAACAAACAAAAAACAAACACAAAACTCCCCTTTATGTTACCTTTGTCAATTGTCTCATAAACCATTCAACAGTAGCCTGTTGTACACTTATTTGGGTGAAGAGGAATTGTCAGAATATGGTCAAAAGAATGACCCATGGTGAACAATGAATGACTTAGGGAACTGTGAGAGAGGTTCCAGGGAAAAAAGACCTTTCACCTCAGGTATATTTTGTTCCCTGGGTTGTTCTTGGATATGAGTTAATGCCTTCTGTGCTAAACATGTGCATTCAATTTATAAAATGTATTTGTTCTTGCTGGATGTCAGAACATAGCTATAGAACCCAATCTGGTCAGTGTGTCTTGAATCTGGATATGGCCTCTGCCTTGCTTTCCTGCTTCCCCAGATAGAATCTATAGTATATGCCAGGCAATTGTGTTTAAATTAAGTCTGTCCTGAGAAAGCTCTGTGAAAGGGCTGCTCTGTTAATATTTAGTATGTGCTTATTGGTAAGTTTTTCTGAGCATGTTTTTCTTAACTCAAACCACCTTCCTTGGATCATTGCTTTCTTTGTTACATCTGTGTATAAAAGTCCACTGAAACTGAAGTAAGTTTGTCTACAGCATTAGACTGTGGTCCCTCCCATTGTTTCAGGTCCTCAGATCCCAGGTTCAGCAGAGAAGGTCTACACAGGATGGCTGAAAATTGAACAGGGAATATGGCTTAGTGTTGCCTCAGTGCTTTCAGTTCCTTCTCCACAGGGCAATTGTCAATTTTTCCCTGGGAATTTATCATTAGGCTTTCATTCTGGAAAACATTTAATTGGTTTACCAGAGAGGAGCCTGTGCATTTTGAAAACTCTGTGAAAGCTTTTATGGCTCTGACCTATGATTTGCTAATACTTTCAACAGAAAATGCACTGAGAACAATTGGCCACAGGTTCAATGATTTTCAATTCTTAGATACTTGTTATTTTGGAACCGATTTTCATTTTCTCCTACTCTAGTTATATCTGTAATTTCATCTACAGGTTTAGCAGTCCCACACAGAGGATCATATCATATGGTATCCTGGGTTTACTTAATCATCCATGCGTCCTAGTTTTAGTAATTTATTGACTTTTTTTTTGCTGCATTTATGTTTTAATAAATACTATGGAAGCCATTGATCCATTTTTCTGAATTTCTGGTATATAGGATAATAACTATAAACAAAATGGATTGATTCTAAAACAGTATATTGACAATTCTTAACCTGAATGTTAAATACAGTGTATTAACTGTTTTAGTATTGCTGTTCACATGATCCCTTCAGTCATGTGACAGTGTTCAAAACTGTAATCAAATCTATTCCACTTCTTCTTCAGCCCTCAGACCTTATGTTTTTGTGTGGAAATCAAAGGTCAGTACCAAATATCTTCCACAATTGCTTTTCCATCTTTTTTTTTTTTTTTTTGAGGCAGGGGTCCTCACTGAATTGGGACCTCACAAATTGGGCTCCACTGGCTGGGCAGCAAAGCCCAGAGATACTCTTTTCTTTATCCTCCCAGCACTGAGATTATAGACAAATGCCTCCATACTCAGCTCTTGATAAGTGTCCTATGGATGTAAGCCCAGGTTCTCATGCCTTCACACTAAGTTCATTTCCAACGGAACATCTTCTCAGTCCCAAATTGTATCTTTTTTGAAGGCTCTTCTCTCAGTACTGTGTGTACCCTCTTCTTACCTCAAACCTTACCTCTCACTTCTTCATTGGTCCTCATTGCTACTCTAATCTTTACCACTCTCAAATCATTACCATGTTTTATTTCTTCATGTAATATTTTCCAAATTAAATATTCCTATCTATCTATCTATCTATCTATCTATCTATCTATCTATCTATCTACCATCTATCATCTGTCTATCTACCTACTACATCATCTATTTGTCTATCTGCTATCTGTCATCATCTGTCTATTTATCATCTATCTATCTATCTATCTATCTATCATCTATCTATCTATTTATCTATCATTGTCATCATCATCATCTACCTCTGTATCTCTCTGTTTCTATCTCTCTCTGTCTCTGCTTATGGATGCTTGATCCCATAGGGAATAATTATCATAACAGAGGTTAGTGGTGTAGTGAGAATGTAGACTTTAGGTGGGCAGTCACATTCCCTAAGATACTGGCAATGGAGAAGAGTAATTAAGTTCAAGAGTTGTCAGTGAATGTGGGATATTAAGTGGAAGTTGATAGAAACCAGAAATGTAGGTAAAAATGAGTTACTTTAGCTGGATTAAAAAAAAACCCACATGAACTATGAAGAAAAACTGATGTGAAAGCTCAAATTCCTACTTGACTTAAAAAATCAGATCAGTTATTTAACCTGTTTGAAAGTTAGTTTCTTAAAGTCTGGTAGATACAACTCCATGGACTTGATGTAAGCAGTTTTGAAATAATGCCCCAGACAATGCCTGCCATACTACTGTTTGCTTGTAATTAATGATCGTCCTAGCATGTAAATAAAAGAGAAAATATAATGCTCTGAAAATGTTGTTGTAAATTTGAATGTGTTATAATTCTTGATCTACAGGAAGATAAACAGGCCTTCCTTCAGTGGAAGGGGAAGAACTTGAGGGTATGGTGGAGAAATTATTCAATGAGAAGATTGAGTTCATAGCAAAACATGTGGACAATTGAATGACTGATCTATTGGACTTGTGGGAGTTGAGTTTTTAAAAAAATACAAGTGGATGGAGATGAAGAGAAGAGATGAAGTGCATCTGGGTAAAGGGAACTTAGTCTTGACTCACACTAAGTCAAAGATTCAGAGGTGGTACTTAGAGAAGATACTGGAAATGCGAGCTAAACCAAAGTCCAGAGGACACACAGTTTTTTTTATCTGTGCAGAGTCTTTTAAAAATATTTTTAGTTTTTGAAAATTTTATACAAGGAGATTTATAATATCCACTACCCTTCCCCCCCAACTCTCAGATCCTCTCCCACCTTACTACTCACTCTCTGACCAATTGAGTCCAAATTGTGTTGCCCAAGTACTCTTGAGACTGAGTCTTTCTCCTGGGGTGTGATCCAACTACCTACCAGTGTTCACGCCATTATTGAAAACTGACTCTGCTTCTCCCAGCAGCTATGAAATTCAATAGCTCTTCAGATAGTGTGAGACTTCATGCCCATCCCTATCCTTCCTCATGCTGTGATTTTTGTCTTGCTTGAGCTTGTGCTGGCTTTGGGCATGCTTTTACAACTGCTACTAGTTCGTATAAACAATTGCTTTGTTGTGTCAGGAAAACATTGTTTTCTTGAAGTTATTCACCACCTCTAGCTCTTAGAATCCTTCTGTCTCTCCTTTCATGAATATCCCTGGGCCCAGAGGGAAGGGCTATGTTATAGAAATTCAGTTTGGGGCTGAGTGCTCCCCAGTCTCTTGTTCTCTTTACACTGACCAGTTGTGGGTCTCTGTGTTAATTGCTATGTACTGCAAGAGAAGTTTCTCTGATGTAGGTTGAGCAATGCACTTGATCTTTGGCTGTAGCAATAAGCCATTAGGAGTCATTTTAATACTATATCCATTTAGTAAAATAATAGTGATTGGTTGGTTGTCTTCTAGGGACAACCTATGACCTGTATAGACATAGGCTCTTGCCCCTAAAATCAGTGCTAGGTATAGGTAACATCTTATAGTGTAGGCCTTAGATCCAATCAGAAAGTGATTGGTACTGCCATAACATTCAAGTTATTACTGAACCAATGAGCATACCTTGCTAGTCCAGATGTTATTGTAGCTTTCATGGTGAGATACCTGGCTAAAATAATTACTTTTCTCCTCTGGTAGTGTGCACAGCACTTTCCAATACTATAGAAACTAGCCAGTACTCCAGGTCAGTACCAATCTGATTTTCCATATTGTGTGATTTAAGTATATGCTATCCTGATTAGCAGTGTCTTATTGGAAAGTTCTAGAGGGTACCCAAGAGCACTGGTAATAGCCTGTAATTGCATGAAGGTTTATGAGACACTATTGGCTAATAACTCAAAATTATGTAATCCATTTCTGATACTGGGTTTTTAATTTGGTACTCTGTGGTATGTAGTTGGTGTATTGTAGTTGGGTATGTCCATTTAAAATATTTGTGTGTGTGTGTGTGTGTGTGTGTGTGTGTGTATTTTAAAGTACTAGGTTACCATATGGATTTTCAAAAGGGTTTTATTGTTATTTATTCCTCTCTCTATCCCTCATCCACTTTTCCTATCCCAACCTCATTTAATCCTTACTGTTTCATTGTTCCCCATTTCCCTGTCCACTTTAGTCACTGTATTCTATCTCTTCTCCCTTGAGTGATCCCCTCCTCCCCTACCCTCATGGCTCCTTACTAGTTTTCTAACATTTGCAGGTATTAGAAATGAAACACAGATTGTCTTTCTGGGTATAGTTTATCTTACATAGAATAATTGTTTCAAGTTCCATCCATTTACCTGTAAATTTTATTTTTCTTAACTGCTAAATAATATTCCATTGCATAAATGTACCATATTTTCATTATTCACTTACCAGTTGATGGACATAGAGGCTGTTTCTATTTTGCAGGGGGCTAGTATCTAGAATATACAAAGAACAGCAACAACAACAAATACCAAGAAAACCAACAGTCCAACTAAACAATGCAACATGCAACTAAACAGAGTTCTCAAGAGTAGGAAGAGATGGCTGAGAAACATTTTAAAAAAGTGTAGAGGGGCAGAAGAGATGTCTCAGAACTTAAAGGCTCTCATTGCTCTTGCAGAGGACCTGGGTTAGCTTCCCAGCACCCATGTGCTGGCTCACAACCCCATAACTCTAGTTCCAGGGCATCTGATGCCCTCTTCTGATCTCTTCAGGCACTGCCATGCATGTGGTGCACAGACATGCAGGCAGGCAAAACACTCATGTACACAAAACAAAATAAGTAAGTTTGAATTAAAAAAAAAAAGTTTTCAACATCATTATCCATCAGGAAGAGCAAATTAAAACTATGTTAAGATTTAATTTTGTCCCAGTCAGAATGGCTAATATTAACAAAAAGCAACTAATCAAACAACCATAAACCCAAATGACAGTGGATATTGACATGGATGTGGGGGAAAGAGAACACTTATTCACTCTTGGTGAGAGTGTGAACAGGTACAACCGCTATTGAAATCAGTGTGGAGATTCTGCAAAAAGCCAGAAATACATCTGCCACATTATCCAGCTATACCACTCTGGCTTGTATCAAGGACTATATATCTGACTGAAGAGAAACTTACTTATTCATGTTCATTGCTGCTCTGTTCACAATAGCCAGGAAATGTTTGTAGAGTTTTAACACTTGATATATGTCAAAAGCTTAGTTGTACTCTTGGAGAATTCAGCTTTGAATTTAAGTTCCTGGCTTTTACTGGCTTCTAAAATTCAGGAGTAACGGGAAATAAGATGCATCCTTCAAGGTTTGGAGGCAGTGTAAGGAGAACGGGTAGTGTGGTAAGTGAATCATTTGCACTTCAGTCTTCCAATGAGGACAAAACACTCTTTGGTATAAGGTAAGGCACAAGGAAGCTGATCGCACATAAGCTACATGAAGGAATTCCAGTTTCTACAGAGGTATAAATTTGAGAACATAAATGAAACTTTTCTGGTCTCTCCAATCTCATTTGTAAGATGAGGATCACAATGGTGTCATGTCTAGGAATCTGTGCACATTAAATAAGACAATATGTACATGCTGACTACTGTATTGCTGACAGTCAATAAATGTCAGTTTTGTTATCTCTCAATTTTGTAAACAACAACAACAACAAAAAAAAAACAAACCAAAAGAATGGTTCATCTGATTCCATCAGTGGTCAGCAACTATGCATTGGGCATCTGCTATATGTAGGCTCTGTGGTGGAGGCCACCTTTCCTACTATATTACAGTTCAGAATTTTGGTTAGTGAAAGTGTTGGGCACAAATGTAATTCACACACAGCTAAGCATGCATATTATCCAAGCAGGGTGCTCTGTGTCGATAGGTCCTCCAATCTGACTTCTAATGGAAGGGTGGTTGTACGCTGACTTATAGCATCGGGAATCATTTAGTTCTCCACTCATCACTCCTTGTTGCCATCTTGATTTTACTCTTTACACCAAGGCATTAATAATGAGATGAGAATACCAATAATGATAATTTAGTCCGGGAAGTAATGTTCAGTTTTACTTAATCTTATTTCTTGAATTAACATGCTGCCTTGTGAGAGGTGAAACAATGTCAGAGTTGCCCATCAGAGTTTCCCATTCAAAATAATGAGAAATCACATCTTCCCACCTTGGAAGCTAAGAGAAGGAACTGGTTTCCTTCCATGTGACTCTCAAGAGTAAGGAAAAAATCTGCAAACATCTCTACTCACACCACCTCTCGTTATTTTATTTTGAGGGGAGATAACATCATAAGAAGAAAGATGAGGTCAATGTTTTTCTGTACACATCATGGAAATGGTGAGACAAATGTCTGCTTCCATGTGAAACAGTCTTGGATCACTGCTGCAGCATATTTAAGGGGTCTTGATCTCCCAGAATGCGCACAGTGATGTGCAGCATGTCACACTTTTACACAAAACACTTATTCAGCATAAACTGACTTCACAGGAGCTGCACGGCCCTTCCCCCTCACTTCCACTTTCCACCCTCCAGCCCTCCCTTGGGAAGATGCACGCCTGTTCCATTTGTGCTCAGCACCAGCGTTGCCATGGAAACTCTCCTCCTTTTCTCTCTCCTCCCCAGTTACCAAGAACAGCCCTGGACTCAGTGCCAAGACCTCCTCTGTACAGACTCAATATTCTTTCAATGTTTAGACAAATCTGCTGGAAAACCTTGTTTACATTTTTCCCACAACACCGTAGCATTGTGTTGGGGCCATCCATTTCCCATGGACCCACTCATGCTCTGGAGGTGATTTCTCTGCCTTTTTCTCCACCATAGCTCTAAAATAAAACTGCATCATTTGGTCTGATTCTTAACAGGACATGAAAGGTAACTCAAGGTCACAGATTCCACCCTTACAGTTAGTTTTATCCAGCTCAGTCCAGAATTCAATACTTTATTCACTAGATTTCTTTACTTAAAGAAAAAAAAAAAAAGATTGTTCTGCCAAAAAAAAAAAAGAAAAGAAAAGAAAATTGTAGTGTTAACATATGCTTAAAAACATGAAACTTTTCTTTTAATTGGCTCTGCTATCATGTCTGATACAGTACATCCATGCATCTTAAGTCAGACATTAGTATTCAGATGTGTAAATAGTATGTTGGAATCACATTGATTAAAGTTACGGCTATGTTTTAGGCTGCACATTTTCTGCAGAGGTTTAAAGTATTGTTTATAGTTTAGCTCATGATTCTTACACTCAAAACAACAACAACAACAAAATGATGCTAGTGGAATGACATTTTATCCTTCTCATTTAAAAATTACCGTCTCTGCCTGTGGATTTTCTAAATGTTAAAAGTAGGTTTAGTTTTAAAAAAAGATTTGTTTTGCATTTTTATTGTAAGTTGAACAGGTCAGCCTGGTTGTCCCACTATGCCCACACATCTTTTCATTGTAAACCTATGCATTTTTAAATTGTTATTTGGAAAAAAATTACCTCTAATCAACAGAAGAGGGAGTAATATTCCCTCTTTTTTGACACAAAATACTGTGGTGGTGTTTTCTCACTTTCCCCCTAAACATAAGCCTCTTCTGTCATAATCTCTGCTGTTGCTTTTCTTTCCCCTTTTCTTCTACTTTTTTTTTTTTGAGGAGTGGTGGAGGAGGGGTGCCTAGCGGAGGCAGAAGCAGGACCACCCAGTTCGATCAAGGAATCAAAGGTTAAATTCTTTCTGGTTTGTTACTATCTCTCAGGATATAGTTATACGTTAGAAATCCTTGTCTTCTACTGTATATTTTTTCCTTGCAGCAATTCTTACGGGAATAAAATCCACTGCACCGCTTTGCAGGGAGGCCTCGACATTGTGCAAGCGGTGGAAGAGAATGCCAGCATTTTCCAGCCTGCCCTGAGAGCGAGTCCCTCCCATTGTTCTCCCTCTGAGCTGAGTAGGAACCGCGCACATCTGAATAACAGGGTCTTTTCTGCCTGGCGCAATCCTGGATTGTTACAGTCTAGAGGCCAGCCATGCTGTCACCGGCACAAATTGATTTAACCATCAATTGCTGTGGTCATTAAAGCTGCTAAAAGTCCCCGCCAAACTGATGAATTGCGACTGAATGTGAACTGAGTGTCTAAGTCTTTTTCCCACCACCTCATATCAAAGGCTATTGTATCCCTGCAAAGTAAAGGGTCGGAGGTTCAGGCTGTGGTTCAACAATGGGCTCTGTCCCAGGACAGAGCCCCATTCACGCCGGCACTCCCAATTACAGTTTGCTTTCCATACCTTATTGTATGAAATTTGCATCCAACTAATACATTGAATTATTGGCATACTTTGGGTGTCAAAGGAGTCATTGAATGATTTGTCCTTGAGATACATGGAATCCGAAGCAGCTGCTGGTTCTGGTCTTGACAATGAAGCGATTCCCCGGTTTTCCAATGCCTGCAAATGGACTCCTTTTCCCTCAGGAACTCCAGAAATGGCTTCATAGCTGTGAATGTGGAAAAATAAATTGTGTATCCCTTCCACAAGTGGTAACTCTGAGCTGAGGGAAAATCAGAGTTATCACTTGTGGAAGGGGTACACAATTTTTCTTGTGGAAGGGATACACAATTTTTTTTTTTCACATTCACAACTATGAAGCCACTTCTGGAGTTCCTGAGAGGAGGTGCAGAGGAGGGATGGTATTGTCCCCGTGTAACAACGACACATTTTTAAAAGATTCAGTATAACCTCCTTGGGGCCGATAATTTGATTATTATTGTTAGTTTCTTTTGTTTAAAAAAAAAAGGAGAGTAAAAAGATGCAAAGAAAAATTAAAATCATCCTTAGACATATATTTAATAAACACCCAGAAAAACTTTTGTTAATTCTTTTAGAAAAAGTATAGATGAGAGTTTTTCAGATAATACGGTTAAGCCCCTCAAAGTGTTATGACCTGACCACACAATGCACATGCGCACACATGCATGTTGTTGTAATACCTAATTTAGCTGATAGCTGAGTTTGTGGACAGGAAAGATTGCGAAAATTCAGTCCTTCCGGTTCTGATACTGCAATGGCGGCAGGGAATTTCAGAACACTGGGCTTTGCAGCAAAGTGATTTGCTCTCCTCGGTGATAGATTTGTTTTTTTCCCCGGCAGATACTCATTAGGAGAGCATTTTCTTTCATCTCCGGTCTTGACTTTAATGTGTCACATCATTTGATTCACACATGTGCTTGCATATGCAATTTGGGCAAGCACACCAGAAAGTTACTTTCCCCATCGATGTTTAGGTTATTATTTAGGGACTGGGTGAGGAGATCTTATTTTTAATTCCATGGTTTTTGGTTGTCTCCTTTTTTTCGGTTTTCTTCCCACGCTTCATGGCCATGTGACTTTAGTGTTTCTGTGATGCGCTGAGAGGCAGCTCCGTAAGAGAAACATGCTTTGGGACAGAAGAGGAGGAGAGGGTCGCTTCTCCCCCATGTGCTGCTGCTTATTTTCCCTCCCTGATCCATCCTGCCAGGAAGTGTTATCCACTGAGCTAAGAACAGATGTGGAAAACAAAATAAAGCTGATTTGGGGCTGTAGCGGGGGTGACACGCACAGGAGGGAAGAAAGAAAGCAAAGCCAGTGGCCACCGCAGTGCCACCGAGAACAGAGGACAAAGAGGGAACCTTTGCTTCAAGAGTCACTGCACAGGTCAGGGGTTCAGGCCACACACCTACTAATAATTCATTGGCAGACAGATCCGGGTTCGTGTTTCCTTAGGCTCTGTTTACCACGGACTGTCAGTCTCCAGTAACTGTGTATGGAAATCCATCAGCAAGAACTGTTACATTGGCCCAAAATTCCAAATGACCCTTGAAGGAGGTCATTTGATTCCTGTCTTGAAGGATCTATTGTTTCTCCGCCACCCATAACAGGGACCTGGGGAGCATAAGCACTCTTAATATAAAAGAGAACCCTGCCCCACCCCACCCCCCAGAAGAATTGGAACCAGGTGGGACAACCATTTCACCACCCGACATACTACAGTGTATTGGAGATGTAGTTTGATGCCAAAATCAATTCTTTAAATATTTTTCAAGAAAAAGCAACATCAGAAACATTATACTAGTTTGTGAGATGAATCATACAGTAATACAACCACCTAAATTCACCTCAGTTTGCCTCTGGTTATTTATTCTGAACCAATAGTTTAAGATTATTTTTTGGCATAGGGTAGTAGCAAAATTTCAGCATTTATCATGATTATTAATTGTTGTCTTGATTTATTCAAATGTCCCTGAATTGAAATGAAAAGCCTTTCTTCAGTTGTTTAATAAATGATATGAAGTTGTTAAAGAATGTATAAAAGCTTACCCTGGAACATTACTGAAAATTTACTATAAATGAATAGAACAGTAGGGTATATTAATTTTTTAAACCCCATAACCAGCTTAAAATTTAGCTTATTAATTACTAGTGTGAAATCACTGTAGCAATTATTACAATAATTAATTATCTTTTTATTGAGTATGTATTTTAGATAGTTTGACAAGAATTTTAGCATTATTTCCTTCAGTCAAACTCAAGAGAACAGTAAACCTGCCTGCTTTGTTTTCTAAAAATTAAAATACATATAATTTGTGCTTTGGGAAATATTCATGCAATGAATGAATACAGTCTCACAATACTATTTGTTGCAAGATGTACAAGACAGATATTAATTTAATATTAATATTAATGGGCGCAGGAAAGAGGAACCAGGGATCAGGATCACTAACTATTCAGCCATGGGACAAGAGTTCAGATGTTATCAGTATCTGGGTAGCAAGGCAGGAGTCTAGTGTGTGCCTATAATCCCAACATCTGGAAAGGTGGAGATAGCACACCACTGGGGCTAGCTGGCTTCCAGCCTAGTTGAGAAAATGCTAGGTTCAGGGAGCGTCCCTGTCTCAAAGGAATAGGTAGAGAGTGATAGATGAGGACACCCAACACGTTGGCCTCTGTCATTGCAGAAGGGCACGTACTGGCACACGTATGTGTATACATGTGCATACACCACAGGCTCATGAAACATTCTCACATGCAAATAGATAAAATAAATCCTAATTTTTAATAATGTTCTAATAGCAAATGATCAGAAAATGTCGATTAGAACTTTGGTGATATATATGGAAGGTCCATTCATTGTATTACGGTGTTTTATAAATAATGAAGGTTGAAGGTATGACAAGGGAAAAAATGTTGAACTGTTCAGTTATATTTTTTGATTAAATTTTCATTCTCAAATTATAGACTATTAGTCTTCTATGTTCAGGTATATTTTCTCATGGAATTAGAATTCATTATATTATATATTGTGTTACTTTATTTAAACACTATGGTGTATATTAATGCATTTTAATGCTCTTTAAAGTTCTGTTTAACTGTTTGAGAATTTCTATTTTAGAAGTTAATTGACTTGATTTTATTTTCATTTCATTCAAAATATTATTTATTCACTTAGTCATTACTTACCAATGTAAGACATCAAATGTAGGTTCTTTTTTTTTTTTCGAGACAGGGTTTCTCTGCATAGCTTTGTGCCTTTCCTGGAGCTCACTTGGTAGCCCAGGCTGGCCTCGAACTCACAGAGATCCGCCTGGCTCTGCCTCCCGAGTGCTGGGATTAAAGGTGTGCACCACACTGCCCGGGCCAAATGTAGGTTCTTATAAATGCTAGGTAAATGCTCTATCACTAAAACACATCCTTAGCCCTCCAAAACATCTTTTACTTTTCTCTTAAGAATCTTTCTGTCATTTAAAAGCGGCTTGCTTAATTTTCTAGCATTTTGGTATTTTGTAGCTATTTTTCTCCCAGTAATTTCTATTCTAACCATGCTGTCTAGGAACAGACAGAGTATCCCTTCCAGTGTTTCCAGTTTGTTCAGGTACATTCTCCAACTTGCAGTGTGGTCTCTTAGTGAGTGTCCCAGGTGAGCTTGAGAAGAAAGACTGTTTGTGCTCATTGGGTAAAGTAGTTGAAAGATGTCAGTTATATTTGGTTCACAGGCAATATTGTTGAGTTCCACTACATCCGTCCTGATTTTTCTCCTTGCTGGATCAGCCCATTTGGGATAGACAGCTGTGGGAATCTACAGCTGTTAATAATCTCCTTAAAATTCTATCAGTATTTGCTCATGGACTTTAATGTTCTGCTGTTGGGTGTGATGTCTTCTGGGCAAACTGGCTCTTTATGATGATACAATGCCCTTGTTTATCCTTGATATGTTTCCATGGCAGAAGGTTTCTCTGTCTGAAATAAGTACAGCCATCCCTGCTCTTTTCTTTAGTATTGGCCAGGTATATCTTTATCTATCCCTTTAATTCTGAGTAATTCAGAAAAGCAGCAAAGCAGCAAGTTTACGTCTCTGCCAGAGACTGTGCTAGGAGTTGGGAATTATGGGAAGGTAAAGTATAATTATATAATTATTATAATTCTGTGTATCTCTTTAGCATGGCTTAAGGTGAGCCTGCCTTCCTAGGGTGGTCTCTCTGCCAGGTGATTGACCTGGTTCAGGTGGAATGTCTGGGTCTCCACCCATCTCTTGACCAGAAAGTCTTCCCTTAATGGGACTTTACGGCTAATCTAACAGTCTCCTCCCCACTTTGAAGAAGTAACCATAAAATTATTTAGGATTTATATCAAAGATCAAAGCCTCCCAAACACTCCTGGCCTCTCTGACCTCTGCCTTTTAGCTAAGAAAGAAACCTGTTGCTTTTCTTTGGGATCTTTTTACTCTAAGCTGCCTGGGCAGTTTTTACCTCCTCTTCTCAATATGGCCCCTTCCAAAGAGGTAACCCTAACTGCCATTAGGGAATTGGTGAAGGATCTGACTTCTTCAAGCTGAATGGAAGGTCAAGTGTAGAAGTCAAGGTACCTCTCCAGTGGTCCTAATCTAAAGGACCCCCAAAGTGCACAGGTGGTTTTATTTGTGTAGCCCCGAGGAGGAGGGAGGAAAGGGAGACCTTGAGTGGCTCCTGGGAAGGCAGGTGAGAGAGAAGTAATAGCAGGGTTATTAGTACTCTAAGCCTAGGTGGGGAACCAAGAGAAAGTGTATATTAAAATAGTTAAATCCAAGTCTAATTAGCATCTCTTGATGGGATCACAGAAGCAGCTCCCTGGGCGCCTCAGTTTTCCTTTGGCCTCCAAGGCTGGACTAGAGAGTGATAAACCCAGCATCTGATTTCAGGCACTTTGATCTCCGTGGGAGTGCTAGAATCACCATGTGAGGTCTTTCCCAGATGGCTTCTAGAGAGGGAGAGAGAGGAGAAATTTTAATGGTCCTTCAGTTTTTATGTTTAAAAGATGGTGGGATTTTTCTCTCACTATAAGCAGGCAATACAATGTTGGACTGAGGCAACAGCTGAAGTCTTACATTTGGGAAACATTTTTCTTATCAAGAAGAGAATCATTAGTGAAAAATACATGTATGAATAACATACATATGAAGATTTAGGTCAAATGTCTAAGAAGTGTGATTCCCTTGGATTGTTAAAAAAAAAAAAAACATGCCAATCGTATTAACCCTTGGTTAGACTTTCCCACTGGGTGCTTAAGACCACTTAAATGACCAAAGTTAATCTTTTTTTTTTCCTTCCTTTTTTTAACATTAAGGCCAGTTCAGGATCTAGTCCTCAGGAAAGTTACTTGAGCTTTGGAGGACACTCTGGTCCCTTTAGTCTTCCTTTTCTTTTCTTTGTATCAGTTATTCTTTCTTTTGAGAATAAGACACAGGCTTGTTTGACAATGGTTTTTCTTAGAAGCATGAAGGAAAATATTCCTTCATGTTGACCTTCCTCCTCTTTATAGACTAGTCACTGGTCTACTCTCTATGACCTCCTTGAACAAGAAGACCAGTGTTTTTTTTCCACAGTGGAAGTGCGTTTTGAAAGATGTCCCACAGTTCCCTGGGTGACAATGTTTTTGTTTTTTGTTTTGTTTTTTTTTTTTTTTTGAAACAGCAATTTTCTGTGTAGCCCTGGCTGTCTTGGAACTCACTATATAGGCCACACTGGCCTTGAACTCACAGAGATCTGTGTGCTTCTGCCTCCTGCGTGCTAGGATTAAAGTCAAGTACCACCACTGCTTGGCTGGTGACAATGTTTTTTGGGTAGTCATTTTTACACTGATATTCAGAACAACATAGATTGATATTTACCGTATTGGTTGCTTCTGACTCTGTCGCTCTTGTCCTTTTGTCACTTAACTGAGCACATTATATAATTCTATTTTTTCTTTAATTTTCTTTTGTTCGTTATTCAAGAGTTTGTAATATATGTTTCTGGTGAACCCGAGTTGCTTTCCTATCACAGGAAACAATTTCACTAATAGTGCAAGTACTTTATAGTAAAAAATAAATAAAAAACCACTTCAATTCTTCCCTGATGTCCTTTGTATCAACACTGCTATTTGTTTCACTTAAATACATATATGCACCTACAATTAAATACATTTGTGCTCATTAGTTTCTGTCAACTTGACACCAACTATAGTTGCCTGGGAAGAGGGATCCTCAACTGAGGAACTGTCTCCCTCAGATTTGCCTGTGGGCATGTCTAGGGGGCATTTTATTGATGAATGATTTATCTGGGAGTGCTCAGATCAGTGTGAGTGGTGCCATCCCTGAGCAGGTGGTCCTGCAGGTATATAAGATAGCAAGCTGAGAATGTCGTAGAGTGCAAGCCAGGAAGCAGAGTTCCTCCATAGTCTCCACTTCAGTTCCTGCCTATAGAATCTGCCTTGAATTCATGCCTTGGTGTACCATGATAACGGATATTTGTAATCCGTAAGATAAATCAACCCTCTCCCCACCAAGCTGTTTTTGGCCAGTGTTTTATCAAAACAATAGAGAAATAAACTAGGACTAAAATTGGTACCAGAAATGTGGAAATATTTCTGTGATGGAACTGTCCATGCTGTTTGCATTTGGATGGAAACGTCATTCAGAGCTTAATGAGCAGCAGTTAGTTGTAGGAGCCTGGAAGATAAGAATGCTTATAGAATTGCACATACTAGATACCCAGCTCACGAAATTTCAGAAGAAAGTTTGAGAGTCCTTCCAAGACTCCATTAAGGCTGCTGAATTAAAAATCTGCAGAAGTGAACATTTCTATGCTTTATCGCAACAGTTGATGCTGCTGGTTAGTTGGGGCTGAAGCATCAGCTGTGATGAGTGAGACCAGCCTTACTGAGGTGGAATATTCTGAGATGTATTTCCACAGCATCAACACATAGAAGTTGTACTCCAAAGGTGAGCGATGCTGCATCTCAAGCTGTCAGCTGACCTCGGTAATGTGTAATGTGGCACCGGCTTTGGTGACATGAAAACTGCAGGATTGATGGGGTCTTCCAGAGAGACTGAGACTTGTCACCATGAGGAGGCCACTGGTGAAGGTGCCCCCTGAGTTGGTGTAGACCCCAACCAAGATTGAAGGGATCACATAGAGAACCCGAGGTCTGCAGTCCCTGCAGAGAATGGGAGGCCATTGATAGAGGTGAGCCTAGACTGCCAGAGAAGAAGGGAGACATTTTTATTATTGATTAAATTCCTTATTCATGTTATTTTCTGTTCATGTGTTGTGTTTCTTTCTGATTCACTAGTATGAGAGTGAAAGTTTTAGGGACTTATCCAACTCTCCTCAGCTATCCAGTTCATTAGCATGTAGTTAGCTGCTCATAGATTCCTTGGAATCTCTATGTTCACATGGCATCATTTCTATTCTCATTTTGGTAATTTAAATCAGCTTTCTTTTTTCTTTATTAGGCTTACTGGTGTTCTGTCAATTTTGTTTATTTCTTTTAAAAAATGGCTATGATTTTTGGGGGGTGAGGTGGGGTGATGGAAATGTTAAACACTTGGTGATTTTTCATGAGTGTACACGTTGGAACATATTAAAGCCTCAGGAATGGTCAGTTTTAAGTGGTGAGTTTAGAAGGCATATGGTGTGTGTGTGTGTGTGTATTTACACATTTGGGGTGGGAGCGTAGGTATGTACATGTAACAGCCTGCATATGGAGGTCAGAGGCAACATCCAGTGTGGGTTCTAGTCTTTCACTTAGCCTGAGACAGGGTCTCTTCAGGTTTTGTCTCAGTGTTCCAGGCTGGCCCCAAAGCATCCTGGGATCCCTGCTCCCTCTCTTTCACCAAAACTACAGCATGCATTACACTCCTGGGTGTGTGTAAGTTCTGAGGATTTGAACTCAATCCTCAGATTTGCTCAATATTTGATTTACCCACAGAGCCAGCTCCCCAGACTTTATATGAATTATATCTCAATAAGGAAATTAAGTTTTAAAAATCTTCAGAGTTTGATTTTGAAAACAATCAAGAATCTGCCCAGCTTAATTTCAGTAACAGAGAACCAGAACCATGGGCATTGGCTACTTAACTTTGCCTTAGTGCTCTGTGTTGGAGATCGTTTTGGATAGTTTGTCCACATGAGTCAGTAATTAAAAAGCATGTTGCGAGTTTCCCCTCATTGCTTATGTGTGTGTAGGTAGGTGCGCCCCAATAGAAGCCTGGCACAGCTGGGGAACAATGACAGAAGTGGAGGATACAATGAGAGTTCACTGCTCTGTGTTAGTCATAACTAATTGTTCCTTAAATGAACTGCACCACTTTACTGTGTAAGCATATTAAAGCAGTATGTCAACATCTACTCCTGACGCTAATCCTTAACTGTGAATGAGCAAAGGAACTGGACAGTTGTTCAGGATTGTCTTTGAGGCTTAACCATACCAAATCTCCTTCAACCTGTCCTGCAAGAATTCCTGTTGCTGTGAGGCAATAAATACAAGGTGAGGCCTGGAAGAGAGAGAGCCACCTAGTATGCCTGCCACATAGAAATATCTTATAATTCATACATGCATTAAAAAATCAACATGGTTCCTGCTTTAAATTTTATCCAATAAATTTTAGGTTATGGGAAAAAATTGTGCAAAATTGCTTGAATACCACCCTCTGTGAAGCTTATATTTTAATGTTTATTATATAATATCCAAATAAATAGGTAAAATACTGTGTTTGAGAGGGAGAGGTATAGAGGGAAAAATCAAACATAGGCAGTAGTGAGGTGATTCCATGAGGAGGAGGGTGGTCCTTAGCCAGGAGGGTCAAAGCAGGTCTCTAGTGAGGTTTGGTGGACCCGTAGGAGCAAGGCACATTGAGATCCTGAGGACAGAATTTCCATGCAGAGATGTGGGGTGTGAATGTGAGTGGGAGCCACACTAGAGAATGACTGGGGGACAAGTGGACCTGCAGCAGCAGTAAACAGAGGGAGTCATAGCAGTGGGAGCCGGAGAGGCACTGAGTCTGGATACGGAGGGCTTTGCAGGAACTTTGTCCTTTTCTCTGTAGGTGTGGGGCAGAAGAAACTATTACTTGAGATGCACTGAAAGAATCACTTTGGTGACTGTTCAGGAGACATAAGCAGTAAGGGCAAGAACAAAGTCATGCAGAAGAGAGGTAGCTATAGCAACAGTGTGAGATGTTGTCTTAGATTGCGGTGGTGCCCTGGAGTTGGGAACAGATACTTATATTCTGAGTTTGTATTAAAGGTAGAACGGATAGAATTTGCTGCTGGATTGTGATGCATTGGGGAGAGAAGAGAAATTAGAATTGATGTATTAAATTAATGTTTTAAAATGTGGGCAGCTGAAAAAATGAAGGTGTTGATTGTTATGGTGAAGGGGGCTGTGGGAGGAGCAGATTTGCTGCGGGCAGGGGATGAAGGGTCTCATTTTGATCAACAAGGTTAAGGTCCCCATTAGATACCCCAGCAGAGACATTAAAGAGTCATTTGCATTAAGGTTGGAAGCTGACAGAATAGATGTAGAAAATAAATGACCCAAGAAAGCTCAGTGACATCCCACTTTATTCTAGACTCACACTGGGTAACTGGGCAGTAGGAGATGGCAAGGGCTTCCCTGGCTCCTCTTCCCTTTCCTTCTTCCAGTAAAGAGGATGATGTAGTAGCACAGGTTTGGGGGAGACTTGAAGGAGAGAGCTAACTGAAAAAAACAAAGGAGCTAGACTAACATTGCCAACTGAATTCAAGGTCATGAAACCAACACGAGGCCCTCAGGGCGACCACATTTTTGACACGGACAGTGTTGAGCTGTGTGAACGAAAGCCGAAAATGAGGCAGGGGATTGGATTTAACTGGTGTTGAGCTTTTAACAGATGGGAGGAAGAGCAAAAGTGCTTGGAGAATATAAGTGGGGGTGACTTTAGTGAAGAGTCAAGCAATGTAAACAGAATAAAGAAGAATTGGATGGCAAAGGCATGATGTTGTAGAAGGAGATGGAAAGAGACAATTCCGTGAGAATTTGCTATATGGGAAGACTTGCCACATTTGTTTCTGTAGCTGTGTGTGGCTCTGGATTGCAGACACTTCCAATGTAAAGAGTATGGCCTCTGAAGTGGGGATGTGACCTGGACCACCTGTCTTTGGTTTCCAAAGATACTGCGGATGGGGGCATTAATATGCCTGGCTCTCATGTCCATTTCTGCATTCCTACACTGCTAAATCCAAAAGAACCAAACTCACTGAAAGCAATGCTTTATTTTATTTTTTTTTTTTAAATTCATCTGGAAGCAGAATCTGACCTTGTTTGAAATTAACTGCTGGGAAGGTGGTTATAATTCATGTAATTTGGCTTACTGCAAATAATACTGTATTTGTCTGTCAGGGCCTTAGCATGCACACTGATGGGAATTCTGGCCACAGTGCTTTATAGCATATAGTAGGTATGCCCTGCTTCTCTCCCACCCCCAAATCTGAGGAAACCTCAGTTTCACAAGATAAGGGTTTGGGGTGAGGGATTGTAATTTGTAGTTGCATTCTACCAGAAAGAAAACTGATATTTGGAGATGTAATTGGCCCAAGGCCCCCAGTAGAGCCAGTGGTGGACCTGATTCAGAGCTGGTTCAGCAAGCACTGGACTTGAACCTATCTGAGACAGTTACATTGGTTGGATGTAGACTTATATATACAGTCACTTAACACTCACCATACAACCTGCAGCCTCACTCTAGAAGACAGAGAACTTTCTGTTTGCCAGAATCCTCTGAGAATTGTAGTTCTCTGCTGGTATATCCTCAAAGGACATGGATACACAGTAACAGAAGGAGTGTCTGTCTGCCCTAACCAGGATTTTGCACTAGAGTTGTAGTGAAAACATACTTATTTTTATGTGAGACAAGAAAATCAGAAGCAGAGTGACTCTTGATAAGTGAGCCAGCCTACTCATATTCAGCTGGCACCTGCCGTCACTATGGTTACAGAGCTGAGTGATGGTGCACGTGAAACCTGTGAGTTCTGGATTAAAAGGGATTTCCTTTCTAAACTCATTCTTCCCACACCATAATGACTGCTGATAGTACCACCAAATAGTGCAGTCACCACTATCCATGTATTATTTCAACAGGCGCTTAAAACAACCTCATAAGGCAGGAACATTTATTATCCTCCTTTTATGGATAAGAACCTCAAAGATGAGAAAGATTTAACAAATTCTCAGTGTCGGAGAGCTGAACGAGACTTCTAATCTGTGCTGCATCCCTGCGGGGAGTGGGCTAGGCTCACTCAGCACCCTGCTTCTCAAAGGTGAGTGAGGACAGCAATAACCATCATGAATATCCTTTGCAGACTTGCTGTGAGCCCCACACTGTGTCGCCCTGTCTCTGTGATAGTCCAGAACGATGCTACTCAGGGGAACTAACATTTATCTAGTTGCAGTGTTTGCCATTGGCCACATAGATAGTACTTACTCAGCTTGTTCCTAAGACAAGGCAGTGAAGTATGAGTAGAGCAGAGCTTCTGTGGGTGTTAAATTCTGCCAGAGTGACTTTAGTTACCGAGGTGCAGTTTTTACAGTGAGGTGGGGGTAGAGGTAGTGAGAACTGTGGCTGCTTACTTTTTAGCTTGTATCTTGTCATTCTGTGAGGCTTTCTCACCAACTATGTTGATTTCTTTCCCTTTTGTTTCTTTCCTGGGATAAGATATGGTGCAAAAGAATAAGAGACAGTGGATTTGCTCAATTAATAACTTGTCATACTTTGAATAATCACAAGATCATATTTATTTGTCTTGTAGGTATTCATCCCTAAAGAAGTCAGTGCTACCTCTGATTGAATGAAAGGCTCAGATGATTTGCTTTTCTCCCTCTGTGAAATTTGAAGGGTGTATGTGGGGTGGGGATTGTGTGTATTGAAATAGGCCAAAGGATAGAAGAGCAGACACTTGGCGACAGAAGGACTTCTTTTTTTTAAATTAATTAATTTATTTTTAAAATTGCACTCATAATATTAATCACATTTGTGGTATTCATAGATTACATTCACAGTATTCATTCAAATATATATGTATATAAAATTAATTTTAAATGTCGAATGTTATTTCTTGAAGGGGGTAGGAGGTCTTAATTACAGGCTTACAGAACAATGGGAGGACCCTGAAGGGCAGAAGTTCGCTGCTGATGTTTTACAATCTTGCATCTAAGCTGTTAACGCCCATTATTCAGACACAGACAAGGAACTTCCCTTAAGCATTCAGGAGGGTGGAACCTGGCAGGGAATTAGCATTGGGAGGATATCAAGGTCAAGGTTTGCAAGCAAGGCAACAGTTACCCAAAATGGGGGCCAGGGCCCTGCAGGTCCCCCTTTTATTAAAAAATGAGCTTCTGACTTGAGTTGCATGGGACATCAGCAGGTCACCTTACCCGTTATGGAGACGCCTGCCCAGGCCACACAGGTGCTTGACAGAAGGATTTCTGAATGTCTGGTTATCTAAAGGCTGAAGGCTGAGTTAGTAGGGAACAAGGAAATGTTTGTCCTACCTCCTGGGATCTAAAGTAGGTGAGTCTTCCTAATGATGTTACTTCTGTGCTGGTCATAGCTATTACTTCTCTTTCTCAATGCTATGGCAACAACCAATGGGTTCCACATGGCAGGTGAGGGTAAGGGTGGACCTTTGTCTCTTCCTCTGCACTGGCACTATTGGGGTAAAGAGAACTTTCTTCTCTGTCCTCTGAAGATTCTCTGGAATATACTAATTAAATAGGCAAAAAAAAAAAAAGCAGAAAATTTATTAACATGCAGAAAAAGGAAAACCACAAAATGGAGGGAAATTATAGCAATGTGATTACCTATCCATTTGGCATTATGTGGAAACCTATATGTCCTCCTTTAGACTGGTAGGGTGAGAGAGGAGATTGTCACAAGTTACGATGGCTTACGTGATTATTCTCACATTGGTCTTGGAGACATTCTTTTTGGAATTTGAATGAGCTCTGGAGACAGACATTATTTGACAATGGAAGTTCCTGCCATCCTAGTTATTTATATTCTCCAGTTTTCTTTCCTGAGGTAAGCACTGGGGCTTGAGGGTTGGGATGTTCTTCATGTAGTTTGCTCTGAACATCAAAAAGGAAATTGCAGACTTTCTCCTTAATCTTGGGGTGAGAGGAGCGAGATTGCTTTCAGGGCCTTTGAATCTATATCAAATTGTTCAGTGTGTTAAAATCACCATATGGGGGGTGTTATTGCTTTCTAGTCCCCAAGAGCATCGTGTGTAAGGATTCAATGAGAGTTTAGGTAGTTACAAAGGACAAGCCTTTTTGAGGATAGGCCTTTTAATACTACAATAGCTGAGCATACAAAAGGGAGATGTAACATAGATGGATCAATTGGTTTAGTGCAGCTAATTTTGATTTGTGAATGGTGAATAAGATGCCCAGAAACATGACAGAAAGAGGAAGGAAGAGGAGGAGAAAGAGGAAGAGAAGGAAAAAGAGAAAGAGAGGAAGTTCATCAGATGGTGATGTTTTAAGGGAACGTACCTTAAACATTTCTTTGAGAAGAATCACAAAGTATGGTAATTTGAATGAGACTACCCCATAGGCTCATATGTTTGAATGTTTCATCCTCAATTAGTGGAACTGTTTAGGGAAGATAAGAAGGTATGGCTTCTTGCCATGATGATAATGGACTATCTCTTTGAAATTTTAAGCAAGCTCCCCAATTAAATGCTTTCTTTTATAAGAGTTGCCTTAGTCATGGTGTCTCTCCTTAGCAACCATGGCATAAGGTCACTCAATAGCAATCCAAGCTTTCTCAGTGCCATGTGATTCAGACTCTACCTAGAGCTAGGCCAAATTTCCAAAGCTGAGGGTGTAATCCTCCCAAGATAATGTTCAATTCACACACCTGCGTTGAGATCCATCATTCTAAGTCCATTTAATCTTGTGACTAATTGGCTACAAATTTGGTGTTTTCGCTACCTTTTCAGATAGTTTGCCAAAATGACTTGCAGAACTCAGATGAACAGTCTCTGTTATGACTGTAGTACTTTTTTTTTTAGACACAAAGCAAGATAAGACAAAAGAAAAGATGCACAGGAGGAGGGCTCTTAGACGTCAGTGTTTTTGGGGTGCTACAATCAGCTGGCTCAAGTGGGTTATATGTTTCAAGGTGCAATTGACTTCACAGAACTAAGTTGCTCTGTCTTATCAGGCACATGAAAACGAGTGGTACTGCTGATGCTTTTTAACAGCCAATTAAAAAGTGTGAATGAAAGAAAAGATATGAAATATTGAAAAAAAAGTGATGTTTTATCTAACTAGAAAAATAAGTAAAGCATTTCATTTTTTCCCCTTAGCAGTTTCACAAGGCCTAGATTTGCCATGGGCATTTTACAATTTAGAAAAAGGTGCCAGATGCTGGAGGTGCCTCTGTGGTCCTTAGCCTCCTAGGCACAAGAAGATGAGCGTTTCCTGCTTGCCAGTGGCCACGCCTTTTATTGAGGCAGGCACATTATTTTTATTTATTTATTTATTTATTTATTTATTTTTTTGAGACAGGGTTTCTCTGTGTAGCTTTGCGCCTTTCCTGGGACTCACTTGGTAGTCCAGGCTGGCCTCAAACTCACCTGGCTCTGCCTCCCGAGTGCTGGGATTAAAGGCGTGCGCCGCCACCACCGCCCGGCAGAGGCAGGCACATTATATTTGAAGGAAAGGGACCGTGTCTAGCTGTGAAAGAGCAAGATTAGCTGATCTTGAGAATGTTAGCCTTCTGGGAACAAACAGACACACACCAGATAAAGAGCACATCTACTCATAAAAGGCTCCTTAAAACCAACCAGTGGTGTTTTAGTGGAAGTGTGAAAAGGGGATTACATGCATATTGCTGGATGCTATAGGACTGCTAACTATCAAAACCATTATCTTGGTTATAAGGCAAAAATCCCCAAATGTCAGATGAATATAGAAAGAGGGAGTTAGGTTAGGAGGGAGATAGACAGCATGTGATTGGGGTTGTAATGACTTTATTTAAATCGCTTCATGTCTTCCTCTATTGAGGAGTTCTTAACTATACTTAAAAGTGAAAACAGAATTGCATTTTTTTTTTTTTTTGGTTTTTTCGAGACAGGGTTTCTCCGTGTAGCCAGAATTGCATTTTTATAGAATGGAAATTAATGCATGCTGTTTTGTAACATTCAGAAAAATTAAAAGGACAGGAGACATGGTAAGAACAAATGGTTATTTCTAGTGGGATAAAGGTTATAGCCAAAATTTTATGCACCATTGTGTATGTATAGATATGAAGGATCATATTTACATTTTATTACTTTTACTTGAAAAATCCTGCATTTTTGTGCAGGGCAATAGATATGGAGCTATCTATTCACATTCTTCTTCATGTGAACATCCAGTTATGCCAGCACCATTTGTTGAAGATGCTTTCTCTCTTCTATTGTATAATTTTGGTTTCTTTGTCAAAAATCAGGTGTTCATAAGTCTGTGGATTAATGGTAGGTTCTTCAATTTGATTCCATTGATCTACCTGTCTGTTTTTATGCCAATATCATGATGTTTTTATTACTATAGTTCTATAGTAAAGCTTGAAGTCAGAGATGGTGATACCTCTGGAATTTCCCTTATTATACAGGATGTTATGGCTATTCTGTTTTTTTTTTCCATATGAATTTGAGCATTGTTCTTTCAAGGTCTATGAAGAATTGTTTTGGAATTTTGATGAGGATTACACTGAATTTGTAGATTCTTTTTGGTAAGATTGCCATTTTTACTATGTTAATCCTACCTATCCATGAGCATGGGAGATCTTTCCATCTTCTGATATCTTCAATTTTTTTCTTCAAAGACTTAAAGTTCTTGTCATACAGGTATGAGCAAGAGGGGTCAAGATCATGATGGGGAAACCCACAAAGACAGCTGGTCTGTGTTAGTGGGAGCTCACAGACCATGGACCAACAACTAGGCCCTCTGTGTGTGAATGACAGTTGTGTAGCTTGGTCTATTTGTGGGGCCCCAGCAATGAGATCAGAACCTATCTTTCAAGCATGAGCTGGCTTTTTGGAACCTATTCCCCATGCAGGGATGCCTTGCCCAGCCTTGATGCAGGGGAAGAGCTTGGTCCTGCCTCAAGGTGATATGGCATGCTTTGTTGATTCCCATGGGAGGCCTGCCCCTTTCTGAACAGAGTGGAGGAGGAGTGGAGGAGGAGTGGAGGAGGGAAGGATAGACAGGAGGTATGGGGAGGGAACAGGAAGAGAGGAGGGAGGGGGAACTGTGGTTGGTAAAATAAATTTAATAAAAAAAAAAGAAAAATCCTGCATTTTCAATGGTTTTTACAGGCATAGCTGTGAGCCTCAATAGCAAGACCTCCTTTTTCTCTCTTTGTGGCTATTCTGTAGTAGTTTTTAGCAAATATTATTTTCATTTATTTTAAAATTAGTATACAAAATAATGAATTTTGTTAGTTTGTTTTAGTCCATACTTTGTTTCTCTTGGCTCATAAGTTCTATGTTTAAAACAGTCTAGCTTGGTAACTCTCAGTGTCTTACTCTTGATCCAACGACATTGTTTGGAATTCAAGTCTACTTGCTGCTTGAAGGCTAATACACTTATTAATCAAAGTCTTTTTGTTTATCAGGAACATGGAGCAAAGGACCCTTTTCCTTCACTTTGCTAAAACAACTGAAAATGGTTTCTGATTAGTTAGACTTTGCCACAAACACCACTCTGAGTAAGAAAATCCAAGACAACTCACTAAAGATTGTATTCAATGAGAGTAAAACACAGAGATTGTATATATTGTATAGATTGTATATATTCCTTGAATATATATATTGTATATATGAATATATATGTATATATGAATATATATTGTATAGATTGTATATATTCCTTGAATACATTTATATGTAGATTTACCTACAAATGTACATATTTAAAAATACCTATGAATAAAAGGAGAAACATTCTGAAAACATTTGTGAAAGTACTCAATCGTGAGGAAAACTGAAAGTAAGCAATGATTTCTTTCAACTAGGAATTGTCTAAATGAGAAAAGCAGGGACAATCAATAGCTACTTGATTTCCCTCAATTTACTTCTATTTGCATAGTCAACTGCAATATTCTGGACAGGATTTTTGGTAAATATTGTTGTCACAATAGTAAATACATTTTAGTGTGCCTTTTGAAGGTTTCATACATGGGTACAATATATTTTGACCTTATTCACCCTCATTCTTCTTTCTTATCCCCTTTCCACACCTGATGAACCCTTTTTCACCACTAGGTCACCTCCTCCATTCATGCCTCCCCCCTTTTGTGTAAGTCTTGTGCAGGACGCCACAGCTGCTGTGTGTTCTGATTACAATGGCTGTGTCATACCCAGAAGACAGTGTTTCATAGTATTTGTCCCCAACTACTGGCTCTTGCACTCTTGCCCCTTTCCCATTATGTTCCTTGGGCTTTAGAGAGGATTATATGGTTGTAGCATATATGCCTGAACACTCAAAAGTCAGTTTTCTCAGCACTTTGATCAGTTCTAAGTGAATATTGTTGTCACAATAATACATACATTTTAGTGTGCCTTTTGAAGGTTTCATACATGTGTACCATATAGTCACTTAGCCAGTACCTACCACAAAATGAAGCCTCCATGGCTAAGGCTGAAAGCAGCCCTATGTTAAGGGTATAAACATAAACATTTGAGAAGCAGTTTGGCTATATGTCCATGTAACATAACATCAGTTGTAACTTCACAGATAGAACCTGTGACCATACCAGCTATAGGCTTTAATATGTATTCCTTCCCATATAACAGGTCCAAATGTAATCAGGAAATGGTTACTCCCACCCTCCAAATAATCATGCTACGGTTGTACTTGTGGATACATCTTGTCTGGTAGATCCATATTGTAGCATACTGGCTCCACAGTTTAGGTAAGATCTTTGATAGCTTTTCTCCCCAGTAGCCTGAATACCACTGTAGGTGTGGTTGTCCATGCCTTATCCTATATTGTACTATACATTCCTGTTGAAGCTATTGTGTATATTGTCACAATTTTTAGGTCATTGTCCTTTTACCATACATTTGCTAGCAGACTATTTACCTTGTTTACATGAAGCCTTAGTTCTTAGGTTATTTAGGCAGATAAGGCTTACAGATTTATTGTCACTTACGCTTGTCATCTCTATAGTTATGTTAGCTAGGTTTACAGATACATAGGTCAGATGGACAGGTAAACTTCAAGCACTCCATAGACCTAGAGAATATGGAATTTAAATAACTTAGAAGTCTGTTGATGTGAGACATGATTGCTCCTGGCAACACCAATTTGATCCTGAGAAAATGTTGGGCTTCTGAGACATTGCTGTTTGGAAGTTTGTCTTCTTCTTGGCACAAAATGGCCTACTGGGCAAAGAACTGCCCTTGCTTCAACTGCTGACAGAACAAATCCTGCCCTTTTTGGATGAGTGGGACACAAGGAAAAGTGACTACTGAACTCTGCCAAGACAGGGTAAGATGGTCTTTCAAAATTCCTGCTTCTGAAAATGCTCTGTCAGATAATTTAGGCCTGTAGCCAATTTGAATGCACCAGTGATGCTGAGAAACTTTAGGTGACTGTCCAGACTGCCAGCTGTCTCTGTCTACTCCTGACAGTTGTTTGCATCCATCTTCCATTTCTCAGGTATCATTATATTCCTTCTCAGGTCTTTGATGGGATTGAAGACTAATAGTCACAGTTCCTGTATCTTAGCTAGAACATATTAAATATTAGATTCAGGTTCTTCAGGATAGGACACCTTTTGGAATGATCTCTGTAACATGCCATTTACCTATGCTCTAGACTTCTCTGGATTTTAGTATGTGTCTCTTGTTTGATGTTGCTCTTGTTGGTTGTGGTTCCATTTGTTTATGTCATTACCCTTTATTTCTCCTTGATAATTATTCCTATTGTATATAGTTTTGGGTTAGGTTAGAACTTTCTTTCTTAGACAACAGAGGGAGATGTAGGGGTGGTTATCTGTGCCTTAACCTGAAGCACTGCCCCTAGTGAGGCAGCAGGTAACTGCTAGGTACCTGCCCCTACCCCAGGTGTGGCAGAGATGGGGACTCCATAAGACTTGGGATGAGTACATGCTCGCTCTCTTTGTTACCTCATGGTCTTGGATGCTGAACCATGCCTCAATCCTTATTTTCTGTGTTTTGAGTTTCCTGTATCATAAGTTAATTTCCCAATAATTTCCTATAATTATTAAGCTATTTCCATGGATTGGTAGTGATTCAATAGCAATATACCACCTTCTAGCATTATGAATGATAACCAGTGAGGGGTAATCTTTTAGCTCAGTTCCAGTTTGATTTATCTGTCCTGATCCAAGGAGTATGGTGCCTTCAACCATTGGATTTTGCCATCTAATTCTGGTGAATGAAAACACTAGCAATAGCTTCTGCTGTTTTGAGAAACATTAGGGGCTCTCTGGCCAACAAATCATAGGAAGACACCCTGTGTGTGGTATTGGTATTTTTATTTAGAAACTTGTGGCTGCTGGACGTAGTGGTATGCACCTTTAATCCCCATACTCAGGAGGCAGAGGCAGGTGGATTATTGTGAGTTGGAGGCCAGCCTGCTCAACATAGTTCCAGGCCAGCTAGTGCTACATAGCGAGATTGTGTCTCAATAAAACAAAAACTATGAAACAAACAAAAACTCTGACATTTTAGATTAGCATTATCCATCAATGCAGAGTACTTCCATTCAAACATTCTTTTAAAAGCATATTTTCAATTTAGCATATGGAGTAGTTGCTTTCTATATGGCTTTTCATATATCCTTAGGTCTTGTCCCTCCAACTTTCCCCCTCACCTCCACATCCCTGTTAAAACTGTCTCACCCCTAGTATTCCTCCTCTCTACATTTATTTGACATATAATTTACTGTCTACCCTAGGCCTGCCCTCTCATGTCTCCTTTTCTTCTTCCTGGAGTCTACAGATAGTTATTCATTAAACATAGAAATCTAACAGCTGAAAGCTAGATCCACATATGAGAGGAAACACACAGCATTTGTTTTCTCAGCCGGGGATATCTCACTCAGCATAATAAAATGCAAATGGCACAGTGTTCTAACTCTTACATTTATAAACAATATTGTCCTGGCCCCAGAATACATTCTCAATCCATGGAATGTCAATAGTTAATACTTCAAATACTTAAAAGTACTTCACATAATGGAATTACTCATGGCTATAAAATACTTGGTAACTCAGACCACGCATTCTTAGGGCAATGTTTTCCTCAAGGGTGTGACATCTAATCCAGCTCAAAACAAACAACACTCAACTGCAGACAGCCTTAAAGCATGAATTATCAACGGATTTACGGCTGTTTTATCTGAGAATCTTGAGTCACTGCAGCATTCATGCACATCGTGGACAGGATGACTGTCCCTTAATTGAATGAGTGGCTTTCCTGCACAGTAGAGCAGTGGGAACTTTTAGAAACAGACATGCCACTAGGAAGCCCGTTGAAAGATGTATGGTATGTTCATTTTTAATTGTTTATTTATTCGTGTGTGTGTGTGTGTGTGTGTGTGTGTGTGTGTGTGTGTGTACATGTGCATCCATTCAGCTTGTGCCATGCTGTGAGCATGGTCAGAGAAAAACTTGGGGAAGTTGGTTCTCTCCACTGTGTGGGTTCTGGGGATTGAACTCATGTCACCAGTGAAAGGATGATAAACGGCGCTGGCTAAGCCACAGCACTGGTGGCTGCCCATGCTACCAGAGATGCTGGTTACAGCGCAAAAGTCACGAGCTATGGCCACAACTACCTAGTTACAGAAAGCTTTATTGAGAGAAGGGGGAGAGAGGAGAGAGGAGAGCTAGGCCTGGAGAGAGAGAAAGATGGAGGGGTGGGGGGAGAGGGGAGCAGAGCGGAGAGAGCAGAGAGAGAGTGTGGGGTTTGAATCCAGCTTTTTAAGGCGCCGATTGTGTGACCACGCTGTGTACATAGTCACCAGCGCAGGCTGATGACATAAGATTCAAGCTCTCCTGAACTGTGCATGTGCAGCTGGAAGTAAGGGCAGAGTTCTAACAACCAGGCTTTGTGACAGGTGCCTTTGAGAAGGCCAGGCAAATACCGTAACGGGATCCTAATAACTCAGTTAAGAGCTAGGGCTCAGTTCCTGCCTCTTGAAACAGGCAGTTTCTGAGGCAGCCAGGAACAAAGGGCAATGAATCACCAAAGCCCCTGACAGTGAGGAAGAGGAGAATTGCAAGTACCAGGGCTGGGCCAGCTCCCCTCCCCAGGTACCTCAAGGCAATAACCAAATAAAGACAAAGCCTGGGACTTGTCCAGACCTGTCCAAGAATGGAAAAGCTATAGCCTTAGCCAACCCTTGCTATCCCTAACCGATTAGAAATGTACTAATATAATTGCCACTTCCATAAACCAGTTCTAGATAAAATGATCTAACTGACCCTGAAATTCCCCTTAGATATGATTAAAAGGAGCTTATACATCCCTCTCGGGGTCATAGCCATTTTGTATGTACAGGTGAATGACCTCACATGCATGCTGGTATAATAAACACTCTTGTTGATTGCATAATGACTGGTGATCTTTTATGAGACTTCTTGAGGACTTTAACACCTTTATGTACTGAATCATTTCCCAAGTCCAAGGCTGATATTTTTTATTCCTCAGAAAAGTTTCCAAAATTTTGCTGCTTTCTTAATGTACTATATAATTCTTGTGTGTGTGTGTGTGTTTTTTCCTACCAGGCAACATGAGTGTTGCTATAAGTAAAGAAACACTTTTATGTTATACATAAGTAGCCCTACTCAGGAGAGAATGAAATGCCATCTGCAACTTTCTGGTTCCTAGCTGTCAAAGTAAAAGGCAGCTAGCAAACTGACCACTGAGTCTAATCATGAATACAATTGCCTTGTAGAGAGCATGGCCACTTTATATCTGTGGTGTGTAAACTCACAGTCAAAGGATGGAGATTATTTGTGAGAGCAGATGTGTTGCCAGGATGCTGAGAGGCTCTTACCCTGAGGCACCTCTGTGGGTGTGAAGCTCTCTGTAGGAGACTTTGGTTTTGCTGACCATCCATTTCCTCCCCTGCATTTATCCACAGTGTTTGTCCAAGCAGCAGTGTCAGCCTAGGTGCATATCTCAGGAGCTCAGGGGAATTCGAGTCCTCCCTTGGCTCTGTGGGTGGACTCCATTGTTCAAAGGCTGGTGTTTTTCACAAGTAAGCAATTCAGAAAGGGAAGTTTTGGAAATTCAGAAAATATATTTTTTTTTCTGAACCAAAAATAAATACATAAACAAAAGGAGATACACAAGCATGTGATTCAAATTAGTACGGAATGTTTGAGGGGCTTCTTGGAAGTAGCTTAACAGGGTTTTAAAAGAGAGAGGAGCACCAGAAAGGGGGGGCATTCTTCTCCTTGATATTCTAGATATACACGTAGAACACTATTTCTTCTTCCTGGGAATGACCAACGTAGAGGAAATTCCAGTTGGTATAACACAAAGAAGTTAAGAAAGCCAACCTTTCTTTTCTCTATACTTCTGATTACACGAGCAAGCACATTCTCTGCTCTTCAACCTATGTGAGCGGGCTTTAATATTCTGTTTAAACAAAACTTTCTTATAAACTATGAGTATTCCCCCCTTACAGTGAGACAACCCCATTTAAGAGTCTTCTTATAAGGGAATTGTATATAAAAGCTGCAGTTTTGTCTTGTGCAGAAGATACTGAAAAAAATTTTAAAGAATTCATACATTGCTTTTGGCTGTTTTCCAAAGGTGTTACACAGACCCATGTGGAGAAGCTGGCTTTTACAGGGTAGGATGGATGGATCATTGACTTTTTTATTTTCCCTAATTACATGATCCTAGAAAACCTCAGGGTACCCGTTTGTCTCACCCTCTGTAGAAAAATTATGAGGAAGTTTTTTAGAGTAGTTCCCGACATATGGTGACACTCAAGAATTGTTATTTTAGTATATGGATAAAGTATTGAAGTAATTAAGAGAAAATTCTTGATTAAAACAGAAAGCAAAAGTTATTCTGAGGGTGCTGGAATGGATGCCAAGAATGGATCCTTTCCATCTGAAGTTGTAAAGAGAGAAAGAACCAGACTGATTTTCCCACCGAGTCACATGCTGCAAAGCTATGGCCAGAGTACATGGCAGGCCTTAGTTATTCCCCTCAGCATGTTTCATCTCAAAGGCCTTGTCTCATCTCACATCATCACAGGAAGGATGATACTTGCATCCACATAACATTTACTGAAGCAGAACATTATAATTACCATATCTCATTATTTATTATGCAAGATTTACAAGGCTCATAACTATCTGTAGTTTAAAATGTCCTTGGGGATGTTGCAATATATCTCACATAAATTGGGACAAAGTATTTATTCTATAAATAAATAAATAAACAAATAAATAAATATTTTTATGTGTTCTAGCACTATGAAAGCTAGCAAATAGGGATAAAAGCTTCCAAGCCAGTACCAGCTTGACTTATCTGTGATCCATGACTCAAATATGTGGTGTCTTCAGCAACAGGGCCTTGCTATCAAGTTCTGGAGGGTAACCAAAAGCAAAGGAAATATCCTATAATGTTTGGTTCTATGGAACCTCAATAGCCAGTAACTCCAGAAAAGGTAACCCATTCTGGGCATTGGGCTTTCTACCTGTCAGCCTGTGGTGTCTGGTAGGGGCACTGGTGCCCATTGTAGCATTGAAGCTGTTTAATATATGGATATGCTTATATTTCAGGAAGCTTTGGCAGCAGTAGTTCCTCATACGACTTTCTCAGATTTTTTGTGTTACTTAACCCTCTCGAATCCTCTGCTTTACCCAGCTCTGTAGCCCCAACTCATTAACACTTGCACTCCACTTTCCCCTTTCAAAAGAGGAAAGACAGCATAGTCTTTCCTCTTTTGAAAGCTCCTCTCCATGGTTCCTTTTAAATTTCCTGACCTCTGTGTGTATTTTAAATGGGATACATATATGTAAAGATTCAGAGCTAAGATTCACAAATGGGAGAACACACATGATTGAGATGTTTGTCTTTCTGGGTCTAGGATCCTTATTGAGAATGCTTGTTCCTAGCTCAAGTTGTTTACCTTCACATTTCATAATTCCATTTTTTATTATCGTAGCTCTGTAGTGTAACCTGAAACCTGGGATGTTTTCTCAGCGATGTTTTGGGTAGCCAAGGCCTTTTGTGTTTCCACATGGATTTAAGGTTCTATTTTCTATTTTTGTGGAGGATTATTTAGTAATTTTGGCAGAGATTACATTAGTTCTAAAGATTGCTTCTGGTAGGATGGCTATTTGACAATATTAGTCCTAAAAATCCATAAGCATGGTAAGTTTTTCCATGTTGTGGTCTCTTCTTCAATTTTTCTCTCTCCCTGATATTTTAAAGATTTTATTGTTTAAGATTTTCACTTCTTAATTAGACTCCCAGTGCTCCACCAGGGGCCCAGCCATGGATGTCTGCATCCAGATTCCTCAGTCCTTGGATGGGGTTTATGGCACAACTATCAGGGTGTTTGGCCATCCCATCACCAGAGTAGGTCAGTTCCTGCTGTCTCTCGACCATTGCCAGCAGTCTTTTGTGGGGGTATCTTTGTAGATCTCCGTGGGCCTCCCTAGCTCTCTGCTTCCTCCCCTTCTCATGTGGTCTTCATTTACCATGGTCTCCTATTCCTTGTTCTCCCTCTCTTTTCTTGATCCAGCTAGGATCTCCCACTCTCTTTCCCTCGACCGTCGCCCTTCATTGCTCCCACTCATGACCAGGCTGTTCGTGTTGATCTCATCCATTTCTCCGTGTCTTTTTTGGGGTCCTCTTTTCCAGGTAGCCTCACTGGTGATGTGAGTAGCAGTCCAGTCATCCTTGTTCCACATCTAGCATCTAGTGAGAAAGAGGAGGGTTTATATGAGCGAGAATTGTTGAAGCCAAGGTTGGATAAAGTACAGGGACAAATAACCAAATGAATGGAAGCACATGAACTATGAAACAAAGGCTGAGGGGCCCCCAACTGGATCAGGCCCTCTGAATGGGTAAGACAGTCATTTGGCTTGATTTGTTTGGGAGGCAGCTGTGCGGTGGTGCCAGGTCCTGGGCTTGTTGCATGAGTCCACTGTTTGTTTGAATCCTGGGACTTATACAGGGACGCTTGGCTTGGTCTGGGAGGGGGGGACTGGACCTGCCTGGACTGAGTCAGGTCGATCCCGGTCCTCGGGGGAGACCTTGATCTGGAGGAGGTGGGAATGGGGGGTGGGCTGGGGGGAGGGGGAGGGGAGCGAGAGGGGGAAAACAGGGGAATCTGTGGCTATTACGTGAAACTGAATGGTGTTGTAAAATAATAAAAAAAAAAACTCTAAAAAAAAGAAAACACACATACAAGTAACAGCTTGTATTTAAGAATTTACAAATACATATGAATGTCCATATGCATATATGCATAAAATGGTAATTTATGGCAAAAGAGGGAATGCATTCAAAATAGAACAAAAAGAGATATATAAGAAAATTTGAAGCAAGGTGAGTGAATGGGAAAAATTACATAATTATATTACAATGAAAAATTTTAAAATATATTTTCTATATTGAAAAAACATTTATCTTCATGTTAAAATAGAAATATGGAAAGCATTGTTTGAAATTCACTTAGCAATATCTATAAGTAAATAATATTTATTATTTCTAAAAATGAGAGATAAATACAATAGGCATTTATATTCACAGCAAACTTATTCACCTTCACTAGGTAGTTGCTCTGCCAGGTACCCCTCGATACCCCCTCCCTGACCTGAGCTGATCTCATCATCTACATTCCTATGGCATCTACCACTGATTCTAAGGAAAGCACTGACACAGATCTGTCCTATCATAGTCCATTATCTATAAAGTTATGAATTATTACTGCTCATTGGGAAAGTCTGATTAAATAAAGAAAGATTCTGCTAGTAATGTACAAAAAATGTAAAAAAAAAATAAAAAATGTTTTTCATAAAAAAAAAAAGATTTTCACTTCTTTGGTTTGATATACTCCAAGATTTTTTTGAGACTATTTTTAATGTAATTAAACAGTCCCTATTTTTTTCCAGTAAGCTTGTCTTTAGTATAGATGAAGACTACTGATTTTTGAGTGCTAATTTTGTATGCTGCTTGGTTGAATGTGATTTTCAGATGTTGGAATTTTCTGGTGACGTTTTGGGGGTCTCTTATCTATAGAATTATATTACCTGCAAGTGAAGGCACTTTACTTCTTCCTTTGGTATTTTTATCACTTTATTGATGTCACTTATCTTATTGTTCTACTTAAGACATGAAGTACTATATTTCCAAAGTGGGTGGAGAAGTGAATATCCTTATCTTATTCCTGATGTGAATGGAATTGTTTTGAGTTTTTCTCTGTTTAGGATGATGTTGACTTTGTTGTATTTCCTTTATTAAGATTTGGTCCCTATATTTCTAGACTCTCCAGGACTTTTACTGTGAAGAGATGTTGGATTTTGTCAAAGGCCTTCTCTGAGTCTAATGAGGTGATCATGTGGTTTTTTTTATTTGATCCTATTTTTTTGGTAAATTATGTTCTCTGATTTATGTATGCTGAATCATCCCTGCATCTCTGGGATGAAACTCCTGAAGATATCTTCAGTCCTGCCCAGGCTGGCAGCCACTCAGACTCAGTTAAACAAACAGATGCTTATAGTATTTAAACTGTTTGGCCTAATGGCTCAGGCTTCTTAGTATCTAGTTCTTATATCTTAAATTAACCCATTTCTATTAATCTCTAAGTTGCCACGTGGCTTGTGGCTTACTGGTACTTTACATCTCACTTCTCATGGCAGCGGCTGGCAGCATCTCCTCACTCAGCCTTCCACTTCCCAGACTTCTCCCCTCTCTTTGGCCTGCCTGGCTACTGGCCAATCAGCATTTTATTTATTAACTAATCAGAGCAACACATTCAGAGCATACAGAACATCCCACAGCACTTAATAATGAGTTAATTTTAAAAAATGCGTTTGTGGTGGTTTGAATGAGAATGGCCCTCATAGGCTCATATATTTGAACATTTATTTATCAGTTAAACTGTTTGGGAGGAACTAGGAGGTGTGGCCTTGTTGGAAGAGGTGTGTTACTGGGGATGGACTTTGAGGTTTCAAAAGCCCATGCCAGGTCCAGTCTCTCTTTCGGCCTGCTCCCAGTGGATCAGGATGTAAAGCTCACAGTTGCTGCTTTAGTGCCATGACTGTAACTAAAGACAGTGTTCTTACGTACATTTTGCAAGTATTTTATTGAGGATTTTTGTGTTTATATTCATCAGAACATTGGCCTATAATTTTCTTCATTGCCTGGGTTTTGTCTGGTTTCGTAACAGGGTAACACTGGCTTTGTAAAAAGAATTTGGAAATATTCATTCCATTTCTATTTTGTGAAATAGTTTGGAGATTATTGCTGTTAAGGTCTGATAGAATTCTGTTGTATACATCAGATCCTGGGCTTTTGTAGTTGGAGATTTTGATTATATCTTCTATCTCATTGGATATAGTGAGTGTCTTAATCACTGTTCTGTTGCTGTGAAGAGACACCATGACAAAGGCAACAATTATAAAATAAAGCATTTAATTGGGCCTTGATTACAGTTTTAGAGGTTCAGTCCATTTTCATTATGGCAGCCTCTGGGAGCCATTCTTAATCCAACCATCACAATGCATCTAGTTAAAATATTTATTTCAGCTTAATTTCATTTTGGTAAATTGTGTACATCTAGAAATTCATCCCTTCTTTTAGATTTTCTGTTTCACATTTTTTATATGTCTGTGAGAATATAGATTTTTAAAATATGTTATTATGGTTCTCTGAATTTTTCCAGTGCAATGTCTCTCTTTTCATATATTGTTTTATTATTCTTGATCATTTCTTTCTTTCTTTTGGTTAATTTGACTAAACGTCAATCTTGATTTTTTTTCAAAGAACCAACTCTTTATTTCATTGATTCATTATATTTTAAAATTTTCTATTTCACTAGTTTAGTATTGAGTTTGATTATCTTTTTCCATCTACTTTGTGGGAGAAATTGTTTGTTCTTGTTTTTCAGGTGCACCATTAACTTATTAATATAAAATCTTTCAAATTTCTAATGTAGGAACTTATGGTTATGTAAACATTGCTTTAATGACTCCCTTCATTGTGTTTCAGAGATTTTGGTAGGTTGTGTTTTCATTTTCATTTAATTCTAGAAATTTCTAAATTACTTTCTTGATCCAGTTGTCATTCAGTCCTGCGATGTTTAGTTCCCATGAGTTTGTACAAAGTACTCTCTTTGGTTTCGTCAGTCCAGGCCCTTTCGCCTCTCAGTTTCTGTTGAAAAGATAGGTTTATTGCTTTGGGTCTGCCTTTCTATGTGACCTGATTTTTCTGTTGTTTGGCTTCCAATATCCTTTCTTTGGTTTTTACATTTAGTGTTTTGACTATTATATTATATGGGGAGTTTCCTTTCTGGTCTTCTCTATTTGGTGTTCTACATGTCTCTTGGACCCTGAAAAAAACTTTTGCCTTTGATTAGAGAAATTGTGTGTGTGTGTGTGATTATGTTTAAAAAGTTCTATATTTTTGACCTGAGTCTTTTCCTTATTATAGCGATATTCATTGGTTTGTCTTTAATTGTGTCCAAAGACTCTTGCATATACCCTTTATTTTGTTTTGATTTGATATTTTCTTTGAGTGACCCAATTCCTTTACCTTGTTTTCAAGACCCAATAGTCTCTTTCACTTGATCCAATCTTTTGGTGAAGCTTTACTCTGAATTTTTGTTTGATTTCTGAATTTTTCATTTTGAGTTTTGTTTCATTGTAGCATTTATTTAGAGCTCTATACCAGTATAAAATTCTATTTATGTCTTGGCCTGTTTTCATTATTTCAGTTAACTTTGTGCTTTCCTGGTCCTCCTCCTTGATGTGCAGTGGAACAGCAATTGAAACAATTATTCTTAAAAGAGTAACTAAGCTGACGGAGTCTAACCTCTCAATGGTAGACTGGCATTGAATAAAAGAGTTGAAGCCACCCACAAGCTGAGAAGAATGGGGTGCAAAGAAGAATGGGATGCCAAGATGAACACACACACATGAGCCAAGAAGAATGGACAGCTGAATTAAAAAAAACATCAACAATTTCCAGAATTTAAAATCCTGAATCATGACATGACATTAGTGGAATTCAGGTGTTTCTGGTATATAGACTGCTCTCACCCAATGTGAGGTCAAACTGTTGGCCTTGTGTACATCCTACTTCACAAATGTATGCTAAGCCTTCAGATACGCTAAGCCTATAGGGTGAAGATGATGCCCCAACACTGTGTAGAAACCTCGGGTGACTGTCCAGGCAGCTGGCTGTTTCTGTCAACTCACATTTTTTTTGGAAGTCGTTTGTTTGCACTTCCTGTTTTATTAGGTAATATTATTTCCTTCTTGGGTCTCTGAGGGAGTAGAAGATTAGATAGTTATAGTTGAAGATTAGATAGTTATAGTTATAGTTGAAGATTAGATAGTTATTGTTATAGTTGAAGATTAGATAGTTATAGTTGAAGATTAGATAGTTATAGTTGAAGATTAGATAGTTATAGTTAGTTAAAGATTAGATAGTTATAGTTTTCCTTATTAAGAATTTTAGAAAAGAAACTCACTAAAGAGGTGTAAGTGTATAAATTTGAAAGACATTATAAAATAGTTCTGTTAGTAATATAAGTTAGGATAGAAAGTAAATCAGGTACATTTTGGACTTACCAAAATAGGATAGATAATGGAATTATTTTCTCTGAGTTTGTCAAATGCAAATGGTCTAGACATTGTTTAGGTATTTATTGCTTGTATATACTGTATATAGTTATTGTACTTATTGTATATAGTTTTTCTTATATTAATTATAACTTTTTTTCCTTTTTTTCTTTTTATTAGAATAGAAGGGTGATATTTTATTTGTGCTGAAATGTGATTTTATTTGTAATGTTAATAAATAAAGTTGCCTGGGGGTCAGAGCTAATAGCAAGCCATTTAGTGGAAGTCTGGCAGTGGTAGCACATGCCTTTAATCTCATCACATGTCAGGCAGAGTCTGTGTGTTCAAGGACATAGCCAGCTTGGTGACACATGCCTTTAATCCAAGTACCAACCCATAGAGACCTGGAGGTCTGTATAGACAGGCAGTGATGAAGAAGTCATGTGGTTGGGTTTAGAACCAATGAGAGGGAAGAACAGAAAGTCAATAAAAAATATAGACACCCAGGAAGTAGGTTTCTTTTCTGAGGTGAAGGATGGCAGTGGCTGGTAAGCTGAAGCTATTCACTAGTGCTCTTACCTCTTGGGTTTTTAACTCTTTATTTGGCTATGTGTTTCTTATTTATAAGACTGTTTAGAATTACATCTACACATCCCGGTTGTTTTTCCTATCTTATTGAGTAAAATGATCATATTTATTAGTGGTATTTTCAAATCATTTGCTTGTATGACATCTATTCTGCTCCCCCCCCCCCAGGGAACATTACTATCAGAATACTAATTTTTAGTGCAGACCTATTGTCTTGAATATCCATATTATTTGTGTTTTTGTAATGGACCAACACATTTGAATTAGGTTATTAATAATGTTTCTTCTTATGGAAATCTTTTCTCCCCCTTTTTTGAGTGAAACTTTAGATCTCTGTTTCCTGTGACCTCTGTTTGTCAGATTGTAGTCCAACTGAATAGGACTTAAGGTTCAGTTTTGGGGCAATCCAGTTTGATGTTCCAATGGGGTATCAGGAGTTTTGAGATGGTGGTCAGGACTTCTCAGGTAGTGAGGGTGGGTGTAGTAGTGGTGGAATCCTTGGGTCCCAGCCTGGGAATGTGGAGTTGGCAAGATAGTATGTAACATATGGTCTTGAGGCCCAGCTATGGATGGAGTTGGTAGCATACGTCCAGTTTCCCTAGTTAAAGAGAAAGAGCTGGTCATCAGGCAAAGGGTAGGTGGTCTTCAGGTAGAGTCAATGATAGGTAGAATTGTTGTTATAAATCTGAGGTCTCTAGCATGTGAAAGGCAGAGGCCAGGGATTAATAGAGCCCAACATGAAGGTTAAGTCTCCACTTAAGTCAGAAATTCTATTCTCTTGACCAGAAGGATTTCTTTTCTTTTCTTTTTTTTTTTTTTTTATTAATGGGACTTTATAGGTACTCTAACAAAGACATTATTTAAAATTCAATATGGAATAGAATGAGATAATGTAGATCTTCAGTAATTGCCACCTCCCACCTAATATCACACATGTGTACGTTTGGCTCTAACTTAACTCTAGAACTGATGCTGGCTGAAAGTAGATGGGGACAGATGCAGAGACCCACAGCCAGACATTATGTGTTGAGAGAGTCTAAAAGGATGTCTCCATCAAATCCATCCCTTCAGAGCTCAGGGAAAACCCAAGAGGAGAAGGCCAAATGAGTTTAAGAGCCAGAGGGGAATGAAGAGCACCAGCAGAACAAGGCCCTCTGAGCCAGCTAAGCAAGACACATATGAACTCAGAGAGACTGAAGCAGCATGCACAGGGAACACAAGGGTTTGTACCAGGTCCTCTGAGTATATATAATCACAGAAACCATGGGAAAAAAAAACCCTCTGTGTGTCATTTATGCTCTCTCTGTCATTATTTCTGCTGCTTCATCTCACACCTCTCTGTGCAGTATTTAGCTACTTCAGGGACTCAATGAGAGTTGAAGAAACCATGTAGTTCTAAGATGCCTGCTACTTACAGCCTTGGGAAATTTGGGGTCTTTTTCTTTTGTGTTCACTGCATGCATTATTTGTAGAGAATTTCGGTGGTGATCAAAATTCTCCAAATGGACTATAAGTTTCTGCTGCTTCTACATTCTTCTCATTATAAACCCCTTAGTATGAATGATTCTCCATGCAAAAGCACTTAAGATGTTTTGCCCAAGTATTCCTTGATGATTGAAAGTAAGGATGCATCAGTGAGGCTGTAGTCATTGTTGCTGATTCTTACAGAAATATGAGAGCAACTGGTGTTTACTAAGCAACAGGGAAAATCAGCACATGATCCTAATGGTTTTGGTACATGTGTCTTCACCAAGAACAAATTACTTATGCTCCCATTTCATCTAGAATTGCCTGATTTAGCTAAAACAAACCAACAAGCAAACAAGCAGATGAAACACTCATTTAAATTTTGGCAATGAGTAACTATTTCTCTATATAAGAAACAGACATGCTCACACAGTTTGTAGTTAATCTGCAGTTAAATTAGGATGTGTGACAATCACACATTCATTTGGCAATCCTGAATTTCAGGTCGGGTATCTAAGCTCAACTCTTCTCTCTTAGGTTATCTTCTCAGAAGGTAAGGACAGCTGTGTCTTCTGCCTCAGTGGTTCTCTAAGTGTGTCCCTGGGAACTTACAAATGCGCATTATCAGGTTGTATGCTAGAATCATCAGAAAAACTCAGATTCAACCATTTGCATAAACCCTTTAAGTGTTCTTTATACATGCTCAAACCTGAGAATCACGAATCCATTCCAACATTGTTGTCTTCCTTCCACCAGTACAATCATCTGCAAATCTGTATCTCCAGCTAACTACTGAACAAGGACATGGCCAGTATTTTGTTAAATAATTTATAGAATATCAGTTTCAAATAATTAAAAATTCTGTTTTATAGTCCTCATTACAAAATTGGTATTTATAATTTAATAAAGCTACTTTGTTCAGATCTTTATTACTATTCTACAGGAGGATAATTCACATTCTTTAGGTGATGATGTCAAGTCATTTAGCACATAGACATATCTCCAACAGGCAATACTTAGTAAAGAACTATAGCAAAAATCATCTGACTCTAATATATAACTCGCCTGAGTTAATGACACCATGTTTAGGTTCCTACTTCTTAATACCTTAGATCTAAGAAGAATCTTACCTGTTCTTGTCATTTGAATTATAATAAGTAGAACATGTCCTTTATCAAAATAGTGATGCCTGCCAAAGATAGCTATCTTTTGATTAGAGTCAGGCCTAAATTATATTTTCATTTTTACAAGGAAAAAAGAGTGGTTGACAATGAATGTGATAGTTTAAGTAACTGTTAATCTTAATAGCTCACATTTGTCATAAACACATTTCAAGGTATACTACATGGAACTGGCTTTACTTGCTCAAGTCTTGTTAAAATACAATGGTATCTAGGCAATTCAAAGGATCACTGTTCATCATGTAGGTCAAGGATAAAATTAAAGAGGTCATCATTCAAGTTGATTTCCCATAATGGAGATAAGTGTCAATCTATGTGAAGTATGGCTTCAACTGCACACTAGGGCTGGAAATAATGGCTTGTGAATTAGACCAAAGGATAGCTGTCTTTTGGGAAGCATCACTATTTTGACAAAGGACATGTTTTACTTATTATAATTCAAATGACAAGGACATGTAAGTGTTTAATTTGTATTTCTATGTTACCCCATCAGCAAAAATTAGCAGCACATTTGATTATTGTTTCATAAATAAATTGATAAAATAAATGAGTTTATTGTAGTAATATGTTAATTGCTGTTTCAGTTTTAAGGGCTCTTTTAGAGCCTTGTGCCTAGCAAAGGATCTGTTCTTAGGTAACATATAGATACAGACTAGGTGGTTCGAGAGTTTTGTGGTTCTATTGTGTAGCACTTCTAGGACATCCAGACTTGCCAACCAGAAAACAAGACCACATGGATGATGGCCAGAACAGAAAAAAGACAGTCATTTCTGGAATGCTGTCAGCACTGGAACTTTGCATTGACAGTGTACTGAACCTCATAAAACTGAGTTTATTCAGTCTACATAGTTTATATTCAATGTGATGCTGCAATTCAGGAATCGAGATGTTCTTTGGATATTCACAGTCTCCAGTGACTTGGACATCATTGCTATGGTGGAATATTAAGTAGGTCTGTCCTGAAAAAACAAACAAAATAAAAAGGAACAACAACAAACAAAACAAGGAAGAGTGTCCCTGAATTCTTGTATTGCTTTACAATTGTTTCTGGTTTTGGTGATGGGAACTGTCCTGGGGCTTTCTGCATCTTAAACATACATGTTATTGACCCAGTTTCTTCTACTATTGAGCTATAACTCCAATCCTTTCCATATTACCAGAGAATATAAAATACTTTTAAAATCAGTTTTTGGTAATACTTTAAATGTGTTTATGGGATCATTATAATCTCCACCTTTCTTGGGCCTGGACTCTATAATTACTTTCACACTTCAGTGGATTCTTGATTGAAGTGAACTTTATGAAACTCACTTCTGTTCTTGGGATGCTAGGCAAGGAAGGACTTATTGTGTTCAAATGTGCAACATCTTCACATATTATAAACGCCAGAGATTGTCACTTTGATATCAAAGAACCTTTTCCACCTGCACAGTCCAAGCTTTCCTCAAAGTCGCACTATTGGAACAAAGAGAACTTCATGTATGCCATTTGCTTGCAGTTCAAAAATTAAAATTGTAGCCATTAATTAATGCAGCTTTCTTAAGTAATACCTAAGGATATAGTTCCTTGAGAGATTAATCCAAACAAAAATGACTACCAAGATGTACAGTCATATCAGGGAATTTCAGAGTCAGTTCAGATTTCAAAAAGATGAAAATCGTTAAGACTAAACATCAGAGTGTAAGATTAAAGTAATCTGATTATTTTAAGAGGGATTTAATTACAAAGTTACACTGTTTGACTTTTCATTTATTTATTTTTAACAGTTCTTCCACTATTTTAGTATATTTTTCATATTGAAAAGATATAACCTCTCATCCCTGCCTTCTGAATAATTTTACTGATTTTTCCACCAAAGGTTATATTATATGTGTTAAAAAAATAAAGTGATGTTTTTTTGATGGTAGGATTAGCAGGTTATTTGAGAACCTTTTATTTAGTGCAATAGTGTTATGTAACCTCATTATTAGTTCTGAGAAGGAAAGAGGACACTTCTTTCTGCACATACATGTTAATAAGGTCAGCTCTTATGCTGGTTGTGTTTTCTTTGGCTTTGCTGAAATTAAATTAATGCTTTGTATTAGTTTAGAATTATTTCTTGTAGTGGGGCATATGCTGTGATTAAAAAACAAAACAAAACAAAGGCCATATCCAGTGGCTAGTGCTATGATTCCAAAAAAGACATCCAGGCCTGGGTGTGTTATAGACCATGGCTATGTGATGACCCATCCCATCTCATTCCCTCTGACAGTCAGAGGGATGCCACAGGCAGTTATAGTCTGGCAGACCTTCCTGGAATTTGTGGAGAAATATTGTGTCTAGTGTACAAACTAGTGCCTCTGGCTTTCAATGTTCTTTTGATTTTATGAGTTTTATGCAGTAAGTCTACAGTAATCTTTCAAAGTTACCAGTGGTCACTGGAGAACCCTTGCCTGCACTTCAATTTTCCTGAAGGCAGGGCTGCTGTGTCTGTTTCTCTAGTGAAGGCTGTGCTGAAATTGCAATAAAATGTGGAAAACAAAGTTTCCCTTTCTATTAGTTTTGACTTTTAGGAGGATGATGGGCAGTTCTTGTTGACTGTCTCAAAATATTTTACCTTTGAAAATTTGGTCACCTCATCTCATAGTTCCTAGAAGCCCCATGCCTGGAATATGCAGAATGTATTTAATTTGGATTGGTTTCATAGGCCCATCCAAAAGTGCAAAGATTAGTGATTAATTATCTTAGAAGTGGTTCTTTTGGCTATAAGCAACATTAATCATTTTGAACTATATTAAGCAAAAGATGAAGATTCTCTGATAGGATATTGCCTTTCTTCTTAGCTCCCAATGCCAGAAATGCTGTTAGGTCTCATGCAAGAGGAACTGAAACTATAGGGTCATTGTCATCTAAGGCACTTACCATCCATGACCCTGTTCTTCTCGGGTTACGTGGTCACATGGTCACATGCTTGCATTGATCCCGTCATCCTAGGCTCTTCTTTCATCTCTTTCAGCAGTACATCTTTCCATGCTATTTGTGTATCCACAGTAAGCTACAAACAATTCTGTATCTCTGAAACCAGTAACATGTCATTTGTATATGTTAAAAGTTATTAGGTGTGGGAATATTAATACACAGAATTCCAAATTAGAGTCTGTGGTAGGCTTTTACTGTTCATTGCATAAGAAAGTTAGAGATGATAAGATTTCTGAAAAGTGTTAAAATAAGTGATGAATGTGACAAAATTCGTGACATAACTTTAGAAAGACACAATGACAAAATGAACAAACTGGCCTGAACCTTGTTTATGTATATAAAACATCAAGTGAAAGGTGAAGACTTCATTCAACCCATGATGTCAGTCATTTAAAATGTGAATATTTATTTACTGATAACAAGATGATGACTCCTCTTTAAGTTTTGAGCTACTCTCAAATTCTAGTGTGAATCCATTCTATCTCTAATATGATGTTGAAAGACATGATGACTTCACGTATGTAAAGCTATTGACATCTTCATAATTAAATCTCCTTATCAGTAATGCACAATATAACCAAGATGAAAAATCAAAATCCACGGATGCCTCCCGTGTAGTGTCACATAAAGTCAAAAGCAAAGATAACTAACTCTGATCAGGCTACAAGTCTAATGAAAGCTAGATAAATCCTCTCTTCCCAGTCATAGGGATTACTTTTGATCTGTTGATTACTAAATTAGCATAATCTATGATGGTTTAAAACTGTTGCTTGGTCTATACTAAAACCTATTGATTAAATTCTTATCAAAGTGTTTACAAAGTAAACATTGGGAAAATTGAGCCAAAATAACAATGCAGATTGTGCTAGCCTTATAATTATCATCTCTGATTAAGTAATGGTTATTTACTTCTTGACAAAGTCTTTGTAGATCCATTCACATTGTGAACCCATTAATTTTTCCCCTCAAGTACCAGCTAAGTGTAAAAGTAACCATCAAATCAAGCTGTTTTCCCACATGCTTGAATCCACACACCTGGAGAAAAAAAGCTTTAAATTCAGACAAAGTTATAGTAAAAGACAATATGGACCAGTGATGAAATCTTGTGTTAGGGGCACTCCTCTGTAATCAAGCAGATACTTCTGGAACAAAGTGTGTTCACTATTACATGTTTAGATGACTGTTCCCTTCTTGAGAATCCCAGAAAGAGTCCCAAAGCTATTAGTGAGGTTGTAGAACTCATCAATTATGTTAAAGGCAGACCTGTGCATCTTTGACTTCCTGAGCTCTGTTCTTTTCTATATGTAGAACCCTTCAAACATAGGCACAGGAAAGGGTTTTCTGAAAAGTTCTTAAACAGCACAGGGAGTACTCCCAAGACTTAACAAATAGGATTAGACAGAATTAGAAACTTCGTCATAGCAAGCAAATCAATTTCCACAGAGAAGAGATAGTCTACAGAATGGAAAAAAATTTGCCAGCTACATATCAGAAATGATAGAATACATTAAGAACTGTAAAAATTAAGAATCCAAATAACAAATCGTCTAATCAATAAGAGGTGATTAATAGCTTTCAAAAGAGGAAGCATAGCTAGTAAGTATTTGAAAAAAACATTAAATATCTTGAGCTTCATTGAAATTAAAATTAAAATTGCTTTTATAATTTATCTTATTCTAATCAGAATGGATAGCATCAGGAAAAGAATAGATGCTGACAAAGTTGTGGGGAAGGGAAGTGTTTATTCATTGTTGGTATGGATGTAAACCTGGTACAGATGGCACATCCACTACAGGAACCAGTGTGAAGGTTCTTGAAAACATTGGAGCCAAAGCTATCACCTTTCCCAGTTGTCCCACTTCAAACATATCCAGTCAAAGGATCTTAAAGCAACATATCGTGGAGATACTTTCACCTCTATGTTTATTATTTCACTATTCATAATAGCCAGGAAACAGAACCAGCCTAGTTGTTCAGCAGCAGATGAGTAAGTAAAGAAAACATGGTAACTATACACAATATTTTTTTCAGCTGTAAAGAAGAATGAAATGATATCGTTTGAAGGAAAATGAATGCAACTGGAAGTCATGATGTCAAATGAAAAAAGTCAGACTCAGAAAAACAAATGTTGCATGCTTTTATCTTACATGTAGTTTGTAGAATTGTCTATGTGTGTATGACATGAAGGTGATGAGCGTACCATGGAAGAAGGGATCCTGGGGGAGGGGAAACCGATGGCAATGAAAGAAATACACAAAGAACGTGGTGTCAGGGAACCCAGGGCCCCTCTTTGCTTCTTTGTCTCATTAACAGATTTGAAAAGAAGCTCAGGGATAATTTTATTATATTTTAAAAGAAAAACTTCAAGGCAGGAAAGCTGTAAATCTTGGTGGCTTCCCAGAAGGAGAATGAGAAGAGAAGGAAAAATAGCCATACTTTTTGAGTTAATCCAGCCTGAAGGTTATCCATGTGCCACTGTGGTTGGGAGGGAGCTTCGGAGAAAAAGTAAGGACATTCAAAGCATTAGAGAAACCATGCTTAGAACACAGAGAAAAATAAAAGGAGAAGCTGTATGGCTGTGGCACTATGGGATGAGAATTTTAGAAATGAAAAATACATTTTCTCATTAAATGGATAATTATTTCACCTATCCCTTTCTATGTTTTAAAGTGTAGCTCATCTTTCTAAGGATAGGTGGTCCCACCCCTCTATGGGGTAGTCCTCTAGCCAGGTCGTTGATCTGCCCACTTGGATTGTTAGGTCTTCACAAGGCCAGAGATTTTATTCTTTTGACCAAAAGGAAATAGTTTTCCCTTAATGGTATTTCTACTGCTGCGTCATTACTAGGACGGAAGAGGCAATCCTAATATTACTTAGGAAATAGGCTGAAATTGGAGAAAGGACATAACTCATTTTCAGCATGAAAATATAGAGAGATCCAGTTCTAACACTGTTAACTCTAAGGAATTATTAATGTCTATATTGGAGTCTGAGTTTCTGTGCTCACATGAAGCCTTCAGGCAGGCTCATTTAGGATGACATAAGAAATCGGGTTCCTTCTGGCAATTGTGGCCAGGGGGCCCAAGCACATTTCTGGAACTGTGCTTTGGGTTCCTGCCCTGAGTGCTCTGTCAGGTTGCAACCTCCTGTTCTCATCAAAAATAGAAGGAGGACTCTTTGGGGGGAGAAGAAGAGGTAAGCAAGAATGTAACAGAAGTGATAGGAGAGGACAGTAGGGGAGAGGTAAGAATAAGAATATGTATGAAAATGACATAAAGAAGCCCAACATTTTCTATTATAACAAAACTACCACAGTTAAAAAGACAATAAAAGCCTACTGACTTATTCAAAAGTCCTCTTCATTTGCCAAAGTTGTCAGGGAGTTCAGATTTTCTTATGGAATAATTTATACGAGGTCACATGATATTATGGGATTTGCTTTATGAATTATATATGTTGATATATATTTGAACAATGAGATATGCATCTTTTCAAAATATGAAATTTTATCACTGTTGGCCATGGGAGACATGATTGGAATAGCTATAATTTAATTTATGAGTATCTACTGGACCAGGATTAGTCAGAGCCTGTGATATTTCTAAACACCCTGGTAATGAAATCTTCTGAATAGTACATTAAGCATGTTTTAAACACTATAATAAAGCCCTAAGAAATGTTTGAAAAACAACTTTAAAAAAAATCATTTCCCTCAACAAGACAGTGTCCTCTGATGACTAAGAACCAGTTTCTGCTTTTATCACTGTTCATAGACACAACTGGGCACATTAAGAACAGATTCAGGAGGTTTTTCATTTGCTGAATAACAGTCAAACATCTCAGTTAGGGATAATTTCTCTGGGTCCAACTCTTGGAGAAAAGTCACTTGAAATACCTTCTTTCATTTTAGATCCCATGCATGTGAAAAGAAATTCTCAATGACAGTTAAGTGAAAAGTCACAAAATCAAATTATCATTCTGATGTAAAAGCTTTGTTTCATCTGAATTGTGTGACAATAAACTGAACAGACTTTCTTAATGTCTGTTCTTAGATTAACTTATTAATTAGTTTATTATCCCCAAGTTCAGTTCGGTTACATCCAGTTTCACATCACAAATAAGTTCCATATTATATACACTTTATTTATAGTTTAAATTTCTCTTTGATAACATTATATTTTGTTTCATTTTTTATAGCTACCTCTTCTTACTTGTAGCAACTAATTTTTGAGTCGCATAGTTTATTCCCCCCAAAATATATTGAACAAATTTTACACAAATAAATGCTTTGTCATTGTTACTATGAAAAAGTCTTGGAGTTAGAGTCTAAATGACTGAAGTTTGAGAAAAATGGTATATGTTTACTTTCCATGACTATGGTGTTTCCCAACTGATAGATTTACCTGCTAATAGCCACTAGGGAGGACTGGCAAGAACCTTGTGATGAGGCAGGTGCCAGCACAGAAGCAGTGCAGCCGATTTCAATCTTCACAGTGACTTAGATGCAATGACGCTCAGTTTCTGCATTTGCAAATTGGGTATATTGATAATTGTGACAGATTAATAGAAGTCAATACCAGACTTAATAAATATGAACTGTTTCTTAGGCCACTAACAAATTCTATTCTAAATTTTTTTCTTTTTCTTGATTTTTTTCTTTTATTGAAAACAGACCTTTTTCTCACATAGTATGTCCTGATTACAGTTTTCTCTCCTCCTCCTCCTCTCGGTTCTTCCTACCTCCCCTTGCATCTGGATCCACTCTCTTTTGGTCACTCATTAGAAAACAAACAGTCTTCTAAGGAATTATAACATAACAAGATAAAATAAAAATCTAATTCATTGTAATTGGACAAAACAAGTAAACAGAATGTTGGCATTTGTATGGAACAATTCCATGCAAGAATTAGAAAATCAAAGATGAGTTGCAAAATACTTTATAAAGGCTTTAGGATGCATGAATCAAAAAAACGACACTGAAAGACAAAATGTTAGCATGGGTTAAAGTGAGGCTTGATTAAATTTCTTTTATAGAACTTGAAATATGATTGAACGTTTGGATTATCTGAGGTAGTCATTGCAGAAGTAAAAAAATGATTGGCAGGAGTTTTGACAGCCAGGCTCCGCTCTGGTTATGAACCATGGCTCTCATTTACAAGCATTCACAGGGGTTCTGCCTTGCTATTTGAACCAAGAAATGACTCCCAGGCACAGGATTCAGTTTCCTTTCTTCTCTTCCAGCATCCCATGCTGCCCTGGCCCTAGCCCAGGGTATTTCATAATGGAGCATATTTTGTTAGACACAACAAGATCTTTCACACAGTGAGTGTGAAAATATAAATCCTAAATCCTATTATTAAATGCAAAGCTTTTTCTCTTTCTGTGTATTTAATGTAAAATAGCTACATTTTTCTTTTAGTAAACTATCCACTTCTGGAATGGAGCCCCATGGTAATTACACAGTGTCACATCTTGTGGAGAGATTTATAATCTGAAATATTACTCAAATTCCCTTACCCATAGATTTGAAAAGGGATTTGACTAATGGAGAATAAGACCAAAGGCTATTGCTGGTCTGAGGCTGTGACAGTAATTTGGGTAAGAGATAAGAAAGGAAATTCTCTCTCTCTCTCTCTCTCTCTCTCTCTCTCTCTCTCTCCACTTTTCTCTCTTATTCACTCATTACCCTCTTTTTATTCATTCATATATATATATTATCTAAGAGAGATGCTAGCAAGGAAGTATTTGCAGGTTTTGTATCTAACATGGTGAAAGGGAGATTATTGAGGAAGAATGTATATAAAGACTCTTGAGCCAGGTGGTGGTGGTGTACATCTTTAATCCCAGCACTAGGGAGGCAGAGCCAGCCAGATCTCTTTGAATTCAAGGCCAGCCTGGTCTACAGAGTGAGATCCAGGAGAGGAACCAAAACTACACAGAGAAACTCTGTCTTGAAAAACAAACAAACAAACAAAAAACAAAACAAACCAATAACAACAAAAGGACTCTTCAATTGAAGAGTGAGAATTCATTCAGAGGAAGGCACTGTTCACAGAAAACATACTTCAATGAATGCAGTAATTAACTTTATTGTATTTTTGTAAGTGTGTGTGCGTGTATGTGTGTTGTGGTGTGTGATGCATGCATGCATGTACACCCATGTATGTGTGTACACACCCATAATGCACACACATGAAGAAGCTAGGGGAGGAAGTTTAGTTCTTCCTCTGTTGCTGTCTTGCTCTTGAGACAGGATTTCTCACTGAACCTGAAACTCTGAGACAGGGTTTCACACTGAACCTGAAACTCACCATTTTGACGGGGTTGACTTCAGGTCCATCGGTCTCCTGGAATTTACCTGTTTCTACTCCATAATACTGGGGTTACAAGCATGAACTGTCATGTCCATCTTTTTCAGGGGACTTGAGACTGGAACTCAGGCTCCGTGCTTGGACAGTAAGTGCTCCTACCTATGAGCTTTCTCCCCATCCATTTATTAGTCTTGTAGCAGATTCTTTTTTCAGTTTCATAGTCATTCAGGAAAAAAAAAAACAAGAATCCACTAGGTACTTGGTGTTAGAGTGCACTTATTTAGTGCAGCACTTTAATGATAGTATACAGATTGACCTTAAAAACAGTATCACACGTTGTACATTCTCAGCCCACACTTGCTAGCCGCAGGACTATATTTCTTTCACCATAAAAGCAGTTCTCTGATAAACACAAGAAACTCTGTGACTCTCCTAATCAAAGAGGGTCACAAGGAAAAGACTTTCTTGCTTTAACCTTTACACCTTCAATTGGTCTTTCCCTAAGGTTTTGGGACCCCCAAGAAGCAAGAGAAGAACTGACTGTGGTCCAGTTTAGCACAGAAAAATACAAAGAGGAAAATGAACACATATCCTGGATGTGGAACTGCTGACTTCTTTGCTGAGGTTGAAGACAAATTAGTGCAGTTGGACTCCTATACCCCTGCAGTGTTTCCCACACAGGGTGAGGGCTGCTTTGTGTCTTTTATGTCCACAACTGTCTTTGTTTTAATATGACAAAGCATTTTTATCCAGAATTAGTCTCAAACTCACAGATTTTGGTTTGCGGAAAATTTTGTTGATTTATTTAACCAATATAGAAGTGCCTCCTACCAAGAGTCCAGTACTCATCTGGGGCCTAGGAATATATAGCCATGAATCAAGCAGTCCTAGCCTGTGCTTTGGAGGAGACATTTTATGGAAGCAGACAAATAGAGCCAGGCATGATGGCTGATGTTAATGCTATTAGCTTTAGCTGAAAATTAAGCAAGAGTTGAGCAGTATTCGAAAATGAAAACCAGGGGCTGGGTTGGAAAAGCTATTCTGTGGATGGCATTCAGGGCAGCATTGAGGGATAGGAGTGAGTCACACAAATGTGGAAACAGAAAAAGATAAAGGGAAGCTTTAATTTGTGAGCCCTTCAATTTTATTTAAAGTTGAGGGTTTTTTTTTTGTTTTTTTTTTTTTTTTTTTTTTTTTTTTTTTTTTGCACTTCTGCTTGAAGCTGAGTACATCTAGATATTTGCCGCATCTCTAAGATGCATCAAGTAATACACCAAGACCAAACCTTAGGAAGGTACTGGACTTCTGTTTACCTCTCTTCCCATTCTCATCTCCTGGGTTCCTGCCTCCTCTTGCCATTTACTTTTAGGGTGGTTTTGAGCTGTAATATGAGTTCAGTTTGGATCCACATAGCTTGAATGCCACGCCACATTCTGAAGTGGGCTCTGGCTCTAAGGCATGAAATAGAGATTCTAACGGGTTGCTTTGAGTTTACAGTAGACCACATAGCTGCTCCAGCAGATTTGCCCCCAGCTTGGGTAGGCTAAATTCTCAGGGAAGACTGAGAGTTACAGAGTTGTTGAAATGTGGTAAAGAATTGAATTCAAAATAACTATAAAGCTCTAACTACTCTGAAATGCAACATCAACTTTAATTGGACAAGAGATCTGTAATGTTTGAAAACTATACTCCTCACATGGTTTTGTCCTGAACACTATTTATTAAGATTTCTTGGAGTATAATTAACAAATAAGGGTTATATATATTGAAGATATGCAGGATGAAATTTATGTTTAATATGATTATCTATTGTGCAATCATTTCTAGCAAGCTAATAACCATATTCATGCTACACATAGTTTACTTTTTGGGGGGTGAGAATACTCAAATTACTATTTTAGTGAATTTCAGACATACAATTCATAATTACCAACTCTAGTCAGCATGTAGTATTTTAGGAATCTGGAAATTTCTCAACTTTTCATAAACACTGCTCCATCTCTCTCATCCCCTTGGACTCTAGGTATTTACCTCTCTAATTCCATTCGGGAATTTGCCTTTGTTTTTCTAATGCCATATGTAAGGGAGACCATGCAGGGCACGTCCTGAGCATGGCTTCTTTTTCTAAACATAATGACCATCCAGGTCCATCCATAATGCTGCAAATTATAGGATATGTTCCTTTGTCAAAGCTGAATAGTACTCCAGTGTGTGTGTGTGTGTGTGTGTGTGTGTGTGTGTGTGTGTGTGTGTTTTCCATGTATGCATATCATAATTTCTTTTTCCATTCATCTCTCAGCAAACACTTAGACTGCCTCTGTATCTTGGTCACCATGAATAATGCTACAATAGATCTGAGAGTCAGTATTTTGAGGTATATTTTAAATTTAATGAATTCCTGTTATCTGGACTGGAACACTAAAGTCATCCCACCCATTATGTCCGCCTGTCTCTTCTCTCTAGTATTACTCATTCTGTCGAGGTCTGGGTCCTTGCAGCCTGTTACTTATTAGATTTCAAGACTTTCTTAAAGGACATGGGGGTCTTTTCTTGAAGACATGAAATAAACGGATCTTATCTGTACTTTTTAGCACATTGCTGCTCATTAATCTTCATTTGCTTATTGCCTTTCAAGTGAGTCTGCAGACAGACAGGTTGCTACAGTGGTAACACATGCTTCGGAGGGGAGGCTGCTCAGGGTCACATTATGGGCTCAGCACTATTCACCATACTATTTGGGGAAAAGTTTCACTAACAATTAGAGTAGTTTGAGTCTAACGACTCTTGCCTCAACTATTCTTCTTTTTAGAAATAAAGATGGTACCACCTGATTCATATTTACATAGAGATTAATGGTATACTAGTCTATGCTGAGTGTTTCTAAGTACTCTGTACTAAGTACTACACTTATTATATAGTTGGAATTGATATTTACAATGATTTTTCTGAAACCTGCCACAACAGTGGATTTCCAATAACATGTCTTTCCTTCCCAATCCATAGCCAGGTACCTAATGAACCTTTCAGGCTTATTTTTTCTCTTTAAACAGAACCTAGTATTTCTTTAAACGCTTCTATTTATCATTCTTTTTTACTCTGTTTTTAATTTTTTGTTTTTATTGGAAATAGATTTTTTTGAAATAGACTGACAGCAGATCTTCTCCTCTCCTTCTGCTCCTCCAGTCTCCAACCCCCAGCTCTGTAGCAGAACACCTGTTGTGGTCTCCCTTTCCCCTCTGACTCCATTCCCAGTGGATCACACAGATCTTCTCCAACCTTCCTCTCCCCAACTCATCCCAGTACCCCAGCCTCCAACACCAGCAGGCATTCCCTGTGAACACACAAGCTATGCAGGCCAGGGAATCAGGTAAGCTAACTGAAGACCTTCAGCACTCCATCCTGTCCTCCAAACCCAACCCCCTAGTCTGATCCCCATCTCTGCAACAGAACACCAGCTGCAGCCTTCTTTCTCCCTCTGCCAATATTGCCTATGGACCCCACAGACCTTCCCCTCCTAACCTTTCTCTCCCCACTTGTTGCTTTATCCCAGCCCTCAACTCCAGCATGTACTCACCACTAACACACAGAGGATTCCTGTAGGATGCAGGCAGGCTGTCTGTAGATCTTCCCCTCTGCTTCTGGTCCTCTAAATCCAATCCCCCAGTCTCATACCCACACTATAACAGACCTACTGGGGTGACCCCTCTTCACTGTTTCCCTCCATTCCAAGGAGACAACATAAGCAGATCTTGGTTGAACATTTTATTCTTCTCCCCACTGTGAAACTTTTCAGATCCCTAGCCTATTCTCATTTCTAAGTGTCAGCTCCCAATACCCAGAAACACATTTTACCTGGAACCTCCATTGGCCAGAACTAGCAGGTCCAAAGAAAATTCCCTATCAGTCAACACACAACCATCACACTCTCAAAAATCCAGAGAGGAAACAGAAACCAAAGAACAAAGACAAATCCAGAAATCAGCACCTAGACCTATAACCATCGCAATCCTAGACACCTAGACACCAGTGTAAAACCACAATCAATAATAGCCAGGGTAATATGTCTCTGCAAGAGCCTGGCTATCCAACCACAGCAGGCCATGAATATTACAACATAGCTGAAGTAAAAGGAAAAGACCTTAACATTGCCTGTGTGAAAATGATAGAGGCCCTTAAAGAGGAAATTAATAAACCCCTTAAAGAAAGCAAAGAAAATGCAAACATTAGAAGGAAATGAATAAAGGTATTCAATATGTGAAAATGGAAATAGAATTAATAAAGAAAATTTAAACTGAGGGAATTCTGGGAATGAAATATTTAGGAATTCAAACAGGAACTACAGAGGCAAGCTTCACTAACAGAGTACAAGAGATAGAAGAAAAAACTCAGGCATTCAAAATTAATAGAAGAAAGGGACACATCAGTAAAAGAAAATGTTAAACCAAAATAAAATCCCTAATGCAAAAGACCCAGGAAATCTGTGACACCATGGAAAGACCAAACATGAATAATAGGAATAGAAGAAGGAGAAGAATCCAAGTTCAAAGGCTCAGAAAATATTTTCAACAAATCATAGAAGAAAATTTTCCTAACCCAAAGAAAGAGATGCCTATAAAGGTACAAGAAACATGCAGAACACCAAATAGATTGGAACAGATCAGAAAGTCCCTTTGGTACATAATAATCAAAACACTAAATCTACAAATCAAAGAAGGAATATAAAATCTGCAAGGTAAAAGATCAAGTAACATGTAAAGGCAGATTTATTATAATTATATCTGACTTCTCAATGGAGACTCTGAGAGCCAGAAAGGCCTGGACAGATATACTGCAGACTCTGAGACCACAGATACCAGCCAAGATGACTATACCCAGCAAACTTTAAATCACCAAAGATGGAGAAAATAAGTTATTCCATGATAAAACCAAATTTAAACAGTATATGTCTACAAAGACAGTCCTACAGAAGATACTAGAAGGAAAATTCCAACCTAAGGAGATTAACTACACTGATGAAAATACAGGAAATAAATAACCTCATACCAGCAAACCTAAAAGAAGTGAAACACACACAGGCACAGACATACACAGAGACACACAGACAGACACACACATACACACACACACACACACACACATACAAAATACCACTACCACCACTAAAATATCATAAATCAATAATGATTGGCCATTGATATCTTTCAATACCAAATGTCTTAATGTCCAAGTAAAAAGACACAGAATGGATTAGAAAATGGTATCCATCCTGCTGCATCCAAGAAATACATTCTCAACATTAAACATGGAAATTTCCTCTGGGTAAAGGGTTGGAGAAGAAATTTCAGGCAAATGACCTAAGAAGAAAGCTGTTGTAGCCATTTTAATATTTAACAAAATAGACGTCAAACTAAAACTAATCAGAAGAGATAGGGAAAGACACTACATATCCATCAAAGGAAAAATCCACCACGAAGACATTTCCATTATTAACATCTATGTCATAAATACAAGGGCACCCAAGTGTGTAAACAGTAACAACAACAATAAAACACCACTACAGCTTAAATCACATATTTGTAGCTGGAGGTTTTCCTGTGTCTTGCCTGGTCTGCAGCCGCTCAGACCCAAGTAAACACACAGAGGCTTATATTAATTAAAACTGCTTGGCCATTAGCTCAGGCTTACTACTGACTAGCTCTTACAGTTAAACTCAGCCAATTTCTGTTAATCTATATGTTACCATTTTTTTCTGTGGCTTTACCTGTATGCCATTACATGCTGCTTCCTGGATGGTGGGCTAGCATCTCCTGACTCAGCCTTCCTCTTCCCAGAATTCTCCTTGTCTGCATATTCTGCCTATACTTCCTGCCTGGCTACTGGCCAATCAGTATTTTATTAAACCAGTGTACAAAAGCATTATTCCACAGCACATATTGACACTTATACACTGATAGTGGGGACTTCAATACCTAATTCTCACCAATGGACAAGGCATCCAGACAAAATTTAAACAGAGAAATATGAGCTAACAGATGTTATAAACAAAATAGACCTAACAGATATTTACAAAACATTTCATGCAAATATAAAATACACCTTCTCCTCTACACCTCATGACAGTTTCTCCAAAGCTAACCACATAATCAGACACAAAGAAGTCTCAACAGATACAAGAAAATTACTCCTCCCCCCTAGTCATATCAGGCCATCAGTGATTAAAGCTGGATATCAAAACAACAGAAACAAACTCACGGAAACTGAACAACTCTCTAACTGACTGAACAGTGGATCAACACAAATGGAGAAAGAAACTAAAGATGAGAATTCAGTGAAAATGAATACACAACGTACCCAAACTTATAGGACACAATAAAAGAGATTAAAAGAGGCAAGTCCATAGTACTAAGTGTCTCCATAAAAAATAATTTGGAGAGAATACTATCAACTTAGCAGCACACCTGATACCTGATAGCTGTAGAATAAAAAGAAGTAATGACACCCAAGAGGAGTGGACAGCAAGAAATAATCCAACACAGGGATGAAATCAACAAAATAGAAACAAAGAGAATACAAATAATCAATGAAACAAAGAGTTGGTTCATTGATAAAACCTACAAGGTAGACAAACTTATGTAAACTAACTAAAAGGTGGAGAGAGAATATCCAAATTAACAAAATCAGAAATGAAAAGGGAGATATATCAAGAGACACTGAAGAAATCCAAGAAATCATGAGGTTATACTCCATGTATGTCAACCTGTATGTCAATAAATGGGAAAATCTAAAGGAAATGGACAATTTTTTCAATAGGTACCACTTACCAAAGTTAAATCAAAAATAGATTAGCAATTTAAGTAGACCTATTACCCCAGTGAAATAGAAATAATCATTAAAAGTCTCCCAACCAAAAAATCCCAAGGCTAGATGGATTTAGTACAGAATTGTACCAGATTTCCAAAGAAGAGTTAATGTCAATACTTCTCAAATTATTTCACAAAATACAAACAAAAAGGACATTACCCAATTCATTTTATGAGGCCACAGTTACCCTGACACCCAAACCACATAAAGATGCAAAGAAGAAAGGGAATTATAGAAGAAATTACATTATGAACAAAGACGCAAAAATTCTCAATAAACTACTTGCAAACCAAATCCAAGAATACATCAAAACAATCATTTCAGTGATCAATATAGAGCTGCAGAGATGGTTCAACATATGAAAATCAATAAATGTAATCCACTATATAAAAAAACTGAAAGAAAAAAAAGATGATTCCATTGTATGCAAAACAGACCTTTGACAAAATCAAAAGCCTTCATGAAAAAAGTTGTAGAGAGATTAGGGATATTCAGGACATATCTAAACACAACAAAGGAAGTTTACAGCAAGCTGATAGCCAACATTAGCTTAAATGGAGAGAAACTCAAAGCAATTCCACTCAAATCAGGAACAAGAGAAGGTTGTCTACTCTCCTCATATGTGTTCTATATATTACCTGAAGCTCCAGCTAAAGCGATGAGATCAAGGAAGAAATCAAAGTATCTTTATTTGCCGATGATATGATAGTTTGTATAAGTGACCTCAAAAACTCCATTGGGTAATTCCTACAGCTGATAAACACTTTCAGCAAAGTAGCTGAATCCAGCATTAACTTACAAACATATAGCCCCCTATATAAAAATGACAATGAATTGAGGAGGGTGTGGTGGTTGTGTGTTGCCTGATAGGGAATGCTCCTGAGATCCTGCGAAGTGTGAACACTGGTGGTTCTGTGCAGAATATATTTCTAGTTATTGGCTCACACTTAGGATTGAGGATGAGCTAGTGGCAGCTTCAAGAGGTCCACAGGAGTGAGAGAAGCAGAGTTTGCAATCAGGGTCGGCTTAGTCCCCTGGGATTGGGGGCAGAGAATGAGGAGAGGCTATAGGAGGCGGTCTTCTACAGAGCTAGGGATGAGACTCAGAGATTGTATTTGGAGGAGAGGAAGGAGACTGAAGATCTGAAGACCACACACCTCCTTCCTCCCTAATGTGGTAGGTGGGTTCCCAGGGTGTTACTTCTTGTGGGAGTTAGCAGCTCAGACCAAGGGATGGGGTGGTAAAAAATGCTATAGGAGAAGATCTGTTCGATTCTCTGGAGATGGGGCAGAGAGGAAAGGGATACCTCAGTAGGTAGTCTGCTGCAGAGCTGGGGAGGAGACTAGGGGAATGGATTTGGAAGAGAGGAGGAGTGAATATGTGAAGGTCACCTACCTGCTTTCCTGGCCAGAGTGGCCAGTGGTTCCCAGGGAACCCTATCTATCATTCTTACAACCACGGAAACTCCTGGTACTGCTTTTTTGCCATTGTTTTCATTCTGCCTGGAAAGCCGTTTCTATGCCTGTGGACGAACCTGCCATGATCAGGACACAATATCTTTTTCATAATACCTCCCACATCTACTCTACTTCTGTTCTCTCTTCTTGCAGGTGCTGTAGGCTCACATGCATGGACTTCATGACTGGCTTTCTTGGTTCAGTCCTCTGTGCACTTGAGCAACCAACACTCAGACAGAAAAGTCAGATGGAAGGTCAGGGATTATCCTCCATCTTCCTCTCTCCAGGGTAGCTTCTGCCTGGCCACATCCCATGATGCAGTTGAGAGTTCCTTGCAAGATAGTAACCATTCCTTTCCTGTCACTCCTGCCCTCAAATTGGAGATAACTTTTTTTGCCTTCATTGTTCAGCTACTTTTGATTTTTAAAAGTTTTAAATCATCATAATTTTTAATTGCAGCATGTCAAGGTGCAAATAGTGGTATTCATATGTTGGTGATTTTACTTTTCATCATCAAATGCCTGTTCTGTTTAAATTTTGGACCATACTTGGGGAGAATCTGCTCAAAATAGTAAAGATAAAAACAGTGGAATATAATCATTAAATAATTTCTAAGGTCTTTCAATTATATAGACATAAAGACACTGTATTTTTTCATTCTCATTATTTTAATACAAGCAAATTGGATCATGTTTCATAACTCTATTACTTATTGCCTTTGGTCAAATGAATTCACCCACTCTGTTGAACTATTCAGAATTTCAAACAACCCATTTCAACAGGATGATTGTTGCCCAGACAAGGAGCTCGATTTTGACCAGTAGAAAGGCTCTGGCATGTATTACTTCCCAAACCCCAAGAATCCACTAAGTCTAGGGTCAGTTTGAACACACACATACTCTGCCCTGCTTTTAATGAAATAATTTCTTGTAACTGGAAATCTATTTCAATATAGATATTTACTATGTAGATAGATATATAGTAGTATTCATATCTAGGTATGCACAAGAGAAGGACCATATTAAAATGTACACATATGTATATAAATGTGTGTGTGTGTGTGTGTGTGTGTGTGTGTGTGTGTGTGTGTGTGTGTGTGTTTAAATGTACGTATATTCTTGCTGGAATTGAAGTCTTATTTGGAAGAGAATCTAATCAAACAATAGATCCCATGTGTAGAGCCCACCATAAAGGTAAGTTTCCAGATAAAAGATAATGACCCTGGAGTTATTCAGCAGTGTGCTCCTGCAGCTCATTTGAGAATGTGTTCTCCACATCTGGATGCTGAAGCCATATTGTGTCCCTCAGGAGAACCCATGAGGCACACAAGTTCTAGTGTGCCTGTGTCAATGTAAAAACTACAATTTCAGAGGGAATAGGAAAGTTCATTCTCAAGGCAAATATCATTGGCCACAGCCTAGGAATGTGGATTCATGTTACGCTAAATACGATGATCTAATGTGATAATAATTTTATAAAGTTTACATAACAATAGGACAAGGAAAATCATAAATTGTGGCACTTTAATAATACACCGATGAGACATAAGGTAAGAAGTTTACAGCAAAATGGAGAAATCTCTACTATTAGTCCCATGAGATATTTGATGACATCTTTAGCTTTTGGTTCATGGAAGCTAGGTCTATATGTACTTTCTAAAGTACTTTCTAGTACTTATAAACAAATTGCTACAGTACTGTATTTACCTAATAGTCAGAAGAATATTATCATATTAGTCACACGCAGAGATAGGCAACAAGGGGTGTTTGGGAACAAAAACAGTCCTAGATAATTTGGGTGTGTTCTACAGTAGTCCAGCTATGCATAACCACTGCAGTTTTAATCATTTTGTCAGTCCTGTAGAATGTTCAATGAGGTATAGTTTTTTTTCCCTTAGGAATTCAGTTCATAGGCAGCATTAGTGCTAAATGCTTATCCCATAAACAGAAGAGACCAATATGGATTCCAGATGATATGATGCCTACAGGGAGAGAAGTACATAAAATGCCTACTGATCACACTGTATTCTTGGCATTATGAAAATGAAAAAAAAATTCACTGAAGTAGACAGGACTCTGGGTAATACTACACTGCCTCTCATAATATGACTTTATATGTAGACTTACAGAACGCCTGTTTTCTGCCTTCTTGGCATTAAACACAATGTTGGTCTGACCATGGGACTAATTTGACTCTCTGGAAGCAATTGACTTGTTGGAAAGGTGAGATAACCTTACTTCAGTCCCAGTTGGATTCTGTTTTGTAGAATGTACTACATAAATAACTAATAAATAATCAGTGTCCTTAATAGTAATACATAGCCTAGAAATGAAGAGTAAAAGTATGGATCCCCTCATCAAAAAAATTCATAGTTCAGTTTCAGAATTTTTGTTCCCCACATTTTTAACTTCTCTGGTGCAGAGGTCTTGATTCCCCACAAAAGAACCAGAAGTTGTCACGTGGTCATTTTGAGTTTGTCACATCAGTGAACCGTGGGGAGTGTAGGAAGCCTTGAGTAAATTATTGACAAGGAATAGGATTCATGGTACAGGTGGAAGCCTCTGCCGTGGAAATTGGAAAAGCCTTTTCCTTCGGTCAGGATGAACGTAGAGAGGCTGAACTGATGCCTGCATGGAGCATTCACCCCCCCTACACACACACCACCACTTTCCAGTCTCTTTGCTGTACTTTGTGGTCATCAGAGAGGCTTCTTCAGGCATCAGAGGTGAGTGGGTGCAGAGACCCACAGCCAGGCATTGTGTAGAGAGTCTGAATTGGAGGTCTCCATCGGGTTCTTCCCCTCGGAGATGGAGAACCCCGTGGGAAAGGGGGAGGAATGTCCGTGGGAGTCAGAGGGGATGGAGGAGACCTGGAGAACACGGCCTACCAATTCAATAGGGCTCACACTGGCTCAGAGACTGGAAGGTCAAGCATGGGGGTTACGTGGGTCTACACCAGGTCCTCTGCATAAGTCATGGCTGTTCTTTTGAGACTCCTAACGGTGGAAGAAGGTCTATCTCTGACTCTTTTGACTGCTCCTGAGACTTTATTCCTCCTACTGGGCTGCCTGGCCCAGCCTCGTCATAAAGGCTTTCATATTGCCACGTCTTATTGTATCTAGTTTTGTGCTGTCTGGCTGTCATTTCTTGGAGATCTGGTCTTCTCTGAAGTGGAAATAAAAGGGGAGTAGGTCTGGGTCGGGGGTGGAATGTGGGGGGAGCGAGGGGGAACTGGAGGGAGGGAAAACTGGTTGGAGTGTATTGTATGAGAGAAGAAGCTATCTTCAATTTAGAAAAAAAGATTAAAATAAATCACAAAACAGAAAAAAAAATGTCCTGACCATCTACTTATGGCAAATGAAACAAGTAAAAGTAGGATGTAGACTTTGGGAGATGAAGGGGTTCAGTGTGATATGGAAGGAGATGAGAGAGGTTGGGGTGAAAACGGATAAGATTCATTATTTAAATTATAAAAGTGCCAAGCAACAACAAAAATATTTTATGAAAGATAGGACAAGTAAAAATAAAAATGGACGAGCAATGAGGGAATGCAGTAATAGGTCTATGGTAATGATAATAGACTGTTAGCATCCCCTATAAAAATGAAAGTGGGGTGGGTAATCAAACTCTTACCTAAGATTCCACCCATCTACTCCTCTCTCCTAGACCCTTTCCCATGGCTACAGGTAACCGTGATGCAGGCTGCCAGGGTATTTTAGAGTGGGTATGGGCTGATGCAGGCTTTGAGAGTCATTACCTGTGATGACTGGGTGGTACTTTTGTTTTTGAGATGCAAGTGATTTTGAATTATTCATCCTATTATATGTAACCCCTCACTCATGTTTCTGAAAGTAACCCTAATAAATGCATTTGTTCATAAAAAAAACACAAGAAAAAAGAAAGAAAAAGAAAAATTTTAAATGAGAAGGGAAGCAGGGGCTGGAGGCAGAGCTTACTGCTGGGACTCCTGCATCTCAGCTTCCATTCACTCTCCATGGAAAACATGGGCTTGGAGAGATGGATCCATGGTTAAGAGCAATGGCTGTTCTTCCAGAGAGCCTGGTATCAGTTCCCAGCACCCATATGGCAGCTCACAACCATCTGTAACTCTAGTTACAGGGGACCTGACCTCCTTTTCTCATCTTCTTGGGCACCAGGCACATATGTAGTACACAGACATGCATGCAGGCAAAAATCTCAAACACAGACCAAATAATCAAAAAAGATTCCCCTTCTGTCTCTATCTTATCCATAAATTTCTTACAGTGTATATGAAGTCTATTAGTATTGCAAATGTACCAGCTAGATAGGAAGGAACAATCACTTAAGCATTTTAAAAGTTACATAGAGTGACAGTTGTAGCTCGTGTTTTTGTTTAAGTGTAATGAGACACTGGTCTAAACATTTTTTTATTGTCTTTAATACTTATAGTAATCCAGGCAAATATTTCTTTACACATTTTACAGAGAAGATATAATCAAATGAAATAGTTTCCACATACTTCTTATCTACTTAGCATTTAATTCAAATCTTATGTTCCATCTGTAAAAATGAAACCCACCAAGGAGTGAATTGATTTTTCCCTTTTCCAATTCAGGAGGTGTGAGTGGAAGATTGTTGTCACGATCTTCAGGTAGTTTTGAGGATTTACATGTTTGTGTTGAAGGGCTCATACTTTCTTTTTTGTCTCAGTGTCATCTGTTAGGTTTCCTGTCCTGGGTTGAGAAGTTAACCTTGAATAATGAAAAAAAAATGCTGTTAAAAAGTGACACATAAAATAAAGTGACAATTGCATCTTTATCCCTTCCAGCTGCATGTCAATGTCATCCATTAATCTTATTAATTAAAACCAAGCAGTACCTACCACACTTCATTTAAGATCAGATCAAGTATACACAGTGCCCTTTCCATTACCTAGTCTATAAATAAAACGTGAGCACATTTACACTGACTTGTTTCCATAGTGATAAAACAGTCTTCCCTTGAGTTGTCAAGGCAATGTGCAAAAGGTTAGCCAACTGGACAAGCACAGGAGCTATTTGTCAAGTAATAGGTTTAAGAAAAGCTAGGGTAACTCAGTAAGGAATGATTTAGCTAAAAGTAAAACTGAGAATCACAGAATGTGAACGTTTTGGTTTTAATGACCTGCTAATAATTTTTTCATTGTGAAATGATTTTGGAAATAGAAGAAAGCATAAAAGAATATACATATGGATCACATGTACATACATATAGTGAACAAACTCTTTAGATAATATTTTATTAATTCTTTGGGAATTTTATACAGTCTATTCTGATCATAATCATCCTCCCCTAATTCCTCACAGATCCAGCCTTCACCCTCACCTCTCTACTCACCCAACTTTAAGTTTTATTTATTTTTTTCCCCATTGATCCAATTTGTGTTGCTGAAGTACTCTTGTGTTGTACTCTAGAGTGTGATTGAATTACCAGGGGTTACACAATTAAATAAAACTGACTCTTATCTGCCCACAACTATCAAATACCAATGGCTCCCCGTGCCCTCCCCCACCCTCCATGCTGGGGTTTTGCCTGGCTTGAGCTTGTTCAAACCTTCAGATGCAGCCACGATCACTGTGAGTTCCTATGTGCATTGTCCTGTTTTATTCAGAAAACACCATTTCCTTGATGCTATCCACTACCTTTGGCTTTTGCAGTCTTTCTCCTTCCTCTTCTAAGAAGAACCCTGAGGCTTGGGTGGAGGTTTGGTAAGTCTCATTTAGGGCTGAGTATTCCACACTCTCTTATTTTCAAAAGCACATTGACTGGTTGAGGGTCTCTGTGTTAATTGACATCTACTGCAAGAGTCTTTTCTGATCAGTGTTGAGAGATTCACTTATCAATGGGCATAGCAATAAGTCATTAGGAGTTGTTTTGATACTATTTCCTTTTAGTAGAATAATTAGTAGTAGGTCTGCCTAGGGCCTAAGATCTATTCAGCCACATGTTCTTGAACCTCTTAATGGTACCAGGTATGACTTCCCATCTCACAGGGAGAACTTTTGATCATAAAGTGGTTTGATTACTACCAGAATATTTAAGCCACCATTACATCAGAGATCATACCTTGTCAGGCCAGGAATTAATTTAGCTTGCAGGATTCACAGCTGGATGATATTGATGATTACTTTTCTCCTCTGGTAGTGTGCATAGCACTTTATATCACTGTGGAAACTAACCAGGGGGATGAAACTTCCCAGGTGAGTACAGGCTTGACTCATCCATATTCTGTGACTAAAGTATGTAGTATCTTCAGCAATAGGGTATTATCATCAAGTTCTAGAGGGTGACCAAGAGCATTGGCAATAGCCTATAATGTTTGGTGATCTATGAAACCCCATTTTTTAGCAACTCAAAAAGGGATAACCCATTCCTGGTGTTGTAGTTTTTATTTGCTAGCATGTGGTAACTTCTTGAGGTATTATCCATCTCTGATGGGGAATTTAATTTAAACTCCTTTCATATATGTATATGTATGTATTTTAGGAGCCTTCTACAATACTAAATCTCCATATGGTAGTTTCAAAGGCATTTAGTATTAGTTATTCCTCTTAAATTTTGTTTATATCAGTGATGATTTTCCTCCCATGGTAAGCAAGATTACTACAGAGGAACAACCAGATTTAATTGAAATTAAAGTTTTTCCAATAAATTTGATATGTGGCAAAAATGATTTCCTGTGAAATCAGCCAAATCCTCAATTATGAAAGTAAAATAAGGAAAAAAACTTTTTGGGTAAGTAGAGGAAAGAAAATAGTACATACATCCTCTCCTTTACAGAAATAAAAATGCATAATGTGCAATTAATTTTGTATATTCTTGAAACATAGATACCTGTTAGAACTGCTGGAGTAATTGGTACTACCATAATACAAAATCAAACACACACACACACACACACACACACAAACACACACACACACAAACACACAAATTTTCATTGGGTTTTTCTACCTTCTGGAATCTTTATTTTGAGAGTAACAGACAAATTGAGTCTATCAGGACAGAAAAAAATCACCACTGCATTTTCATTTTTATTCCATAACATGGTTGTAATTACTTTACTATGGCTGCTATGAGGAAGGCATGATGAGAGTCATATCCTTAAGCAAATGCTGGGAGAAGATGTCTGAACTTTGTGTGACTAGAAAAGGAGCAGAGGAGATCATTTGAGCTTTGAAAACAGGCAAAAAGCACTACTGAATGAGGTCACTTTCTAGCCAAAAAAGAAATGGATTAAACTTTTACAATGCCCAGAGTGTATTTGCGTATCATAATGCATCTCCTGGACCATTTTCTTTAAAAAATAATATGGCAGGTAATAATTTCAACAATGCAAAGGGGCAATTTCTCCTAGTTGTCTTTTCTGATAATAGAATGGCACTGACATGACCCATCAGAGTATGAAAATGATATGATCTATTAGTCTGGACATTTATGACTCAAATTGGAGATGTTCTTCACATGTATTCACCTGAAATGTAATGGACTTGTGCATTATTCTGGTCTAACCTGTGCTCTGCTTCCCGTTTCTTGGCTAAAAACAAGTACAGTGATCCTACTTCTTTTGGAAAACTGATGTATACTACACAATTCTGTCAGGCCAAAACAGCTTTGTACCCTGCTCACTGCTTCTAAACACTGTTTTACCTTTCACAAAAGCTAGACCAGTTAGAACGTCTCAGAATTTTATGTGTAGTTACTGGTAGCAAAGTTCTTTCATGCTACTGTGGGTTCAAGGAGGGAAGGGTAGGTAGCTCAGAAGGTGACCTTCCCTTCTTCAGGGAGAAGCTGGCATAGGTGAAAATGAGTCAGTGCTTGGTTGTAAGAGACAAAGGTAATATTAGGGTGGGGAGAGAGAAGGGAAAACCCAGAAGTGTTATTTGGATCCAGGATTGAGTGTCACTTCCAACCAGATTTTACTCCATTTCTTGAGATATATTCTAACATAAAATTTGCTGTCAACAAATTCTGATGTGTTCACAACAAAATTATTAACTATATACACAATTTTGAACAAGAAATCTCTAGAATTTAAATATCAGAACCCCAGAATACTTTTGGTTGATATATAAAATGCTTCATCTCTCAAGGAAAACAATGTAAATGCACCTCACAAAACTAAAGATAGAAATATTATGTGATCAAGAAGTTCTACACCTGGATATGTATCTAAAGAACAGAAATCGAATTTTGAAGAGGTCTTTTTGCATCTATATTCATTGCACTGAATTCATTCATTCATTGTAGACCTGAAACATCATACATATTGAGTATCATTTTCCCTTTCACTTACCCTCAAGCCCCCAATAACCACAGAGTTATGCTCGCCCAGAGTTTGAGGGCTTTACGGACTTCATACAAGTGGAACCAAGCAGCATCTGTCTGTGTGACTGGCTTGTTTTACTCAGCACAATGCCTTTAAGATCGATGCATATTATCTCACATAGCAAGATATCCTTTTTCTTTTTGAAAGGCTGAGTGCTGTCTCCTTGGCTGCATCCATCACATTTTAAAATCTGTTAATAAGCTGATGGGTATTTAGGTTGTTTCTGATCTTGAGTATTGTAAATAATAGTGCAATGAATATAGATGCAAAAAGACCTCTTCAAAATTCGATTTCTGTTCTTTAGATACATAACCAGGTGTAGAACTGCTTGATCACATAATATTTCTATCTTTAGTTTTGCGAGGTGCATTTGCATTGTTTTCCTTGAGAGATGAAGCATTTTATATATCAACCAAAAGTATTCTGGGGTTCTGATTTCTTCATATTTAAAAATACATATCTAATAGAAAAAAAAAGAAATTGCATTGTTTTCCTAGTTGATACTGCTTAATTTGGATTTCTTCTGCTCCAAGAACTCAATTACAGTAAATAGAAGCTCCTTTTTGAATTGTGAATACCCAAAGTAAAATCCATAATAATTATCTTTACATTTACACAGCAGCATATAATTTCCTTGGAGGACATTTTCTGCAGTTACTCTTGCTTTATTTTGTATGAAATATTTTGCCTAACTCTATCTTCAATCCTTAAATAAGGTCAAGGAATACTTTGGGCAAATGCCCTTAAATGCATCAGTATTCTGTCTCCTTTGATTACGCACTTGAGGATATTTGAAATAACTTGGCAAGGTGATAGGCTGTTGTTATTTTTACCAGCAGATTCACCCTAAGTACAGAAGTTAAAGTGACTTCTCCTTGTCAAAATGATTTCTGGGCTTTGTAGAAGACTGTGACTTCAAGGAACTGTAAATTTCAGACTGAGATTCAAACTTTCAAAGATGGAGACAGGGAATGAGGGGGAGGGAAGAGAAAAGGTGAGGGGAGAAGAAAAGTTTTAAGTAATTGTTTTATTCCATCCTTCCTCTTGTCTCCCACATAGGATTCAAGGCTGCAATGTCAACTTTGCCTTTTTGTTTTAAAGAAAGTAGAGCATTATTTTAGAGTCCTCCATTTCCTCATTGTCCTTATTCACCATCACCAACTTCTTCAGTACTAACTTGAAAATGTCCTTCACATACCTCCACTCACATCTACATATTCACATCCCTAATCTGTGCATTTTTATCTTTCATGAATTACTGTAAGTCTCTTGACCAGCCCCCAAAATGATAGAAGCAGCTCTAGAGATTCCCTACTTTTTACTTTTTTTCCTGCATATTTTTTTCATTTTTAGTGATATTTTGTTTATTTTGGGGATTGTAATTTAATTATACCATTTCTCCTTTCCCTTTGTTCCCTCGAAACAATCTACAAAATCTCTCCCAGTCTTTTTCTATCCACGGTCTCTTTTGTTCATCCATTATTATCGCACATAGACATGCATATTCCTAAATATGGCCTGGTGAGTCCATATAATGTCATCTGTATGTGTGGTTTTCGTGACTAAGCATTTGTCACTGGACAGGTAATTGCGCCACTTTCCTAACCTGTGTTCTTTGTCTAGGGTTGGGGCCTGTGGGATTTTTCCCATCCAGTTTGGCATGGTTTTGGTGTCATCCTTGTTCTGCTCACATTTGGACCACAATATTGGTGAGATTGTGGGTATAGCTTCTGAGGTGACCAGGAGACACAATCTCACAGCAAACTTGTTGATCTCCTGGCTCCTAGAGTCTTTCCGCTCCCCCTTTGATTATGCTCCCAAGTCATTGGTGCTAGAGTGTTTTGTAGATGTATCTTTGGGAGTGGACTCCACAACTCTTCTCTACCCTTTAACTAAGGTGCAAATAAAATGTGAATCTGCGCATGCCTATTTTAAACCTAACATCAGTGCCTAGTGTAGGTCACCCAGTCTCTGCCTCCTTTCTCTCTCTTCTCTGTTTATGTTGCTAGGTTTCAATTGCAGGCCCTTGGGCATGCTGGGTAAGCACATTCCCACTCACAGACACCACTGGATCCTCAGATCTTCCTACATTTGACCTTTCATGCATCCTCAAGGGGTCAGCTTTCAGGAAATATTCATGGAAAGAGATAAGATTAGTAATTGTTTGAAGGTATTATTTGTCCTTTCACTTGTGGGGATCAATTTGACTGCACTAGAAATTTTTCTGTTTATTTTTAATTTTTGATTGTGCATATGTATGTGGGTGTATGTGTAGGGGGAGGTTTACAAGAGTGTTGGTGCCCATGGAGGGCAGAGGTTTCAGATCCTCCTGGAGCTGGAGTCACAGTTGGTTGTGTGAGCCTCCTGACACAAGTACTGTGACTTGAACTAAGGTCATCTACACAACAGTATGAGCTCTTAACTGCTAAGCTGTCTCTCTAGCCACAACTAGAGAAAATCTCTCCCTTTCTAGACCTTTTTCTCATGGTCCCTTCCTACTTTCCTGGTTTCTGTGGTTAATCCAGGTTATATTCTCTATAGATACTCACATCTATAGATTCAGAGCTAGGAGCCAGCGATGAGAGAGAACATGCGACATTTGTCTTTCCAGGTCTTAGTTACCTCACTCTAGGCTCTAAATGTATCCATTTTCCATACATTTCATGATTTGAGTTTCCTTTAGAGATGAATAGTATTCCATTATATATATATATATATATATATATATATATATATATATATATATGTACTGTATTTTCATTATCCATTTATTAGTTGAAAGATGTTAGGTTGTTTCCATTTCCTAGGTATTGTGAATGGAGTGACAATGAACACGTTTGCGTATCTATGAAGTAGGATGTCAAGACCTTTGGGTGTATGCCAGCGAGTGATTTAATGAAATGTCCCCAGAGGCTCTGGCATTTGAACACTTGATCCTCAGTTGGTGGTGATATTTGGAGAGGTTTAGATGGTGCGGCCTTACCGGAGGGAGTGCATCCCTGGGGACAGGTCTTAAGATAAAAAGCCTCACCTACTTCCAGTTTGCCCTCCCTGTTTTATGCTCATGGCTTAGGATGTGAGATTTCAGCTTCCTGATTTTACCTCCACGCTTGCACAGCAGAGCCATGCCTCCTGCCATGATGCACGCTCACTTTTCTGGGACCATAAGCCAACAGAAACTCTTGCTTTAATAAGTTGACCGGGTCATGGTGTTTTGTCACAGTAACAGGAAAATAACTGATACAGGTGGTACAGCTTGGTCATGCAGTAGACGCATTTTTAAGCTTTTTGAGAATTCACACTGATTTCCCTAGTAGTTGCATCTCTGATCACATCCTCATCAGCAGTTTTTGTCACTTGTTTTCTTGATCCTAGCATTCTTGCTAGGATAAGATAAAAATCTCAAAATAGTTTTAATTTGCATTGATTTCTGAGGATGTTAAAACATCGTTATGAAAATATTTCTTAGAGTAAGGGACTGGAGGGAATCGATATACCTCGTTTAAAAAGGGAAGTAGATATAGATGGAAGTGGGGGATGGAATGGGAGGATCAAGTAGGGAGGGGGAGGGAAGAGGGAGGGGGTGTAGGAGGTATATATATATATAATATATATAATGTATGTATGTATATAATGTGTGTATATATATATATACATATATGAAGGCAATATAAATAAAATTATTAAATAATTGTGGAGACAGATTCCCAACTGGCCATCTCTTGTCACCCAATGAAGCTTCTAGTACCAGGACTGGGTTATATCTAATTGAGTTGTTGGCAAAAGGGGCCTTGTAGGAATTCACAGTCAACCCAGGCTGTTGCCAAGACTATAGGTTGCTCTCCACAAAATGAGAGCAGGTCTCCATTGCTGAAGACAACAAGCACACCACTTGTTGAATATGGAGATGTCAAGCTGGTTGCCTATATACAGCCTTCACCCCTATGCTCCAGTGTCTTTGTTACAGGCACACACTCCGTATGCTATCAAAAGAGAAACATAAACACCAAGACAGCCACCAACCCTTTATCTACAATGATGTACTGCCTGCAATATAGACTAGAGCAATGGTGGCCCAAAGCTTGTGGGAATACCCAGGTAATAACTGGTTTGACTTAAGACCCACTCCACAAATTGCAACCCACACCTGACACATCTTGGGTGACCAAGAACCTGAGGCTAGACAGCCAAGGGACATAGGTCAAACCAAACAATACTGGTCTAAATATTGAAAAACTGTAGTGATAAAATGACTCCTAATGATATTCTGGTATATTCATAGTTCAGTGTCTTGCTTAGTCATCACCAGAGAAGCTTCCTTCTGCAGCAGATGGGAACAAATACAGAGACCCACAGCCAGACATTATGTAGAGAGTGAGAGACCTTGGAACACTCAGCCCTAAATGGGCTGTCTCCATCAAATCCCTCCCCTCAGGGTTCCAAGAATCCTAGTGGAAGAGCCAGAGGGGATGGAGGACACCAAGAAAACAAGGCCCTCTAAATCAACATGAGGAAAGTCCACTTGAACTCACAGTTTGCACAAGCCCAGCACAGGTCTGCATCTGATCCTGTGCCCTTCTCTAATGGCTTCCAGCTTGGTGTTTTTAAGGGATTCCTGTGTATGTGAATGAGTGGGTCTCTAATTTTTGTGTTTTCTCTTGGGTTCTTTTTTTTTTTTTTTTTTTGGTTTATCTTCTCTGACTTTGATGTGATAGGCTATATTTTATTTTGTTATATTTAAAAAAATTGAATGAATGAATGATGAATGAAAACCTAGCAACTAGGTTAACAACCGAACTGTCATTTATATTTTCTGGGAGAGGGAAAATCAGTTTTCTCCAATGGAGTGACATTGGGCATATCAACCACTCCAGGGCAGGCCTCATGTTCAGGAGTAGATGACCGACATATAATAGATTTCACAGGTTTTCTTTCTTTCTTTCTCTTCTTTTCCTTTCCTTTCCTTTCCTTTCCTTTCCTTTCCTTTCCTTTCCTTTCCTTTCCTTTCCTTTCCTTTCCTTTCCTTTCCTTTCCTTTCCTTTCCTTTCCTTTCCTTTCCTTTCCTTTCTTTTCTTTTCGTGTGTGTGTGTGTGTGTGTGTGTGTGTGTGTGTGTGTGTGTGCGCGTGCGTGTGTGTGTGTGCGCGCATGCGCGCGTACTTTTATTTGGTCACAGTTTTTTTATTGTTTTGTTTTTGTCTTTGTTTTATTATGTTTTCTTGGTTTTGGTTATTTTATTGTATTGAGTTTTTGTTTTATGAGAAAGAAGTTAAAGTCAGTAGGGAGAGGATCTGAAAGGACTTGGGGGAGGGATGGAATATAACCAAATATATTTAAATCTAAAAATTGTTTTAAACAATAAAAATTATAATAAAAATACCAAAAAGATATAATATCCATTACTGTTTCTCATTTTGAGAACTCCCTATGCAGAACCATACCCATTTTGAATTGGGTCTTTGAATTTCTTGACTCAGCTTTTTGTATTTTCTGGATATTAATCCTCTATCAGGTATGTAGCTGTCCAAGATCCTCCCTGAGGCCATCACATTTTTTTTCACTCAGTTAATAATTTCATTTGCTGTGCAAGAGATTTTTTAGTTCTATGACGTTATGTATCAGTGTTGGCCTTAATTTCTGAGCAAGTGTTCCGTTCAGGAAGTGCTTTCTTACATATATATCTTGTAGGGCACCATCTGATTGATTCCAGCAGTTTCAGCACTTCTTCCTTCACACTGAGGCCTTCGACTCACCTGGAGTTGCTTTCTGGTCAGGAGGACAGAGATAGGTCTCATGTCAATCTTTTATATGTGGTTATCCAGATTTCCCAGCACCATTTGTTGAAAATGTTGTATTTTCTTCAAAGTGTGTTTTTGACATTTTTGCCAAATATCAGATGGCTGTACTCATAGTTGAGTCTTCTGTTTTTTCCCATTAATGTACAGCTAGTTCTTGTTCCCGTATTATGCTGATTTTACTACTATAGGGCTGTAATATAGCTTGAAGGCTAGTATGTTAATTCATCTAGAATTTCTTTTCTTTCTTTTTTTTTTCCCTCATGACTACTTTGGCTATATGGAGTCTTTTGTGTCTCCTGTGAGCTTTAAGATTTTTCTTTTCTGTTTATGCGAGGAATGACATGGGGATTTTGATGGAGGCTGTGTTATCTCTGTAATCTGATTTTGGTAAGATGGTCATTTTCACAATATTAAGTCTATCAATCCAAGAGTGTTAGAACTATTTTTATTTTCTAGTGACTGCCTTATTCTCTTCAGATATTTAAAAAAATCACTATAGTTGTCTTTTTCATCCTTGGCCATATGTATTCCTAGAATTTTTTTTCAGGAAAATTTTTGTTTAAACATGAGCTGAGTGCTACTCTGATTTGCTGGTTTATTATGATAATATTTGGTTACCTGTTCCCTAGCATACTCTGAAATGAAAATCATTGGGGTCAATTGAATATATTGTTAGTATTTTTTTTATTTTCAGAAGTAAATAAAATCCTACTAAAGAGAGAAAGCATTCAAAAATTGAAATTGGACAACATCCATCAAAGGCAAATTGACACTATGCTGAAGCAAAATATTTTATTTACCTTGAACTTCTTCAGTAACATGATGTGTCCACATTTTAAATTAAAAAAAAATTTGCTCTTCATCATTTATGTATTGGCCAAAAGTCTAAATTGGTTTAGTAGAATGGTAATTGTACAGGGTTAATCATTGCTAATTACACAGACAATTATAAAAAAGAAAATAATGTAGGGAGAGTGACATTCTAGAACATTCAACAAGTTTATTTTCTTATCCAAATACAGAAATGTAGAGAAAGGTTGAAGTGTGTGTGTGTGTGTGTGTGTGTGTGTGTGTGTGTGTGTGTGATGTATACATGCAATTGTCAGGTTTTCAGAACAAAATTTTATGCTTCCTTAGAAGCTCCTCACAATTCAAAATGCCAGAAACTAGGGACATGACTGTGTAATTGTATTTTGTTTAGTGATCACTTGATAATGAAAAGAGATTAGATTTAGAGTTTTCCTGGTACAAGCCCAAGGAAAGGCTCCTTGCATGCACCTGGTTTTAATTTACATAGGTATTTAATCTGTTAATGTTTCTTCCCACTTTTCCTGTTTTTAGTAGTTTATTCAAATGTTTATTAAATTCAAAACTATTCATTTATTACCAGTGTTCCAATTCCAGGTTACATTATAAATACCTGTCTACTCCTTCCAAATATCCTGTAGATATTCTGAAAGTATGGTTAAAATGAATGTTGATGTAGAACATTACTTTTATGTGTTCGTCTTCCAGCAAGCTATGTTAATGCCTCATCCTGGGCAAGGCTTAGCTTTCTATGGCATAACTTTGATAAAATTCAATTCAATGGCACCCTCTTGTCTCTCAGGATAAATCTAAACTACATATATGGTTAAAACAGAAATATCAATGGGAGTCCACAGAGGAACTTAATATTATATGATAAATAACTGAAAGGAGTCATAGTGAAATAAATGTTCCCCCAAATCCTAAGACTTTAAAAGCTACATTAATGAATTCAGCTATACATGGGACAACAGCGTAAATAAACAGGAATAATGCAATTTGTAATCAGTAGAAATGCTCAACAAATAGTTTCTATATATTTTTCTCCAAAATAATTTTTCAGTTTTTTCTTTATCAGCGTGTACTAATTGTACAAAAAATGGATTTCAACATGACATTTTTATGTATAGATGTAGTATATTTTGACTATACTCACCATTGATACCCCTGACTCTTGTCCTCCCCCACTGGTCCCCTTTTTCTTCCAAAACAGTATACCTTCTATTTTCATGTTGTTTTTAAAATAAAATCTGTCTCCCCCATATGAAAGAAAACAGGGCATTTGTCTTTCTGAGTCTGCCTTATTTAATATAATATCCCTGGTTCCATCCAATTTCTTGCAAATGTCATGATTTTGCTTTTCTTTATGGCTGAACAATACTCTATGGACCTATCTCTATCTGTCTATCTATCTATCTGTCTATCTATCTATCTATCTATCTATCTATCTATCTATCTATCTATCTATCTATCTATCTAATTTTATCTGTGTAATCATTAATTGCTGCATACCTAGACTGATTCCATAACTTAGCTAAGTTATGTATAAGTGAGTATGCTTGTGCCTCTATCATTAACTGATTTTAATTCCTTCCATTGAGTATATGTACAGAAATTGTATATCTAGATCACATGGCAGCTCTTTATTCACCTCCTTCAGAATAATTGTAACTATAGCATAAAATACAATTGAATAATTGAATAAATAATAGAATAATAAATAAATTAAATAATATAAAAGAATAATTGTAAGTAGAGCATAAAATATAAAGATGGGACTGAGCATTTGAGACAAAGGTCAGAAAGCAGGTTATCATACACATTGCAGTTACAATGCATCTTAAGAGTTCAAGTCTCCATCTTCAGGAAAACTTCAAGATTACAGAAGTAGCTTTAGGCTTTATCTTAAAGGAAATCTCATGTTGAAAATTGTAATATAGGAGACATTTTTCAGAAAACTGAAAATGCCCACACATTTCCAGGTTATGAAAAATAAGAATAATCACAGAGAGAGCACACCTACATCTTAATGTCTACAGACAAAGAATGAAGGAATGGAATGTGTTCTGAGTGTTTGTGTCCCTCAGAATTTGCATGTTGGAATGTAGCAGTACAATGGTGTAACTCTTCAGAAAGCTGTTAAATCTTGAAGTTCATTAATTTATTAGTTTCTTTATAAAGAGATTGGAGGATATTGCCTTACCATTCTCCTGTGGAAGGACACAGCAGGTCAATCCCTAATCTTACTTTGTGACCTAGAGGGTATCATCTTTGAAGGAGAAAGCAAGTGATACCACATACTCAATCTGCTGATACCCTGGCCATGAACTCCACAGCCTCTGGAATTGTAAGCAAAAATTTTCTATTGTTTATCAGCTACCCAGTCTAAGATGCTTTCTTACATCAATGGGTGGACTAAGACACTAGACTTACACCTATCAATGGACATATTTAATGTAAATCATCAATATTCTCCTTTAGGCACATAGTTTAATCTTAACCTGTATAAATAACAATTTTTGTATCTATTATTAAAAACTAAGAGTTCCTTGATTCTGATGACTAAGAATTATAATGTATTATGTGGAACTCTCATCAATTGTTTCTAAAAGAAACATTTGTAACTATGATCATGTATAGGTCAGGTAAATACAATTACACAGGGCTTTGAAAAATTAAACACTCAAGAAAATCTTAGAAAAGGTAAATAAGAAATAGTATATGTAATCAGACTTTTCTTTGGGCCTCTAGCTCATGAATAACTACATGGAGAATTATTATTAATTATGAAAGTTTGGCCTTAGCTTAGGCTTGTTCCTAACTAGTTCTTATAACTTAATCAATATGTTTACTTTATGTTCTTCCACAAGGCTTGTTACCTCATCTCTGTATTACGTATCTTGGTTCCTCTGCATCTGGCTGGAGATTCCATGAGCCTAAATTCCTCCTCTTCTTCCTTTCTTCTTGGAAATCTCACCTATCCTCTCCTGGTTAGTCATTGGCCATTCAGCTCTTTGTTAAACCAATCAGAAGGCACTTTGGGCAAAGACACATCTTTTTTTTTTTTTTTTTTTTTTTTTTTTTGGTTTTTCGAGACAGGGTTTCTCTGTGTAGCTTTGTGCCTTTCCTGGAACTCACTTGGTAGCCTAGGCTGGCCTCAAACTCGCAGAGATCCGCCTGGCTCTGCCTGCCAAGTGCTGGGATTAAAGGCGTGCACCACCACTGCCCGGCTGCAAAGACACATCTTTACAGTGTAAATAAATATTCTGCAACAAATATAACTCTACTTGCCTATTGATATAGGGAATTGCACATGCCATTCCTCCCATGAGGCAAGAGAGCAGATGAGTGTGAGCTGGCATGCGTGCTGGGAAAACTTTCTCCTCCCATAACAAGGTTTAGTCTAGTCTATTAGATGGTGGCATGCGGCAGTCAAATTAACATTGTTTTCTCTTTGGGGAAGGTTGAAGGAGGACATGAGAAGATTGGGGAATTTCCCCCATGATGCTAATTTTAATGATTGTGTTTTAATAACATAAGAAGAGATTTATTACTAAATGATGTAAAATTATACATTTTTATTTACCAATTTTCCAACACAAGTAGGTTTATTTAGTTTTATCTTGCTACAAGGAAAATATTAAACTCTCCTTAGACAGGTATTTCCATATCTCATTAGTATTGTATGCTCTTTATATCTGATTTGTTTAATTTGTCAGGTTAAAAATACAAGAACTGAACCTAGAATTTTATAGTTCTACACTTCTATGAGTTAAGAACATCCAGAAAGTAACTGTTTATACCATACTCTCTAAACACAAACACACACAGAGAGACACCCATAGACACACAGAAATATTCTCTCTCTCTCTCTCTCTCTCTCTCTCTCTCTCTCTCACACACACACACACACACACACACAAGCACATCTCTAATTCAATGTAAACTAAAAATTTGAAAAGGAGATTTATTAAATTTTTTAGTCTCCAGCACAGTAAAATTTATAGTATGTTTCCTTCCCAAATTTAAGCTAAACTAGGGTTGTATACAAAAGAATCACTCATGGGGGATTGAAGATCTTCAGAAAGGTGGTATTGGCAAGTGGAATAAAAGGCCAGCCTGGGTTACATAGTGAGATTCTGTCTCAAAAAAGAAAACTGAGATTCATTGTTTCTAATTGAGATTGTGAAGAATATATGCTGTCACAACAACAACAAAAAATCAACAGCACATTTTATATTATTAAGTTAAAAGTGAGCCCGATTGTAAAACTTAAAATCATTACCTCTGTGTATTACCCTCTGGCAAGATTCATAGAGATGTCAGGGAAAGTTATTTTGGTTTTTTTTCCTATATCTAATTAGGTATTTTGAATAAATGAAATCATAGTCAAATCAAATTAGTATAGGTCATATCTAACATCACTGATTTGCTGGATAAAATTAAATAGAATAAATTATAATTTATTTAAATTTTCAAAATATAATTAAGAAAGTATATATTTTGAGGTTTCAAGTATAATTGTTTTCATTGTTTTTCCATAAGTTATAGTTTTAGGAATAAAACAATGATAGTTTAGGTAACAATATATTTTGCTTCATATATTTGCTATATATATTGCTTAAGAATCTATATACTTGAGTGATAAAACTTAAATATGGTGATCTTTTATTCATGCTGAAATGTGATTTTATTTGCATGTTAATAAATAAAGTTGCCTGGGGCTCAGAGCTAATAGCAAGCCATTCAGCAGAAGTCTGGCAGTGGTAGCACACACCCTTAATCTGATCACATGGCAGGCAAAGTCTGTGTGTTCAAGGATATAGCCAGCTTGGTGACACACGCCTTTAATCCAAGTACCAACCTTAAAGACCTGTAGGTCTATATAGACGGGCAGTGACAAAGAAGTCGTGTGGTTGGGTTTACAACCAATGAGAAGGCAGAACAGGAAGGCAATAAAAATACAGACACATAGGAACTAGGTCTTTTTTCTCAGGGGAAGGATGGCAGTGGCTGGTAAGCTAAAGGCTATTTGCTAGTGCTCTGACCTCTTGGGCTTTTAACTCTGTATTTGGCTCTGTGTTTCTTATTTAAAGACTGTTTAGAATTACATCTACACTTAAACTTTCTTTTTAAAATTGTTTAATAATTTCATACATGCATATAGTTTATCTTTATCAAACCCACCCCTGATTCCCTCCTCCTCAATCCCTTCCCATCCCTCTTTACCACGGTTCCCTGTTAATTTTGTATGTTTTGTTTTTAAACCCAAAGTTCACTCAATATGACTTGGGTGTGTCTGGGTGTAAGAAAATCTATTACTACTGGAGCACGGCTAGCCTCTTAGGGTTTCCATCTGTGAAGAAAACCAACTTCTGATCATCAGTTGCCAATAGGTTCTTGACTACGGGTGAGACTTCATGGCCCACTTCTCCATGCAAACTGTGATTTTGGCTGGCTTGATTTTGTGTAAGTCTTGTGCATGCAGTTAGAGCTTCTCTGAGTTCAGGTGTGTGGTATCCTTGCCATGTCTAACCAAAACTGCTCCACTGCAGATGACCACTATCTCTGGCCCTTACACTCTTTCAGCCCCCCTTTTTATGATGATTCTTGAGCACTGAGGGGAGTAAATGTGATATGGATGTCTAATTTAAAACTGAGCACTCCATGGTCTCTTCTTCACCACACACTGTGGTTGTGGGTCTCTATAAAAGATGTGTCTCTGATGAGGGCTGAGAGATGTATTAATCTACAGATATAGTGATTAGAACCTGCGGATGGTTTATCAATATGTCCATTTAGCAGGATACTAGTATTAGATTCTCTTCTAGGAGCTATGACCTACCAAACCACAGGTTTTGGTCAACTGGACAGTACCAGACATGAATTCCATTTGTGGAGCAGGCTTTAAGTTCAATCAGAAAGTTGTCAGTTATTCCCAGAGAACTTGTGTTACTGCTTCACCAGTGGGCATGTCTTACTAAGCTAATCATTATTGTAGCTGATAGTATTCATAGCTGTTGATAAAGTTTTTTCCCAAGCATGCCTACAGCCTTCTAGAACCATGGAAGCTGTGCTCCCAAGCCCACAGGGAGTGGCTGGGAGAAGCCTCTTTGTATAATGGTCCAGCCCATCAGAGCCTGGGGGAATCTGCCATGTTGCCGCTGAAGCCAGATACTGCCAGGGGATGCATCTCTATACCGCTGCCCAGCCATGAATGACATGAACTAGGAAGCTGTTCTTGGCTCCATGTTAGAACCCTTTTTAAAAGCTTTTTCAGGTTTTTGGGTGGAAATTCTTGCTACCACATTGGGTGCCAAAATGTAGCTGTAAGTTTCTCCGGTTGCACCCAGCCCCATGGTCCCATAGCCATTTATAAAATAATCAATCAGAGGCTTAATATTCATTGCAAATTATATGGTCTATGGCTCAGACTTCTTACTAGCTAGCTCTTATAACTTAATTCAACCCATAACTATTAATTTATTTATCACCACGTGTTCTGTGGCTTTACCTGCGTCCCATTACATGTTGCTCCTTGGACTCCCTTCGCTCACCTTTCTCCTTTCACTATCTCCTTTGGATTTTCCTGCCTGACTCCATCCTTCCCTGCCATAGGCCAATGCAGCTTTATTACTATCCAATGGGAGTAACACATATTCACAGCATACAGAAAGACATCCCACAGCATATTGCCATCAATTTCTTGAGGTAGGAAAGGCAACAGCCTATAATGTTTTATGGGTCTATAGGGTCCCACTGACCAACAGCTTGAAAAGAGGGTGCTATGTGTTTAATTTGCTAGCATATAATATCATGGAGAGGCATTGCCCCGTTCTTATACAGTGCCAGCATTTAACCCATGTGTTATGTATGTGTACACAGTAGATTTCCATATGGATTTTTCCACATTATTATTAGTTATCTTTCCCCATATTCATCTACCCTGCAACATCTCCATCCATTTACCCTTCCTGTTCCATTATTACTCTTTCCCATTTCATATCACCCATGTTCTGTCCCCCTTCCCTTGAATTCCATCCTATGCCCCCTTAATACTTTGTGACTTCAATGGGTACTCCAACTTTAAACACACATATCTAAAGATTCAAAGCTGGCATTCATATATTAGTGGGAACACGTGGATTTTGTCTTTCTGGGTCTGGTTTGTCTCATTCAGAATGATCATTTCCAGCTCCATCCATTTACCTGTGAGTTTCATGATTTCATTTTTTCTACATCTGAATAATACTCCGTTGAGTATATGTGCCACACCTTTATTATCTGTCCATACCCTGATGGACATCTAAATGGTTTCTATTTTCTGAGTATTTTGAATAGAGCAGCAATATACATGGATGAACAGGTATTTCTATAGCAGGATGAAGAATCCTTTGAGTATATGCCCATCAGTGATATAACTGGATTATGTAGTAGATCTATTTCTAGATTTCTGAAGAATCTCTGCACTCATTTTCATAATGCCTAGACCAGTTTTTATCCTGCCAACAGCAAATAAGTGTTCCCCTTTTCCACATCCTTGCCAGCATTTGTTGTCATTTATTTTATGCATTTTAGCTGTTTTGACTTGAGCATCATGATATTTAAATTTTCTCAAATAAATTAAAAGATTACTTGAAAATGAGATCATGTTTAGACACCCATTCCTGCCATGCATTTTAACAATCTTATTTAAGGATGTGATGAAAAAGAACTATGATCTCAGGATGTATAATAATTTTAATCATCTCTTAATTAAAGTCTGATTTCACTTTGTGTTTCTAGTCTTTTGAGTGTTATGCTGTTAATTGCTAGCTCGAAGGCTGTCAGTCAGTTTCATCTCATTGTGGCTTTATAACAAGCATGGACAGTCTCTCACCAAGTGAATTAAATAACTAAAAATTTGTGGTCTTTGCTGTTCTCTCTAGAATATGGAGTAACATGACTTGAGTGTTTTTGTCCTTTCCTCCGAACTTGTCTTCAAACTGAATTACCAGTGCAGCAGTGTTAGGAGGTAGTTGAGTCAGGAGTCCTCTACTCTCAGAAGTGGGATTAGGTACCCTTTACAAGAGGACTTGATGAAGGAAGTCTGCTCCTGTTTGTCTTTTATCTCTTTTGTCATATGTTGACTCAAAGTTGACTCCCCTCTAGTATATGGGAGAAAAGGGAGGTGGAGGATCAACATAAACATATTTTGTTGAAAAATGCAAATAAAGCCCAATATTGTGTATGATGATTAAAGTTATTTAAATATCGCATCGCTTGCAATTACTGTCTTCACATACACCGACTGACTTTCTTTTCTTGCCTTCAGTAGGCCTTTTAAAACTCTATGGGTGCTTTATCCCTTCCTTAGCCATTCTCTTTGGGATTTATCACTGTGTGAAGTATCATGTTGTGATCTGAGCATTGATATTAGCAATCTAGACAGGAATGGAATAAAGGAACATGTGTTTGACAGTGGTGATGAGTACAAAGTGACATTGAGAATATTCAGTTACAAAGACCATGAACTTACTGGCTTGAGGGATTCCATCTTTATGTCCATTGAAATGACATAGCTTGCTTGTGACACTTACTCTAAAGTCTTGCGATTTAGTACTATGTGGCCTGTTGCATTTTGAACTTATCTAGGACATGTATATCCTTTACTTAGTCTACCACTGTATTTGAAAGCACAGAACTTGTATGCGTTCATGGGCTCACAGTTTGAGGGGAATTTGCCTCAGGATGAACTGAACCTTGAGTCTCTTCCATATCTGAGTACCTGATTAAATGAAGCATTTGGTTTCAGAGTTCTCAGATGATGTTAGAACAAGAAAAGATCTAAGACGCTAATGAGATGGAACAAATGCCCTCTTCGTGTAAGAAGAATATGCATTTTAGGGAATCAGGCAGAATACTTTCTTTTAGTGCACTTTCCCCTATAATAATCCATGTTGAGACTCTGTCCTCACTGTGGCACTCTTGGGAGGTATGGCCTTTGTAAATTGAGTCACGAGGGCTTCCTTTTTATAAATGAGATTAGATGCTCTTATATACAGGCCTAAAACTAGGAGTGCAGCCCTCTTTTGGCCATGCCGTTCTTCTGTCACACATGCCTCCCCTCCAGGAGAGCTAGCATCTAGGTACTGTGTTGGAAGCAGGAAGCTTAGATCTTAGACCTCCCAGTTTGTAGAACTATAAAGGACAGATTTCTGTTAATGTCTATTATTTTGGTATTTATATATGTTTTTGATATTTTGACATAGTGACATCGAGTAGATTATGACATAGAGTCTAAATACATGCAGCACCACTATCTTGTCATGAATCACTGGGAAGAACAGAAACCCCACTTTTGTTAAATGAATCAATATATTTTTATGCGAAGTTACTGAGAACAGACAATGGCAATTTGAACTTTTGTATCTCAATCCTATTTTTTAGAGAGTCCATTGTTATAGATTATGATATGTGGACAAAAATCATGAAAGGGGGTTGAAGATATGGCTCAGCAGACAAAGTGAATGCTGTGAAAGTTAAAAGACTGCACTTCAAACCCCCAGCAATCACAGTTGTAAAAGCTGGAATGTTGATGACCTGCTTCTAATACTGACTAAGGTAGCAGAGATAAGGGATTCCCTAGGGTAATACTAAGGTAGCAGAGATAAGGGATTCCCTAGGGTAAGCTGATTAATTAGCTACCTAGAACTGATGAGATTAATTTTCAATGAAATAGCTTGCATCTGTAAATAAAGAGGGGAGCAATTAAAGAAGGCATTCTATGTTGACCTCTATTAATATGTGCATGTATGTATATACATACTAGTATACATGTAAGGCACATGCATATATACATTTACAAAAAGAAAAGGCACATACAATGTTTCTGGAAGCTCTATGGTCTCATTTAAGTCAGACTGATATTTTTAATAGTTCTCCATGCAGAGCCGAATATGCACCAGAGAGCATGTCAACTGTGTCAAGTGTTTCTGATCAGTCACTTGTACATGTGTGAGACAGGGTGTCTGGATGTAGTGCATAGTTCAACCCTCATTCACCCTTTACATCCTCCCAGGAATCCCTGAGTATGGAACTTTCCTGACCTCCAGCATTTCAGAATGAGTGTGATTTACAATTCCCCATGAATAATAATGTTTACTCAGCAGCATGTTCTTTCCTCATAAATTCCCCAAGCTGGGTCCTCTGGTATATACTGATATTCTGAAGTTAAGGGGGGTTACCATCATTTCTTCTGCTGTTTTATAATGACTTAATTTTAAGAATAATGTCTGTTTATATTCTTGTATGACAGTGACAAAAGCCATAATGCCTTTGGAAAGTCAGTAATTATTCCTCTTCTCCAGTCTGTAAAAAGGCTTAGGTAAGGCACTTTTATATATTAAAAGTTGCAATGCTCAGTGTGTCTCCAGAGACATGTGGCCTTATTCTGCATTCAAAAAAGTTACTATAGAAACACAATTACAAAAGAGCAATATAGAAAATTATTTTACTTTATTATTTTGAATTTTAATCTTCTGAATTTTTTGAGATTAGATCCATAGATTCTGTTTTTCCTTTTTTCTTTTTTGAGACAAGGTTTCTCAGTGCTACATCTCTGGCCATCCTGGATCTCTCTCTGTAGACCAGGCTGGCCTTAAAATCACAGAGATCTGCCTCCTCTGTCTCTCAAATGCTGGGATCAAAAGTGTGTACCACCACCTGGCTGGTTCATAGATGTTTTTAACAATTACATGATACAACTTGCTATAGGTTTTCTTTCACAGCTTATAAACATGCCAAAATTCTTAAGATTTTTGTCCATCCAGAGAAATGCAAAGTTTATTTTTTGTGTCATCACATTTAATTTTGATATATAGCTCTTAAAAATCCTGTCTACTCAGTTGCATTTCACATCATCCTTCTTTGCCACGCAATTGTTTCAACATCGGAATGAAGTTTTAATTTTGTTTGCATAAAGAAAAGTTCCACAGTATTTGAAGATGTTCCACCCAGTATGCCTTGGTAATCTTCCTCATTACTGATCAAAGAATTTGAGGTGCAGTGTGTTTCCCATCTCCACACTTAACACTTTCATGATGCATGTACAGCTCTGTCATGAAAATGATGATAGATGGAGCATTGATCTCCAGTGAATTTCATATGGCAGAAAGGTAAAAACAGGGAGAAGGGCGTTCTCTGAAGACCTGTTAGTGTTTTCACCTTGTCACAAGCGCCTTCAAAAGCACATGTGTGCATACTTTTGGCACCACATCTCCTGCTCTATGATGTAATAAAAACCACAGACAAAATACTAGCATGGAGAAGAAGGGGGCAAAAATTTCCACCTATAATCAAGAAGCTATTTACAGTTGATAGCTTCTAGAAGAGGGAAAAATCAGTTTTCTTCAATGGAGTGTCACTGTGTGTATCAACTGTACACCATGGCAGGCTTCATGTTTAGGAGTAGTTGACCAATGCAAAATGAGCTCAATTCTGTGTGTGTGTGTGTGTGTGTGTGTGTGTGTGTGTGTGTAAGTGCTTTAAGAGAGAGAGTGATCATGTTGGGTGGGTAGGAGTGAGAAGGGGGAGGATCTGAAATAATTTGTGGAAGGAGAAAGAATATAATAAAAATATATTTTATGAAAAGTTAAAAAATAATTAAAAATGTAAAAAATAAAAATTGCAAACAAAAATATGGTCAATTGTTTATGAGAAACTATGTTTCTGAGAAAAATCTGACAGGTGAAATGTTCTAGGCAGAATAAATGATAGGATTTCATTGTGTTGGTCAAATAACATCTGGGTATTTAAATGATTTGTTTAAACATTGTCATTTAAAGGGATATAAATCATCCCATTTTTGAGAGAATCAGCAGGGTAATTTGAGGAATATGCCATCTGAGAAACATTTGAAAGTGTCAAGGAAGTTTACACTCGATGGGACAACTCAATAAAATGTTTTCCATTTGAGTTCAGGTCACATAAGTAGGGTGAATAATTAGAAATTATGAAGAGATGGATTTTATTTCCAAGCCAAAGCTTAACATGTACCACTTTTAGAGTAATAGCATAAGCTTTTGGGGAGCATAAAAATCTCACTTATTGGGGTGGAAGAATGTATAAAAATGTGTTATATATTCACCAAATAGAATACTACTAGATATAGCAACATCAAAAACAAACTGAGAGATGCAGTAAGATATAAGATCAAATTTGCTCTGTATAATATTCATGTTAATGCTGTGGGATAATGCTCTTATACAAATAAAAGCTCTTGTTAATAAAATGCTGATTGGTCAGTAACCAGATAGGAAGCATAGGTGCGGCAAGCAGACAAGGAGAATTCTGGGAAGAGGAAGGCTGAGTCAGGAGCCACTAGCCAGACACAGAAGAAGCAAGATGACAAGGCAGAACTGAGAAAAGATACCAAGCCACATGACTAAACATAAATAAGAATTATGGGTTATTTTAAAGTGTAAGAACTAGTCAGTAATAAGCCTGACTTAATGGCTGTGCAGTTATAAATAATATTAAGCCTCTGAATGATTATTTTATACACAGCTACAAGACCCCAGGTGAGAGAGATTTGTGTGTACCTTGCGGAGCCAGGCAGGACACTAGAAAACTTCTAACTACATATTAATCCATAGTTTAGTCAAAAATTCTGTGTGATCAATGGGAAAGTATCATCAGAGAGTGTGCCCAAGATAATGGAAACTGGAGTAAACAAAGAATGTAAGACAGGGTTTCTTTCTAAAAGAGTTCTGAGAAATAGGTAGTAGCTGGAGAAGAAAAAGGTTAATTTCATTTTCAAAATGAGATAGAATTTACATATTGTGAGATGCACAGCTCTTTAATGTCCATAGTTCCATACATGTACCTATGGGATCTACACTCATAAAATGCCTGTCACTCAAGCACAGCCCTTTATGTTCTAACCAATTGCTTCTCTCATTACACTCACCTTCTTCTACTCTTTATGAAGTAACCATTTTTTATGTCTACCACATAGACATAAAACTATTTGCACATTCATGGTTTAACACTCAGACTTCTTTCTAGATATACACTGGAAACATTGGATCCATCATCTTTAAAGGCTATATTTATAAGCCTAATTTTCAGCTTGTGATTTCTTGATTATCTGACTCAGTTATAAAACACCTTAGGTAACATCTCTCCCTGTGTATCCAGAAACTTGACTTTTCAAGTTAAAATGTATCAAAGAGATTTGTGTTCTTGTACTCAACCTGCTCCCTTTCAGTTTCCCCATCCCACTATGTTCTCATGTTTTCTCATCTTGCTTCACTCTCTATCACTGGGGTGCTTGTATGGACTTGACAAGTGCACAGTGGAGACTGCAAAATGGTTCTATTGTATCCTGAAGTATCATTCTCTTTGAATAGACTGCTTTAAGTGTAGCACATATAAAGCAATAATGGAAGAAAAAGACACACATTCAGTCAAAGTCACTCTATCAAATCGAGTCATCGATAGGGATGATATATTTTGGTAATTGTTGTTCTTTGTGTCACAAAATAGTTGAATTCACACATACTCATTCATATGTATGTAGGAGTATATACATGTGGGGGGTATATGGATGTATGGTAATAAGTGTGAATTAGTATCTCCACCTTGATAACAGTGACTTTAACTAATGGATACTTGAGAACAGAGATAGATGCACATACAAATATCTGATTTTATAGGTAGGATCATAGACTCTCAATTTTTAAACTTAGTTATGTTTATAAGCTCTATGAACATGTGGAGCTAACAATAGATAAATGAATTGGGGAAGTTGGGAAACTTTATTTTAATATGTGGGATATGATACCTAAAGGACCATCCCCAGGTTTATACTGGTGCTAGGATTTGACTCAGGCCATCATGTCTGGCTAATATTTTATTCATATACTCATTCACAAATACTTATTAATACCAGGAAATAAGCTGAATGGCATGTAGTAGTAGTAATACAGAAATTGGAAGAAACTACCCCTCTAGGTAATATTAATGGGAAACACACATTTCAAAATAATTGTCAGACATTTTTGTCAATTTCCTGTTTTTCTTTCTAGAGTAGATAGTCTTTCTATTCTAAAGATAAAATTACTGGAACACTAAGATAGTTTATCTCACTAGGCAAGGCCACTTAGATGTAAGGATGATGAATAAACTACTGTGTAGTTCAACAATCATGAGTGCATAAGACAAAGAAGGAACTGGAGAGGAAGCAGGGAGGATTTACAGGGGTGGTGGTTGAGCACATAAAAATCGTATGTAAGAATGTATTCATTCAGCTTGAATTGCATTAAATTTGTACAGACAATGAATTAAGAAAACAAGGCAACTTTTATTTTTTATTTTTTTTGGTTTTTCGAGACAGGGTTTCTCTGTGTAGCTTTGCGCCTTTCCTGGGACTCACTTGGTAGTTCAGGCTGGCCTCGAACTCATAGAGATCCTTCTGCCTCTGCCTCCCGAGTGCTGGGATTAAAGGCGTGCGCCACCACCGCCCGTCAGAAGGCAACTTTTTAATGTTAAAATTTGTTCACAATGATAATGTTGAATATTCATGGAGTTCTAAGGCTGTTTTATGCTAATAAAGCTTCAGTGCTATACACCAGAGACTGTCCTTCCTTTCTGATGCTCCATGTCAATGGTCTTCAGAGGGACTCATCTATTCACCTTGTCATTTTTAATTATTAAAAAGCCAAGTCATAATAAAACAAAGCAAACAAAACCAGGATTCGACCAAGGTAGAATGAGATTTTATTGTTTCAGGAACTTTTTTCAGTAGATTAAACACTTGGAAACTGTAGCTACCCAGCCCATCACTTTAACCTTGCCCCTTGTCTGTTCTTGCTAAAATAATGGCTCCAGTAATGAATCGGAGACAACTCCTAGGTAATTGAGCTACAATAGTGTCTGAGACATGGTCTCTGACCATACAAAATTCACAGTCTATCTAGTAATCTAATCAATTAGCAAATAATCAAAACATGGTACAGACAACACAGGGTGAACTTGCATCAATGAGGGTTAACTAACGTATAGAGCACTCCAAGTTGAAGGGTAACATGCAAACAGCACAAAACCTGACCAATTTAACACAAATCAGTGCCTACATCATATCAATTCAAAACACTTGGTGCATATAGATTTGGACGTCAGACACTGGCATGCTTACAAACACTAAGAAAAAGGTCCACTGGTCTTAGAGATTGCATTAAGAAGAACTTCAGAGTGAAATCCCATTGTCTAGAAGTCATTTCTCCCCCCTCAAAAAAAAAGAAGGCACAAAAGCAAGAAGTAAGTAGTGGGTGCACCATGAAGACTTTTCCACTGACAGAATTAAGGAGAAAGGCTAGCAGTAAATGCTGGGCTTATGTGATCCCTGAATTTGGGAGTGTATGCTGTCAGCTGTTATAAGTTTTAATAAAATAAGTTTTGCGTATTTTATTAGCACTTTATTGGTTACTTTGGTCTCTCCTGTAACAAAATATCCCAGGAAAGCAGCTTAAAGGAGAAAAGGATTATTTTGATTCCTGATTTTGTGGAAGGAAAGGTGTGGTAGTGAGAGCGGCCCTGGCCCTAGTTGTAGTGAGCGGGAACTAGGGGCAGCTGCGCACAGATGTCTGCAGTCAGGAAGCAGAGAGGGATGAATGCAGTTGCTCAGCCAGCTGGTTTCCCACTTTCCCTCTTTTTATTCAGTCCAAGTCTCCAGCCCATAGGACTTGGGCTAGTCACAGGCCATGCCAGGCACAATCAGGGTGAGTCTTGCCTGGTAACAGGAAATATGCTGAAACCTGTGGAGCTAACGATGGAGATTAACCATCACAAATTCCCTTTCCACCACTGAAACCGATAAACATGGTATTTCTGTGACTGTAGTGGCTGTACTGTTCATGGAGCATCTGACACTGCTGTCATATGTGTGGATTTTCTAGTTCCTACTCCAAGTTTCCAAATTATAGATCAATCAGAATCACAATTCAAGTAAAATGGGTATTCCGTAAGCCCAAAGTGTCAGTTTGGGGACAAGAGGGTGTGTGTGTGTGGGGGGGGTAGCTTCAAAATAATATACTCAAATTTCAAATGAGCTTTCATTCCTCAAGACAATGCAGTGGATAATGATTCAGAAAAATGATGTAGCCAAATAAAATTCAAGAACACTATTGTCTCAAAATGAATAGCATTCATGTTGGGAGTGAATAGGTGGCTCACTTGAGCTATATAAAAGCTGAAATCCATTCTCACTAGAAAATTTGCTGTGGGACTAGGCTTCACAGATCTCCACAGTGCTAAGCAACTGCACAGGATATTGAGAGCTCTCCTGCTGAGCTCAATCAACTCAAACACCTGTTAGCTCTCAGAAATAAATCCCAGTCCAAAGGAGACCCTCCGAAAGATGGGGTGTGACTTTCCAGATGGGAATGTGCTTTGCTTCATCTTCTCACAAAACAATGCTCTCCTCTAAAAACCCAAGCTTCAGATAAACATCTGATGGGCATGCTTCCTAGGGGAAAAAATACAGATTTCTGAGACTTCTCTTGAAGAAGTGTGTCTTTAAGTATGTCACAAATGAATTTTTTTAATACTGCCTCACTAAACATTGAGATTAATCTTATTAGAGACAGATAATGATTATTTCCATATCCATGGTTTAAAAAAATGATGTGTCAGAGAAATTAACCAGATCTGATAATGTCCTGCAGGTTGTAAGCATCTAAGTTGTGACTCAAATCTGGCCTTGAAATTAATCTTAATTACATTGTCTTTGTACTTTATCTTCTTCGTTAAACTATCTATGTCTCTAATATCAACACTGAATATACTACCCTGGGTGTTCACTGCTGCAATTACCCTGTTAACCTGTGAGGAATTTTCTGAGCATAATGAGCCACATAAAACATTGTTGCTCTTCAAAAGAAACAAGAGTCAGGGATCCCCAAAAATATGCTTCTGTAACATAATAAATGGTATTGCCAAAGGAACAAGGTTTAGAGAGTTCAGGTATTTGACCAACATTACACCAATTTGTAGAATTATTTGGACACTATTGATACAAAATTTTGGGCACTTCACCCTCAAGAAACTGACCTTTAAAGTGGATTACTTTATTTTTAAGTGTGTGTGTGTGTGTGTGTGTGTGTGTGTGTGTGTGTGTGTGCATGAGTGGGTACAGATGCCAGTGGTTTTCCAGTGGTTTTCAGAAGAAGGCACTAGATACCCTGGAGCTGGAGTTATAGGGCTTTGTGAGATGCCTGGTGTGGGTGCTGAGAACAAAACTTAGATCTTCTGCTGGAACTGTTTGTAAACTTACTGCGGAGCCATTTCTCCAACTTAGTACTAGTCTGTGTAAAATAATCATTACTTTTGAATTGTATAATACAAAGAAAATGATTAAAAATACATATTTTTAATTTTTTCTTGTAGAGTATGCTTAACTTCCTCAAGGTTTTTCTCTTATGCAAACAAATTAGAAGTCCTCAAAATCTTAAGACTATCAGTATATAAAAATGACGTGCAGTGGCTATATTCTGAAGTTGAGTACTTCCATATGCATTACCACATTTACTGAGATTTTATGAAATTTTTTTAATCTGAGGATCTAATCAGAAGAAAATCTCAACCCATGCATTCCTCATAAGTTCAGGGAGATGGATCTCATTTTGCATTGTGAGAATTTCTTGAATTATTTAAGCTACATCTTAAGACAATTGCCTCCAGGTAAACTACTGCATGCTTTTTGTAGATCTCATTATCAAACTACAGGTGTATTTTTATGGAAAGTATATACTTCAGTAGGAGAATAAACTTGATATCTAAAAAGGCATTGAAAAGAATTATAGTTATCATTGACACAAGACTGAGTACATGGAAACCGCAAATAGCAGAAATAAATCATTGTTACAAGATCACATAAGATGCTCAGTTTCTATTTTCATGTCACTAAAACCTGCATCATAGGTCCTCACTTCTGAAGTGACTGTGGTGAGAAAGGTATGCACAAAGAGAGTCACCTGTCCCCTCCCCTTCACTGTTCTACTGGGCATGTAAATTGATCAGGAAACACCTGTTCTGGCACCTTTTTCATTCTTCAGTTACTGCACAAATGATTATTGGTTTGTATTTCAGTTATCTGTTGTCACAATAATGCTTTAGACAAGCTTCCCAAGGTTTATGAACAACGATGATTTATTTAGGTCATAAGAATCAGCCCAGCCAGTGAGGCCCTGGGTCGGGAGGGGTTTCTTCCAGTCTAGGATTGTAAGATGAATTGCTAAATGGTCTTCTTAATAAAAAAAAAAAAAAAAACAGAGCCAGATGTTGGAGTGAAAGCTGAAAGAACAGATAAGCAGGAAGAAGCCAGCCACATTCTTACCCCTAGGAAATCCTCAGCCTAAGAGAGAGCTACTTCCTGTATACTCACGCCTATATGCCTTTCTGTGCCCTGCCATCTCACTTCCTCTCTCTGCCCAGCTACATCACTTCCTCTTTCTGCCCAACTCTATCACTTCCTGTCTGTCTGTATAGACCTCCAGATCTCAATGGTTAACTAGTGCTGGAAATTAAAGATGTGTGCCACCACGTCTGGCTCTGAACATACAGAGATCTGGATAAATCTCTGCCTCTTGAATACTAAGGTTAAAGGTGTGTGTTACCACAGCCTGACCTCTGTATTTAATATAGGGGCTGGCTTTTTCCTCTGATCCCCAGATAAACTTTATTGGGGTGCACAAATAAAATATCACCTCATAGGATGGGTTTGCTTTTTCGTCTGAGGTCAAGTGTAGGTTGAGGGGAATGGATAAAACTTGTGTGTGGCCACTGATCTCTGCCATGTCCATTTTACACTGTGTCTTGTGTCCCTCGGAAGCTCACGTGGGTTTAGCACAGAGCACATCTGGAGAGAGAAGCTGACGAAGATAAACAGAAGCAAATTACCTAAAAATGAAGCTATTGAAAATAGCAAGCATATATTATTGTTTAAGAGTTTATCATTTTACCAGATTTGATTGCTGAGTGTGGTTGGCCTTGTGTTTTGTCAGTTGAATCTTGGTATTCTGGATTCAGCTGAGAGAACTGAGCTGTGTTCCACATTGTTTATCATCAGCAAACTGGGTGAAGCACGATTTCATGATGATTCAGAAGAAAAATGAAAATTAACAAATATTAATACCAGTCTTCACTTCTGTAGTATTTCCTAAGTTGCATGGTTGAGTCTGGTATGAAGAGGTATGGCAGAAAGCCCTGCCCAGAGCAAGCTAGGCAAAGGCCCACATCCACCAATATGAAGAAGTCTCTACTGTGTTCTGTAGAACTTTTAAACATGGTTGGTCATGATTATCAGAAAACTCCTTATGCTATAGTATTTCTTAGGTCAGAAAGCATAATAAAAGTGATATGTTTATTAAGAACACTCTCTAGCTTTTAAAACCAAATGACAAATCAATAAATATTTATGAGAATGAAAAATATATGAAAATTAGAAAATTTAAAAATAAACTTTTGGCATTTGAAGTCATAAGGGATTATATATATTTTGAGTCAAACAAGAATAAACCCTCAAATGTCAAGACTTGTCAAATTCAGACAAAATGATACCGAGCGAAGTTCATAACATTTAAAGGGTTAAATTACAAGAAAAGGGCCTGAAGTTAGTGATTTAATTTTTTAATTATTAATTATTTCCCATCCTGATTAGAGTTTTCTCTCTCTCCTCTCCTCTCAGTCTCTCCTCCATCCTTCCCTCATTCCACCTCCACTCCATGCACTCCTTCTCCTTTCTTTTGGAAAAGGGTAGACTTCCTATGTTCATCAGCCAGCCATGGCATATCAAGTTAGAGTAAGACTAGGTACCTCCTCTCCTATTAAGGCTGGACGAGGCAACCCAGAAGGAGGAAAGGGTCCCAAGAGCAGGTAACAGAGTCAGAGACAAACCCTCTATTAGGAGTCCCACAAGAAGACCAAGCTACACAACTGCAACATATGTGCAGTGGGCCAAGGTTAGTCCCATACAAGTTCTCTCATTGGAGGTTCAGTCTCTATGAGCCCGGGTAGGTTGATTCTGTGCGTTTTCTTATGGTGATATTTTATTTGTACTGAAATGTGATTTTATTTGTATGTTAATAAATAAAGTTGCCTGGGGGTCAGAGCTAATAGTAAGTCCATAGCAGAGCTGGGCATTCGTGGTACATGCCTTTAGTCCTAGCACTTGGTAGGCAGAGCTGGGTAGATCTCTGTGTGGTCAAGGATACAGCTAGCATGGAGACACAAGCCTTTAATCTCAATACCAACCATAGAAGACCTGGAGGTCTGTACAGACAGGCAGTGACGAGGCGGTCATGTGGTTGGGTTTACAACCAATGAGAAGGCAGAACAGAAAGTCTATATAAAGACAAACACACAGGAAGTAGGTCTCTCTTGGCTGAAGAGGCTAGCTGTAGCAGATGGATAAGGCTCTTAGCTCTGACCTCTTGGGATTTTATCTTTACATTGGCTCTGTGTTTCTTATTTAATAAGACAGTTACTTCTACATTTTCTTATGGTGTCCTTGTCCCCTCTGGATCCTATAATCCTTCCTTACCCTCTTTTATAGAATTTCCTGAGGTGCACTTAATATTTGGCTGTGGGTCTCTGCATTGGTTTCTATCAGTTGCTGAGTGAAGTTTCTCTGATGACAATTGATCTAGGCAATGATCTATGAGTATAGTAGAATGTCATTAGGAATAATTTTATTGACTTTTTTTTGCCATTCATATTTGGTTGTATCCTAGGTCTCTGGGCTATCCAGCCTCTGGGTCATGGCCTTTCAGACATGGTCAGGGGTGGACTCTCTCTCATAGTATGGATCTCAAGCTAGACCAGTCATTGTTTGGCCACTTCCATAATTTCTGCGCCACCTTTTCCCTAGCAGATCTTATAGGCAGGGCAAATTGTAGATGAGAGGTATTGTGGGATAATCTTTACAATGTACATTGTAAAGATGTGTCTCTGCCTAAGGCATCTTCTGATTGGTTTAATAAAGAACTGAATGGCCAATAGCTAAACAGGGGAGAACAGGTGGGACTTCTGGAGGGAGAGAGAGGAACTCTGGGAAGAAGAGCGGTGGGAGACACCACCAAGACATGAAGGAATATCAACATACAAAATAGAAGAGAGGTAAAAGGCCACATGGTAGAACATAAATTAATAGAAGCAGGTTAATTATGTTGCAAGAACTAGTTGGAAACAAGCCTAACTAAGCTAAAGGCTAAGCTTTCATAAATAATAATAAGTCTTCATCTTATTATTTGGAAGCTGGTGGTCCCCAAAAGAAAGTTTGGCAGGAAAGTCCTAATACACAGAAATTATGTAGATGGGTTGGGGTTCCAATCCTTCCACTGGAAGTATTGCCTGCTTACAGGAGATGGCTGTTCAGGCTCTGTATCTCCTATTGCTAGGAGTCTTAGCCAAGGTCACCCTCATAGATTCTTGGGAGTTTCCATTGTACTAGGTTTCTAGCTCATTCCTGAGATGTCCTTGATTGTTGTCTTTTCCAGTGGTTTAATTTTTAATCTCAAGAAACTACAAAGAAGAGAGCTAGTTATATGTAAAACAAGAGAGGTAAAAAGGGAGAAGATAATTAAATTGAAAACAAAATAATAGATAAAATTAATGAAGATGTATTTGGATTTTGATAAAGTTATCATTATTAGCCTCTATTTAGGAAAAAATAGTCAATATCAGAAATTCTTTATAGATGTAAATTTTTTCAGTTAAATATTTTATACTTGAATCTATAAACATATCACAACTATATTTTATAATTAAATAATATTAACATGAAAATACAAATTAGGTTTAAAATATAAGCAGTTATCCCAAGTGTTTCATCAAATCAATTAATAAAATAATCACCTATGGCAAACATCAATGCCCATTAACTACAGAACCATAAAAGAGGTCAACAGGCTAGAAACTCACTCAATAGACTCAACTGCTTCTATACACAACTTGGGCTACTAAATGTATTATTTTTGCTAATGTCATTTATAACCCAAATAGTATTGTTATAAGAAATAATTATTTCAGTTTGACTGAAATTTAGTCTTCTGAGAGAGAATTGCAAATATTCCCCTAAAACAATTAAAAATAAAACTTTTCATTACAATTCATCAACATATTTATTTTCTCTTTTCTAATAAAATGCATCCTGAAGCTGTATTTCTCATGGACATATGCTAGAAGCAAAGGAAATATGATTAATCTGCTTCATAAAGAGTGTATTAGCACTGTGGAGATGGCTCAGGTGATGAATTTGTTTATTGTACAGCATGAGCATTTGAGTCTAGAGTTCCATTACCTACTTGAGAGCTATATACAGTAGCATGCATCTGGCACCCCAGTGTTGGGGGATGGAGACAGAGGTGGGCAGGTTCTTGGAGCTAACTGGCCAGCCAGACTAGCTGAGCAGGTGAGCTCAAGTTTCAGTGAGAGAACCCATCTCAAAAATGAAATGAAGACCTACTAAGGAAGATACTTTCACACACATGTGGATGCCTACATACCCACATATATGCATTCATAAAAACACATGAATGCATACACATACACACTACACTACACACACACACACACACACACACACACACACACACACACACGCTGAAGTAACTTATAGTAAAAGATTATTCACATAATACCTATCTTACCTCAAAAGCCATCAATGAGGATTACTAGAAAGCACTAATGTGGTTATATATATACTCATATATACTTAATCACATTTCCATTTATACTATATGTATAAAACATGTTAGTATATTAAATTAGAAATAATCAAGGTCAGTTTGTGCCTGACAATGTGACATTTTGTTTTCTAAAAAACATAACCAGAATAAAGTATATTAATCTGAAAATAAAGCCATAAACTGGTAGGAATTACCTTTTAAAACCCAGTTTGAGGGGCTAGAAAGATGGCTCAGTGATTAGGAGAACTTGCTGCTCTTTCAGGGGACCTGGATTTGGTTTCAGCACCCACATGGTGGCTCATAAGTATCTTTAACTTCAGTTCTAGGGGACCCAACACCTCTTCTGGCCTCCCTGGCCACCAGAACACACAAGTGGTGCACATACATACATGCATGCAAAACACTCATGCACATAAAATAAAAACAAATCTCAAAAATTAATAACCTAGTTTGAAACTTAAACATCAAACTATTTTTACTTGTTAATTTATTTTTCAGACAAGGTCTTACACTGTAGTCTGCGTTGTTCTGAAACTCAGCATGTAGCCCAGGCTGGCCTCAGAATCACAGTAATTCTTCAGCCTCAGTCTCTTGAGGGCTGTGATTCCAGTTGTTAGTCACTATGCATGGTTAATGGATTACTTGTAAACTATGAAATATTTAACAGTAGACGTTAAACAATATAGGGATAGCCAAAATACAAACTAAAAGAGAAAACACTTCTAATTTAAATGTGAAAGTAACGATGTGGGTTCAAGTTCACCTTTCTCCAGATTGAGGTTTAGAACATTAAATCATTGTTAGTGAAATACAGGGTAGTAGTAGATTGCTGAAGCTTCCCCAAACTTTGTCAGCCTGCTCAAACTGTTCCTGAGATAGCAAAGTCAGCGAATAACAGAATAAGCCAGCATGACTGACTTTCATAGCAAATGGACCGAGATGATCACAGACAGGGATCATTCTGCTCTTTTTGAGTTTTGATAAGCTGTGCATGAGCAGGACAATGAGTCTGCCTTCAAGACCTAGCTGCCCAGATGAGATTCATACAGGACCATCTGTAATGCACACAGTTTCCAATCATCCCTGTGAGAAACACTATGCAAACCTCATTGTTCTAGGATGGGGATTAATCTCTTCATAATCTTTTGAGAACTTTCTCCAGAAATGTGGAAAGTTTTTTCATCTGCTTATGTAAAAACAAATACCTTGACTAACAAACTGACTTTGTTAAAATATACAGTTTTACCAAGAGTGCTTACCAAATACTTTATTTATGTACTTTTTTCATTGACAGGTCACCTCTATTTAATTATTTTCACCATTTTGAAATAAATTATTATCTGATAGAGAAAATGCCAAGTAGGAGGAAAGTTCTTCAATAATAATCCTTCAGGGTTAAATCTGCCGATTCTTAGCATACAGAACATCTGTCGTAAGTCCGTTATTTCTGTGAGTACAGATGTGGAGTCCCTAACACGGTAGAACAGCAGGAACAGATGTTTCCAGGGAGCTTGTTAATAGCACTTCTTCCTAAAACCATTCGAGTCTTCAGATATTTTCTGTGGAATGGCTAAAGGCTAATGACTGAAAAATGTACTGGAAAGTTCTTTGTGTTTTCTAAATTGAATTACAGCATAATAATTTAATTTGAGGTTTCCCATGTGCAAGCTAAAATTTCTGTGTAATGAAAAGACCTAAAGAATTCTAAAACATCTGACAAGAATATGTTAAGAAATGAAAAGAATAAAAGAGAAGGAAAAAGTTGCATCTTAAAAATAAAATGAAGGTAACACAACATGGTCAAAGATGAACTAAAAATTTAGCATACACTAAGGCTGATGATTAGTTTATCTACTAGCACATTCTATTAATTGCATACCAAGGTGTTTTCACATCATTCAAAGAGTCATCACTAAGCTTTTCTAATATATGTTGGGATCATTGCATATTTATATACTGAGTCACAAAGACAGCTATAAAAACAGAGTCTATACAGAATCTGGAAAAGCAATCAGAGAGCATGAGTGTGTTTGAACAAACATATTATTTGTTCATTTAGCTACAGGACACATTCAGTGCAAACATCTGTTTCCAGGTTGCATTGTGCAATGGTATGTTTATGAGTGCTCCTGTTACTTTTTCCATTGTGAAATTTGTTATTAACCATGATAGGTGTACAATTTTACTTTTTGCTTTGCTCTTTTCACATATGTTACTGACATAAGATTTATTGCTTATTTCTGTTTCAATTTGGCACCACTTGCTGTTGGTTTGGTGAAGAGTTAAATTCAAATTTTGAGTATTTCACATGTGGATTATGAAGGTCCAACAGAACTGAAGGAAACACCCATCAGAGTTCTATGATCCTATAGGGTCCAAGAAGCAGTAGATAAATGCAACACATTGCTTCCAAAACATGCAGAGTCCATTTATTTTTCTCAAACACGAATTATGTTAAATCATTTAAAATAACATCAACATGTCCTGAAATGTAGGGATGAATTATGATACGGTTGGAATTCAAGTAGATGATTTTAAAAGCAGTGATAAGAAAGTCCATGTGGCATATATCTATATTCTCAGAATTTTCAGCCCAAAGTGACTTGTGAATGCTCAGGGTCCTTTACAGAATGCTAATTGTTACCAACTTATAATCTCATAAAGCTTAAACAACACAGCCCACTAGTTCTTAGGCACGGTATTCTGTATATAAGAAATGTTAACCAGACTAGCCCCACATACCTTGCATGTCTTATCATTTAATGATTATAAGTGCAGAGGAGACTGTGGTGGTTTGAGTGAGAAGGGTCTCCATAGGTTCATATATTTGAATATTTGATCCCCTCCTACTGGAACTACATGGGAAGGATTAAGAGATGTGGCCTTGTTGGAGGAGGTATGTTATTGGGAAAGCTTGGAGGTTTCAAAAGACCTTATTCCCAGTGTGCCTTCTTTCTGCCTCCTATTTGCAGATCAATGTGTGATCTACCAGCTATTCTTTCACTCTGTCACCATGGACTGTAAGACTCTGAAACAGTAAGCCAAATACAACACTTTCTTTTGTAAGTTGCCTTGGTCATAGCATTTTGACATACCAATGGAAAAGAAATTAAAACAGAGACCATTACTTTGTTGACTTGGCAGGCTCTGGTCTTATTTTAACTCATTTTTTGAAACTTTGTTTTGACAATTTCTGTAGGCTTATTGAATGCTCATGCCACATGCTGAGGAGATAGTGGCTGGGAGCTCAGTAGAGACAAGCTCAAACATTGCACACGAACTTCAGAGTGAGTGTTGTCAATTGGTCCTGAATATTAGTAAAGGTGTTTTGACTTGTGCCTTATAGTCAGAGGCCTGAGAATGATCATAAACTAGCTAGAAAGCGATGATTGAAAGAGACAAGAGTGCATGTAGGAGAAGAGTACACCAAGAGAAGCATGACCTAGTGTATTTGTGCCTTTCTGTAGACTGAACTGGATTTGTTGTCAGCAATTTGCCAAGTAGTCTCCATTCCCTTTGGTAACTTCTCACTTGCAAACACAGGTTCTTTTTTTGCTAGTCATAAGTATTAATACCAGCTTTCAGACCACACATTACACATCACATTAAATTTTATCTATCTATTAATTATCTATCTATCTATCTATCTATCTATCTATCTATCTACCTATCTATCTATCATCTGCCCACCTATCCATCATATCATATCATATCTATCTATCTATCTATCTATCTATCTATCTATCTATCTATCTATCTATCATCTATCTGTATATCTATCATCTACATACCTATAATCTACCTATGCATATATGTATATATAACACATAATACACACACACACACACGCACTCATTCACACACACATGCACATATATACACATACACTGAATGACTAGAAAAGTGACAAAGAGACTGTAGAAATCTTCAAGTAACTCTGAGAGGCTTTACCAGAGGCAAAGACAAAAGGCTTGTGGAAATTCACAAAGTGTTTCTGCATAGATTAAATAATAAACCCTTGGAGGGGTTGCTGGAGGTGCCTCCACTGAGGCCACCCTCAGCGTTAGAGTTGAACTGAGCCTCAGAGCTGAGCTGGGCTACAGAAGTGAGGTACTCAGCTATGGAGGTCATAGAAATGAAGGGCAGGTATCAGAACAGACAAAGAGGTGTATGGGGGGTGGCATTTGAAACAGGCTATATCAACAAGGAGTTATCAAACTCATCTGTTTCCCCGGAGGCATTGGGAGTTCTCTGTCTTTTGGTCCCTTGATGCACACAGCAGATGACAGGTATTGGGGCTGTCACCATCATAGTGCTATATGACCTCTCTATGAGGCCATGGTGAAGATACTGTTCCCTTCATTTGTTGCATTTAATGGGTTCTTGGGTCTGATATTCCAGACATGGTCATCACGGACATATGATCTTAATGTACTTTGGGAAGTTTATAGGCAGAACATTGTCACTTAGGAATAAGTGACTTTTCAGTCTGTGTCTTATGGTTGATGCTAGATAGGTAACAGGTTTACATGCTCAGCACAGGGCAAGGCCATTCTGTGTGCATTCCTGCTCAAAATGGAGCCAAAGGCTGTTGTAAATGGTCACCCAGGGCTGGGCACAACCCGAAGAAGCACTGTTTTACACAATATGGAGGAACTAGAGCAGGGTACAGCCTGATTTAACAAGAACTTGGAGTCAGTCAGCTTTCCTATTCATCACTTTCCTATTCCAACTGAGATTCAGTTACTGTCAGTTTCAAAATGAAAATTGTTTGCAGAGTTCACACATTCTGAAAAGTTGAAACTTTTTCTAGGCCAGAAATATTGGTTTAAAGTCCATTTTTTGGGGTTGGCCACTACCACAGTCCTTCCAGTGTAATAAATGACTCCACCAATTAAAGGGTTGGTAATTCATAATACAGTTACCATTAGCAAAGAAATATGATCAAGTAATGTCAGGATTTCCAGCACTATTAAACCTTGTAATAATTTTATACTAAAATTAGTTCTTATTTTATGTTAAATTTTAATGAGAAATGGAAATTAGAATACTAAAGGTGCATAGTTTAATGAAATGTAGGCTCCTTCTGGGATTAAAATCTCTCTTTTGGTATTTATTTTCATGAATATGGATAGTTATTTGTATGGAAAGAAAAGTTATTTCATGAAAAAGGAGCATTTTGTGTAAACACTTAAATTTACAACAAAGAGATCACGTTAGTGGATTTATAAAGAGAATTCTTTGTTGATTGACTGCTACTAAATATAAGGGGAAGTCCATATTATTCATATACCTGACATCATTTAATTAATATAGTTTCCTGAAACCATTCCAGAAGTTGTTAAATGTAGAGATCTTCCTTACTTTTTCTAAGGTCATTCTTTAATAGATGTATATACGCTATAATGGTGGTTCTCAGTCTGCAGGTTGTGACCCATTTGTGGGTTGAAGGACCCTTTCACAGGGGTTGTAAACCCCTTAAGCCACACAAGTAGCCAAGGCCCTTTTTTGAGGACCTCTAACTTCCAGGTTCCACCCACAGAATACTCTAACTGCCCTAATTGCTGGACCCTGCTCCCACCCTACAGAGTAAAAAGCCCAGTCTCTGGACATGAAATCCCACCCATCTCCACCCTGGAATGTTCTACCCTGAAAAGTCTCATCACCCTCACAAGAAGCTCTATATAATTCATGTACCCTGTTTAGTTTGCTGCTATTTCTTGCCTGAGTAGAGGCAGCCACCCTCCTGGTTTTTTCCCTCCCAGTAAATCTCTTGTGTGAGGTTTGTTGTGTGGTGTGGCTTTGTGGTACTCCTTGACTTCCAGCTGCCAGAATACCTTTCCATCCAAGCTGTAATGCTTACAGAGGTCACCTAAGACCATTGGAAAACACAGATATTTACATTACATTTAATAACAGTAGCAAAGAGTTATAGTTATGAAGTAGCAAGGAAAATAATTTTATGGTTGGGGGTCCCTATAACACGAGGCACTGTAGTAAAGTGTCACAGCATCAGGAAGGTTGAGAACCATTGCTCTATACTTTAATTTTTCAATTTTCATATGTTCCTTGAGAAAATATTTTATATAATCAAAACACTGAATCTGTAATTCTTGCACTATTGCCTTTGATATTGTTCATATAATAGTCACAAAAGAGAAAGAGGGGTGAAAAGTTTGAGAATACCACTTGCTCGCTGTCTTTAGAAAGTCATTTTAATTGTAGAATGTACCATCTCCCCTGTTCACTTTGCTTAGCAACATTCTGCTCCAAGCATCTTTAACTCACAATAACTGTTAGTTAGTTAAAGCCAGGCATGGCATTGTATCCTTACTGGGGCTAGAGATACACAGGATTACAACAAAATCAAATCTAGCCTGGTCTACATAGTGAGCTCTGGGCTAGCTAGAACTATATAGTAAGACCCTCTTTCCAAAAACAAAACAACCCAACCTGTTAGAATTCCCTTCTCTCTTCTTTAATAATTACCTCAAATAAACATGAGATTTAAGAATAGGAACTCAGCTATTTTAGACACAGTGGGAATGGCTTGCCTCATTCTACTGTAAGTGATAGAAACTTGCTTCCAGAAACACCAAAAACTTAAGTAGTATAACAATGCACAGGAAAGGAGGCCTGCAGCCACAGAGCTCAGGAGAATGAGACTGAGTGCATGTGTCTAAGGAAGCAGCACAGTGATGTTGCTTATATGTAACATGAATCTTAAAAGGTCTTACTAATAAAAGCAAACCCAGAACCCAGTATTGGAGTAAATGCTGAAAGATCAGAGAAACAGAACAAACCACAGCTAACCTCACCTCGTCAATTCCTCAACTGATCTTTTTTCCTCAAACTGGAACCTCAGAGTCCTCATCCTAATGGATCTCAGCTGAGTTGCTGCTAAAAGCCTAAAAGCTTAACTAGCCAAAAGCTTCTAGTTTCTGCTCCTAACACCTTATATTCCTTTCTGCTTTCTGCCATCACTTCCTGGGATTAATGGTGTGAGTCACCATGCCTGGCTGTTTCCAGTGTGGCTTTGAACTCACAGAGAGCCAGATGGATCTCTGCCTCCAGAATGCTAGGATTAAAGGCATGTGCTACCACTGCCTAAACCTATGTTTAATATAGTGGCTGTTCTGTTCTCTGACCTCCAGATAAATTTATTGGGGTGCACAATATATTAACCATAGTTATAAGTAAACTTAAGGCCTCAGTCCAGCAGCCATGTTATAGCAAGTCATGAATTTCTTGGTCAAGAGCCTGACTAGCATTCAAAGGGCATATTCTTCTGCTCCAGTGGCCTTGTCTGGGCTCATTAAGTGTAACAGATAGAGGAGAGATGTCCTAAAGCTCTCATAATGGCTTAATTCACATGGCTGGTGTCGTGTGTGTGTGTGTGTGTGTGTGTGTGTGTGTGTGTGTGTGTGTTCATGTATGAGGGAACAGATATATGTATCTTGGTGTATGTGTTTAGATGGGTGAGTGTGGGTGTGATTGAAACCCTGGGCTCTTCTAAACAATTTAAATGTGACCTTGGGGCCTCCTCCACTGTTGTGACACCATCAGAATAGTTCTCCTTCTTTCCTTTTGGTTCAGAAGTTTAAGAAGAGAAGTTTTATCCTCATAGAGGACAGACACAGTTGCTTGTGGCTTTCCTTCAGATGTGACAGTGCATTGTTTTCAGTGTTCTGTAATGCTCGAAGCAACCACAAGCCAACCCAGACTTCAGGGAACCTCCAAGCCCCTAGGTCTGGACAAAAATTCCAGTAATCATGCGCCATGCTTTAAAACTGGCCTGCTGCAAAGCTGACAGAATCCTGCCGGCCAGATGGAAAACACATGCGGAGGTTGTTGAGCATTTCCTCACATCTGGTTCGGTTATGAGGAAAAGCCAAATTGGAGCTAAATAGGGAAAAGCTGATAAACCATTTTGCAAAATGATGTCGATAAAGACAAAGAACAAAACAAAACAAAACAAAGCAAAAAAGTTCACAGCAGTGTGATTTCTCCTGAGGCTGCTAGTGTCTCAGTTGACTAGTGATGAAAAAACCTGAAAGGACAACCATCATACAATGTTATTGTCAGGAAAACTTATTAGCATACAGAATGCCCAGCCTTCTCTCTCTTCAGGAAAGATCTACCTTTTTTGAAAGTCAGTTGAAAGAATTAAAACAGAATATAGTTTCTAAAGGAAAAATAGATAGGAGAATAAATGGGAGATAATACTAACTTCTTACAAGTTTTTGGTGCTGATTTAGAAGAGAAGACCTGAGGTTATATGCTTGCCTTTTGTGCAGGAAGGTCTAGATTAATACCTAGTACTGCAAGACAAAGAGGAATACCAAAGAAGTGTGACTAACTACAGCTATGACACATGATTTTAAGGCAGCAAAAGAGTGACTTCAAAATGGCAAGAACAATAGAGATGACTGGAGATCAGGAAGAAGTGACCATGTACCGGCTCACTGCCCAGCTATGAGTCTAAGTACAGGCTCACTGCACAGCCATAGAACTAAGTACAGACTCACTGCACAGTCATGGAACTAAGTACAGACTCACTGCACAGCTGTGGGACTAAGTACAGGCTCACTGCACAGCTGTGGGATTAAGACAGGCTCACTATACAGTTGTGAGACTAGTCACAGGCTCACTGCACAGCTGTGGGACTAAGACAGGCTCACTGCACAGCCATGAGACTAAGTACAGACTCACTGCATAGCCATGGAACTAAGTACAGACTCACTGCACAGCCGTGAGACTAAGTACAGACTTATTGCATAGCCATGGGACTAAGTACAGACTCACTGCACAGCCATGGGACTAAGTACAGACTCACTGCATAGCCATGGGACTAAGTACAGACTCACTGCATAGCCATGGGACTAAGTACAGGCTCACTGCACAGCTGTGGGACTAAGACAAGCTCACTGCACAGCCGTGAGACTAAGTACAGACTCACTGCATAGCTATGGGACTAAGTACAGACTCACTGCACAGCTGTGGGATTAAGACAGGCTCACTATACAGTTGTGAGACTAGTCACAGGCTCACTGTACAGCTTACTGGGACTCATTAAAACAAGTGAAAGAAAAAAGAAAACTATCACAGAAAACATCACCCATTATCCTCTTTAAGAAAGACGGCACAGACAATCCAAGGAGAGGTACGGAGGCTTAGATTTGAATAAAGTGAGCACAAGGGAAATGAATCTGCCTGAGTAGATTTCAGTGAAAATGATCAATATGGAGCACAGGTCAAAGAAATATGAAGTGTTCAAAATCTGAGTCCTGAATAAGGGAAGGAAATCAACTGAGCAGAAAAAAACATATTTAAAGACACAGATTTTGTTTCTTGTTTGTTATTTAATTTTAAAACTGTTCATTATTACTATCACCTCTGGTAGTCATTTATTTAATTATTTTTCAAATAACATAATTAGTCTGTTTGGTTAAAATTGGCAGTAGGAGTAGGGGTAAAGAACATGCTTTCTTTAAAAAAACATAAAGCTTGTATAAACTATACCATTGTCCTAAATATACAGTTAGTAATTCAGATGGGAGTAAGTTACTTGCTCTGACTTTTAAATTTGTATCAACTCAACATGATAACATTTTTCATGACTGGAGTAATAAAGATTTAGTTGAGCCATCTACTTTGGCACATAGAAAAAAATATGATATAAGATTGAAAGTCTTTCTTAAAAACATTTTTTGAGTGCTTTTAATATGATCCTTCTTCATTAATTCAAGAAATGGTTCCAGAAACAGAGATTGACTTTATAGATCTATATCCCGTGAAAAATGGTAGAATGACTATTACTAAGGTATATCTTTCTAAAAAGATTATGTTCTTTATTAAAGTAAGAAATAAAAACAATCATATGGTTGGAGTCTATTTCTTTACAAAATTATCAACTTAAAAAAGCAGAAGAGCCTCTCAAATGAAATGAGAAAATATGTATAAGTGTGAAGGCAAAATGAATTATTTGGACATACATGAACTCATGGGTTATAGACTTCACAGCCTTCTTGAAGGCAGTTCTAGAAAACAGCCAACATCTGTAAAAGCACCAGACATATTTAACTCAGCGTTAAGATAATGGTGCTTGTGATGTGAGCAAAGAATATGAACGGATTTTAAAGCCCAACAAGGTAGAAAAGGGACAGCTGCAGAAGTCTGGAAAAGGTGATCAAAAGATGACCAACAGACAGTTAAAAAGTGTTAGGAACACAATAGAGACACATTTAAGTGGGAAGGATAAATATCTAATTTATGAAAATATTGTAGAGACCTGGAGGCAAAGAGGAAGAGAAATGGCAATTTTGTCATTCTTCAGTAGTGTTAAAAGTCAAGTGCTTCATGATTGAAAAGTAAAAGTTAAAATCTAGTAGTTACTAGACAAAAACATAAACTTCTAAATAATTTTCAAAACATCCCATGTGTGCCTGTACATACACAAGCTCAGAAAATAGAAAACACACCATAAACTGTGACAGCAAAACTAAATCCGATTCTCTCAGAGTAAACATAGGTAGCAATAGTAAAAATCTCATTTACATGTTGGACATCAATCCCTGTTACTTAAAAGCATGTTTATGCACAATTGGGAAGATGCCAGTTATTTGGGAAGATTGAAATAAAGTAATTGGAGAAATATACTGGCAAGCAGAAATGGGGGTGATTTTTAATATTAGATAAGATTGCATTTAGAGGGGAAAGTATTAATTGTCTAGATATCACTAGATTCAGGCGTCACACCACATGAATATCTAATAGTGTAAATGCTTCTATATCAAATAATATTTCACCAGGGAGAAGAAAGAGGAGCTGCTGGGAGAAATGGAACTGATGAGTGGAAACTGTAATTCATTTATCATAGTAATAAATAGTTCAGGTGAGCAAGAAGTTAGCAAGGAAACAGAAGATTTAAAAAGCATAATTGTTTTTGAAGTTCAGTCTAATTGACATGCATTGAACTCAGTGTTCTGAAAAATGGAGAAGGCATTTTTTTTCCCCAAGAACATGTGGAACTTTAACAAAGTGTGGCTTTTATTAGTTTTTTTTTTTTGGAAAGCAATACATTAAAGTATGTGTATTTGTTTTTCAATTTATAATGCAAAAATTAAGGATTAAAAATAAAATTATAGGGCCAGAGCAATGGCTCAGAGGGTAAAGATACTTGCCCTATGAAGCTAAGAACATGTGTTAGATCTCTGGATCTCACCCAGAAATGAGAGAACTAACTTCCTAAAGTTTTCCTCTGACTTCCACAAACACATACATGCATACACACACCCAAACATACACAACAATGATACTAAAAATTTTAAAATCTACAATCAAGCAGCAGGATCTGACATAGTAGCGTTAATACATCCCTACCCATGATGCCATGCTACATAGCTGCATCAGGATGTCGCATAATGAGATTACAGGAATAAGTGACAGATGATCAGGTATGGGCACAACTGGATTAAGTCATTTTAACATTAATGGTCAATACTAAATAAAGGACCTGTTCACATTTCTGCCTACTAAGAAATCAGGCATCTGCACTCCAAGGACACCCCAAATTACCAAGTATTTACAAAAAACAGTAAGTAAACTTCAAACACAAAGCTAAGTTTTGTGACTTGGATACTGCAGAGCATAAAAGATGTCAGATATGGTTCCTCACTGATAGTTGTTTTCCATAGGGGGAACTGCTGGTGGCCATGTCAGAGGAGCAGCAGGTGGTAATTGAAGTTTAGGAGGTCAGTCCACCAGGAAGCAAAGTACTGATAGGGGACTCTTGGACAGTCAAGGCCCTGAGGGCTTCGGCTCCAGAATGTCTCTTGCTACTGCTGTGCCTTTACATGTTCACCACTGCCATTTTTCTCTAGTATCTAACATGGTGTGAATGGGCATGGGGGGATCCCTACTGCATTTAATGTAGTGTGATTATCTCATGGAAATATCCTATTCTCCTGGGCAGTTTTACCTGTGGATTAATATGAAGATGATTTTTCTCTTAAGCCATACTGCTTAACCAAAGCAATGATTTTAAACAATAATAGTGTTAGTTAAAAGAGAATTTTGGTGATTGGGGGTTTTCAATAAATATATTAAGGGATTATGATAGAAGTTAGTTTAGTGGCAAAATTAACATAGTTGAAAACAACATAGGGTATTGCCCCTACTCCTGATAAAGCAGGAACTTCAGAGGATAGAAAATAAGAACAAGGATGTGTCATGCAGCTCGGACTTATAAGTTTCTATTGAGGAGCCATATAGATTATGATTTAGGTTAATGATTAAGGAAAACAACTGTCCCAGAAGCTAGGCTAGCTCAAACTCTTTTAATTGTAATGTTGGGAGATGTGTTCATAGGTTTCAGTGGTATCATAGCTAAAACAAAGCTTTAACTATGACTTAAGGTTAAGGTAAGATGTTTTTGTTAATAGCTTTGAGGTGAAAAACCTCAAAAACAGTTTAGAAAGGCACATAGTTGAGTGAGGGACTTATTGAGGTCATGGAACAAGAGCAAAGCAGCCTGGTTATTACTAGCCGACATTCCTTTCTTGTTAGGGTGGGTTGGTGATCCAAGATAATGATTAATTCCTTGAACCCATTTCTGCCCTCAGCTTCCTGATATAAAAGAACTTGATGGATGTTTATGCACCCTGAGGATTTAAAGTAGAGATGACTGTCTTTCATATATAAAAGTTTAGATTTGTGATTCTTCTAAGATTTCCTATAAGAATACCTTTTTGAGATAAATAATAAAGTGATTGATCCTATTTTTTCTGACTGCAAAATGCAGCCTGCCAGTAAAAGAACTGACTGAGAAAAATACCTTGCTTGCTTACATTCTGTTAGTTTATAACAAATTGCTTGGGTATGAATGTATATGGGTTCTTGGGACAACTTGTCTTTCACCTATAGTATATAAAATGTGTAATCATATAAGGGATATGAAAAACATGTTGTGTCTTATTTGTACTCATTATAATCATTCACTTGAAAAATAGAATGTAACTACACTGTAATTTTTATACTTCTTGAAAGATTTTGCTGGGGTATATAAGCTGTGTGGGGAAAAAATAAAGTTAGAAGGAAGATATCAATAGAGACGGAAGGGATACATCTGGATAGGAGCAAAAAAAAAAAAAATAAAGAGATGAGAGAGATGATAGACCCTAAAGGTATATGTACTTTCCATTTTTTGCTGGCCCCAGAAAGTTAAGTTTAGCCTCCCTCACTGCCCCCAGAGAATTAAGTTTTACTCCCTCAGATAGAAAAGTTAAGTTGAGTGATTAGTTCACTGACTCTGTGGATTCCCTCTCGATCTCTGAGCTGCTGAAGGCTGGTCCTCATGGCAGCAATAGAAAACATTACCATTGGCACTGCGGTTAGCACCCTTTGAATGACCAACACTTGACAAATGCTTCCAGAATGGTGGCCTTGTGTGTTCTGTTAGCCTGTTCTCCACCCTACAACAGCAGTCGATCCTTCTTTGACAGAGAGATCAAACACTTCATACACAACGAACCTGATTTTCACAAATTACTCACATTCTTAAGATGTTACTTTTTTTTTTTTTTTAAAGAAAACTCACTGTTTTTCTGAAAAATATTCGACACACTGAGAGTTTATGTTCCATAGGATTTGGGAAGAGCATATTTCACTGTCCCCAGGTAGGTCGGGTGGTACACAATATCATTTTCTATACGGTATCAACGTTTGCTCATTGCTTTCTATCACATTCCATTGCACAAGTATATGGAAGACCAGAAGCCTCTTTAAGGAGCCCAAAAAGACTTTTCGCACCTTCTTTTGCTCATATGTAGATTGCTTGTTCCTTTCACCAACCTCCCTGTAGGATTAGTTAATCTTTATTTTTCCTGAAAGCTTCTTCATAGATTTTGTATTCTCATGAACCGTGTTCTGACCTTTGATGACTTTTCATTGTGTGTACCACAGCACTGTCCATTTGGCAATCTCTCAATACTCACTGTGTTGAACCCACAGATTTCACATCATGTATACAGCTCTGGAGTCTAGAAGTCTAGAGGCTAGACCATGTTCCTCCAGCACAGCAGATGCTTCCTAATTATCCATTATATCTAGCCCTGAGGGAAGTATAGCAGCCCTTCTATGATCATTGAATGAACTATAAAACCATAATATCAATATAATAAATGCATATTAGACAGATATATTAATTATCTATAAGACACTTAACAAAATTGAAGAGGATCCATTTAATAAGTTGTAAGGAACCATTTAAATAATAATAGTAAAGAGTTCCAAGGAGAAATAAAAGAAGTCTGAACAATTGAATTAATGGTCTCAATTCTCATCTTACATATGGATCGTAAGTCAGAACAAAGATAATACTCAAAAGTTAGGTGATCAATTTTAAAGCTTCTATAAAATTCAGACAAAATTATGTTCTTTAAAATGTTGCCTTCGTGTAGTAGAGCAGGATGGACCAACCAACACGTATACCCATGCTTTCAGAAGGTAGGCATCACTCCAGATACTGGGATGACCTCAGAACCAGGCTGCCTCTGGTGAATGTTTGTTTACTCTTGTATCCTATTGCCTTGCTACCAACAGATTAGAAACATTCTTCCTTCAAAATTGTCCACATTTGCTAGGGCTGTAGTGTTTTGGTAGAGCACTTGCTTTGGGTACAAGTAACCCTAGGTTTGATCCCCAGCACCACATAAACCTGGTGTGGTGTTGAATGGCTGTAGTTCCAGCTGTCAGGAGGCAGGAGGGTCAGAAGTTCAAGAGCATCCTCAGTTATATAGTAAGTTTGAAACTGGCCTGGCATATATATACAAGATTCTGCATTTTAAAATGTCCACATATTCTTGATTTTAAATGACCAGCAAAATGTCTTTCTCTGACTTAATTTTGTCTGCCTGAGAAACAGATTTTATTCAGAACTGTGCTGAAAACACAATACAATTGAAGCATTTCATAACATCTTTTGGGTATGATCTTCCTACTCAAAAATTGCTGGTAGAAGACTTAGAGGTAGTATTCCCATTCTCCTTATGGAATGGCCTACACATGTAAACACAATGCCTTTCTAAGAGCTCTGCTTTGAGCCAGCTTGTAAGGTTTTGCCATGTGCACTTAAGCTTTATTTTCCAAAATGAAGCAAAGTGAATAACAAGAATGGTGGCTAACAGGCCCACCTTTCTCCTGCATCTTTCCCCTTTAAAGGTCCTTGATACCTAGAATTTCAGCAATTGTCTCTTGGCTTCAAGACAAGATACTCTCTCACCAAACATAATGTGGCATTAACTCAGGTGATTTCTGTCTCAAGCTACTGTATATGTCTTTCCTTCTTACCTTCACTGAATTTTTTACTTCAGTGAGAATTAAATCTATATTTTGATTAAGAGCAAGGGAAAAAAACAAAACAAAATCCCAAGTCAATGAGAAATAAAGATAGAAATGAGGTAATTTATAAAGCATAATATGTTATCTTTTCAAGTTTAAGAAACATTTCTATCAGCCTGCTGTGGTAGTGCATCCCTGAAATCTCAGCTCAGGAAGCTGATGCAGGAAGATCCTAAGCTTGAAGTCAGCTTGGGCTACATAGAAAATTCTAAGTGGTCATGAAAGATTCTGCACAAAACAAGCAAACAAAACAGCAGCAACAACAAAAGGGGGCTGTTGTCATTATTAGTGTGTAAATGGTGAGGGTAGGGTTCAAATCAGTTTAGGGGTAAGACCTGTAAGAATAATGTGCTTAAGCATACTCTTCGTGTTGTTGTCGTTGTTGTTGGCTTAGCTGATTGACAGGCATCAAGTTTATGCTGGCGATTGTGAAATTGCTGTGAAGATGAAGAGAATCTTTCCAGCTCTGAGACGTGAGATAATGCTGCAGAGGACATGGTCAGGGGTACCTGCTTGTCTTACAGGAGAATGATTGCCCTTGGATATCCAGTTTTAGAGAAGAAGCCTTGAATGCTCCAGGCTACTTTGAAATTTCAATTGTCCTTAATTTTGCATTTCTATCTCTAATAAGAATCTGATTTCCTTTTTAGAGTGGAAGTTAAAAATAACACGTTGCTTTAAAAAGACTGAATTTGAAATTAGTTAGCAAGATAATTTAGAATTTTCACTGTACCATGAAACATTGGTGATGGTTGTAGTGGTGGTAGTGGTGGTGGTGGTGGTGGTGGTGGTGGTGGTGTGTGTGTGTGTGTGTGTGTGTGTGTGTGTGTGTGTGTGTGTTTTAATCATAGTTGCCATGGTAACCAAATAAGTAGCCCTGAGCTCTCACAGCTTCACTGTCATCCAGACTACATTTTTCTCACCATTATTTTTAGTAATATATTTTAATGAAATTGCTATTGTAATTCACTGAAAGTTAATAAGGATCCAAACACCATTAATTTCCTAAGTATTTGTTTTTAATGGTTATGAAGTTCATGTCAAAATGTTAAAATGCCAGCCTATTATCTTCACTGAGCCCTTCTGGGCTGAGTCTGCCCAGATGCAGAACAGTGCATAATTACATTTCTTAACTGTGAAGTTCATAACTATTAACCTTTGGCAAGGATCACTGGACTGCCATGTTGTAAATCACCCTTGATCTCCTAACACCAAGAAAGCTTCAAAGAAGAGCTGCTGGCTGTGGCAGCCTGGCATGAGCAACCAGCCTGGACCAGCCAAGCCCAACCACTATCATGGAACCAGCCTGTGATGTACAGCTTTCCCCGTCTCTGCCCCCCAGCTGACTCCTGCTAATTCTGAAATGAAGTGCTTGAACTCTTTAATTGGCATGCCACCTCATAGAGCATCTCTAAAAACTGTGTTCCCATGGTAACATCTGGAAGTTAGAAGTAACATTTAGAAGTCCTCACACTGCCTACATAACCTGTTCATTTACATAGGAACTATTAAAACATGTGTAAATATATGTGTGTGTTGGCTTTATTTTATTAAGGATACATACAGAGTTATAAATGTGTGTAATGTAGAAATGTCATATGTATGAAAGTTATATATGTTAAAAATAAGTGTGCTTTTTCTGTGTGTATGTGATTTAATTCTTTAGTGAATTCATTGTCAAGCCTCATTGTATTAATAGGGTTTTAAAACGTATAGTCCTACAAAACTCTTCAACATGCAGGGACAAAATTAACACACTAATGGGGGATTTATTAAGGCAACTCCATGTAGTTTAAAGGGACGTTTATTTTGGGGTAACTTACAATAAGTAAAGAGACAGATAACAGGATCTGGGAGAGGTGAACTGCAGTCCAGCTGTGGTCTCTGGAGAACTCTGATTCATCTACCATCTAGCATCCAGGATCACCAGGAACCAAGAGAGCTGGCAGATCTGAATCTCAGGTCTTATGGGCTCCCATCTCAGCCCTGCCTCAGGGGAAGGTCATAGGTAGGTGTGACAGCTACTGGAAGCCTCACTGGGGGTAGTACTTCCAGGTCAAAGCTAGAACAGCTACCCACTACAACATACAACAAAAACATCTTAATACCTATTTACTTATTTTGTGATCTTATTTTAACTGTCTTATAAATTTTGGATAATGTAGAACTTGAATTTTTATTTCTCATTAATACTTTGGTATACACCATGATTTCTAGGTATAGTAAATTATGTACCTGAAAAATAAAGGCTATTTATCTTGCTTTTCAATTAACCTGGATACAAATGTAAAGATAAACAATCAGATAAGCTGCACCAGGAGCTCAGCCCATACATGGTTTCTCTTGCTTAGATTCCTTCCTGTTACCTGGGAACTATGCTCCAGCCACTGGCCATTTGTCTCCTGGTAGCCACAGGTGGCTACCAGGAACTTTGAGCTTCATGCTTCTACAGCAGAAGGAGATCCTGGCTTTTCCAGCAATTACATAGCCAGTGACCCTCCTTACTGGGTGAAAACTTCAGCTGTCTCTGATTGTGCCCACATATACCTCCTAGGAAAAGGGAGCCAGGAGCTGGCCATGGCCTCCTGCACCAGGCTTACTGATTGCTCCCAGGTAATTTTCTTCAGTAGCCCTAAAGTTCAGGGCTCCTGCAGCAAGCAGAGGACTTTGGCTTTCCTGTGTGGGCCGAACTATGTCTCTGAAACTTTTTTCATCAGCTTGACAAAGGAAAAAGGCAACTCAACCATACTATGTCATTATTCTCTCTTGAACTTTATAAATGCCTCCACTGAAAGAATAAAAGTGGCTTGAACAAAGAAGGAAGAAATGAAAGAAGGAAGGATAGAAAGTAAGGAAAGAAGGAATAACATAACCAACAAATTATTCCAGATACTAAAGTCCTAGTGTCAAAACAGGAACAGTATGAAAACCCAAGACAGCATATCTCCCACAAACCAGTAATAATACAATAGTGAAACCTAGTGAAAATTACCTGGAAGAACTTCTAGACAATGAATTCAAAGAAATAATTATAAGTATGTTCAAACAGCTCAGTGAAGATGTCAATATACTCCAAGAGAACAAAAACAGAGTTTAATAAAATTAGAAAGTAAATCCAATATATATGAAGTAAGACTTAAACAAATAGAATCACTGAAGAAAAGCAAAATTGAAAGTTAAATATTAACAGGTCAAGCAAGAACCTTAGTGTCAAGCCTCATCAATAGAATATGTCATGGAGAAATGAGAATAGAAGATAAGCCAGAGGAATGGGATCAATTAGCACAGGTCCACAAGAGTTTTTAAAAATAGAAGAGTTCCAGGAACATAAAAAGACTTCATCATCAGATCATGGGTTTTGTGGGATAATCTTTTTGTACACTGTGAAAATGTGTCTGTACCAACGCACCTTCTGATTGGTTTAACACAGAGCTGAATGGTCAAGAGCTAATCAGGAGAGGACAGGTGGGATTTCTGGGAAGAGAGAGGAATAGCAGGAAGAATCTAGGCCTCTGGATTTTGCCAGCAGACTCGGAGCAAGCTGGATGTGCTCTATTGAGTCGAGGTAACTGAGCCATGTAGCAGAACATAGATTTTGACATATATGGGTTAATTAAGTTATAAAAGATAGTTGAAAACAAGCCTAAGCTAAAGGCCAAGCTTTCATAATTAATAAGAAGTTTCCATATTGTTATTTGGGGGCTGGCGACCCAAAGACAGTGCAACAAGAAAGCTTGCTACACAAGGGCATAAATAAAAGAGAGGAATAACACAGTAAAGGCATAGAGACTATTTTCAATAAGTCATAGAAGAAAATATCCCAAACCTAGAGAAAGAAAGTACAGGAGGCCTACAGAATAGCTAATAGGCAGACCCGAAGAGAACTGCCTTCCCCATGACATATAAGTAAAAGAAAAACACAGAATAAAGGAAGATTATTAGAAGCTGCAAGAGAGAAAGATCAAGTCACTTATGATGGCAAGCCTTTCAGAACAACTGATTACTGGACAGAAAACTTAAAACCAGAAGGGCCTGAAAAGATATATTCAAAGTTCTGAAAGACCATAATTCCAGACTGCTACACCCAGCAAAAATACCTATTCAATCTAAGAAGCAAATACTCAGAGATTGGTGCCTAGCCCCAATAGTCATCAGACAGGCTTTATCCAGCAACTGATGGAAACAGATACAGAGACCTTCAGCCAAATGTTAGGCAGAGCTTGGGGGATCCTGTGAAAGAGAATTAGGAAGGGTTATGGGAGGTAGAAGGGATAAGATCACCACAAGAAAATGCACAGAATCAACCTAGGCTCATAGGGGCTCACAGAGACTGAACCCCCAACCAGAGAACTTGTCTGGGACTGACCTTGGCCCCCTGCACATACGTTCCAGTTGTGTAGCTTGGTCTTCTTGTGGGACTCCTAACCGAGGGAATAGGACCTGACTCTGTTACCTCCCTTTGGGACCCTTTCCTCATACCATTGCCCAGCCTTAGTATGCAGAAAGGTGCCTAGTCTTATTGTAACTTATTATGCCATGTTTGGTTGTTATCCATGGAAGGCCTGCCCTTTTTGGAATAGAAATGGAAGAGGAGTGGATGGGGAACAGGGGAAAGAAGGGACTGGGAGGGGATAATGGAGGGGAAACTGTGGTAGGAATGTAAATAATAATAATAATAGTAGTAATAATAATAATATTTAAAAATTGAAGAGCAATAGAAACTTTCCATGACAAAAACAGATTAAAGGAATTTATTATCACGAAGTTGGCTCAACAGAGGATATTGGAAAGAATAAGTCAGTCTGAAGAGGGAAGCACATTCTAGAGGTCACATGGAATACATAAACAATTCTAGACCTGTCAATCCAAAGAGGTCTAAGGATATACCATGAAACTAATTAATACATTCTGCTCAATAATAATTCTTAATAGTAACTGTCTCAGTTCCTCCAAAAAGAGATACAGAGTAGTAGACTGGAGTAGCATCTCTTTGCTATCTCTAAGAATCATACCTCACCTTCAACTACAGATACTACTTGAGGGTACAAGAGGAAACATCTACCATTAGGATATTACACTTCTAGATATTTCCACACCCACCATAAGCTAAAATAAAAAACTTTTAAAATAAAAAATATTATATGTAAAGCCACTAATTAATGGCAACACAATGACAGTGGTAGCTTCAATAGCTCACTTTCACCAATAGACAGTCATCCAGAAAAAAGAAATCGAAATGGAGAAATATTGGAGTTGACATCATGAATCAAATGGACCTAAAAAACAGCTACAGAACAATTTACTCACAACTAAAGAATACATATTTTTCTGGGCAACCCAAGGAACTTTCTTTAAAATTGAGCACATGTTAGGAAACAAACTATCAACAAATATAGGAAAAGTTGAAATAATATCCTTCATTTTATCTAACTGCAATGGAATAAAGCTAGATATCAACACCATTACAAACTACAGGGAGTGTACAACCCATGTAAATGAAATAACCTACTTCTGAATGATAATTGAATTGAGGGAGATATAAGGAGGGAAACTGAAAAATTCTAGAATTGAGTTAAAATATAAACACAGCATACCAATATCTATTGGACACAATGAAGGTCATTCTAAGAAGGATTATATCACTATGTTACTACATACAAAACTTAAGATGTTTCAAATTAATAACTACTATATATGAAGGCTTGGAAAATAAGAACAAACAATACCCTAACATGATAAATAGGAAGAGATCACCAAAATCAAAGTGGAAATTAATGAAATGTAAATGAAAAAATAAAACAAATCAATGAAATGGTTGGTTAATTGAAAAGACTAGATTGGCAAATTTTTATCCAAATTAGGTAAAGGAAGAAAAAGAATATAGAAATCAATAAAGTTAGAGATAAAAATGGGGACATCTAAGGAAATTCAGAGATTTATGAGGAGGTCACACTTTAAAAAATTATATTACACTAAACTAGAAGGTCTGAAAGAAATAGGTGAATTTTTAGATGCGTATGACTTACTGAAGTTAATCCAAATGAAATATATAAAATACAATAGACCTATAACAACCAAGCAGTAATTAAAATCTGCCCACTATAAAAAGACCGGGGCAGATGGATCAGCACAGAGTTCGACTAGACATTCAAAGAATAAATAACACAAATACTTCTGAATTATTCCATAAAATAGACAATGCAGAAATACTTCCAAATTCTTTTTAAGAATCCAGTATTATCATTACACCAAAAATCAGATAGAGACACAGCAAAAAGGAGAAAATTTAGGAGAATCAGTCCAATGAATTTAGATGCAAAATAACTCAATAAAATGAATGTGAAGCAAATTGAAGAAGACATTAAAATGATCATCCACAATGATCAAGCTAACTTGAGATGCAGAAATGGTTTAACATATACAAATCAGTAAACATAAATCACCACATAAACAGATTCAAAGATAGAAACCACATTATATGCAGAAGAGGCCTTTTACAAACTCCACCATCCTTCATAATAAAAGTCCTAGAAATTCTATAGGGATACAGGGCCATATCTCAACATAGTAAAGGCAATATAACAATGTCACTGCCAACATCATGCAAACTGGAGAAAAAAAAAGATTTCTACTAAAATAAGAAAAACAAGGATGTTCACTCCTATGTAGTTCTTGAAGTCTTAGCTAGAGTGGTAAGACAACATAATTGAATAAAAAGGTTACAAATAGGGAAGACAAGAACTAAAGTTCCCTTATTTATAGATGATATGATTATATACATATAGTATGGCCATAAAGACGCCACCAGACAATTTATAAATCTGATAAACACATTAAACAATGTAGCAGGATACAAATCAACACAGAAAAATTGGTAGCCTTCCTATATATCAACCTACATGTATTTCTCAATATAAATATATTGAGAAAGAAACAAAGGAAACAGTATCATTCACAATAGCCTTAAAAATAATTTGGAATAAATGCAACTTTGGAGGTAAAATACTTGTACAATGAAAACTTTAAGACACTTATAAAAGATACTGAAGATTCCAGAAGATGGAAAGACCTCCAATGCTCATGCGTTGGTTAGATTAATTTTGTGAAAATGGCCATTCTATTGAAAGTAGTCTACGGATTCAATTCAACTCAACTCTCATCAAAATCCAACATAATTTGTCACAGAAATTGAGAAAAATACTGCAAATTCATATGGAGACACAAAAGACGCAGGATAGCCAAAGCAATGTTGAATGATAAAAGAAATGCTGGAGGTATAACAATCCTTGATTTCTAAATTATACTGTGGAGCTACAATAAAAATATACAAAATGGTGCTGGCATAAAAGCAGACAAATGGATAAGTGGAATAAGACTGAGAACTCTAATATGAGGCCATATTTTTACATCCACCTGGTTTTTGATAAAGAAGCAAAAAAAAAATACACATTGGAAAAAATGCAGCATCTTCAATAAAGGGTGATGGTGAAACTGAATAGCTCCATGTAGAGAAATGAAACCATATCATTATCTCCTTTCCTGAACAAAACTGCACTCTCAGTCTATCGTGGACCTCTTCTTAATTCTATTGTTATGATGAAACATCAGGACAAGGGAAACTTTTAAAAGAAAGTGTTTAATTTGGCTTATGCTTTCAGAGAATCAGAGTCCACTAAAGACCTTTGAACATGCCATATAGACACATACTACTGTAGAAGTATCCTAAAATGCATCCATATACATATATCAAAAGAGTTTAAATAGAGCTACCTTATGGTGGTGTAAGAATGAATTAAGACTACAGGTTCCTTGAACCAATCCCCAGAATCAACATTTAGGCTGAAAATGTTTACAAATATAGTGTTTATTGAAAGCTTTCTCATTCTTAGATATGACTATAGGTTTTAGCAAAATATTCCACCATCAAAGAGTAGAGAGACACTGAATTCAGCAAGCACAGAAAAGCAAAACAACAATGCAGTCTAAGGGGACCTCCACTGATATGCACAGCTATGGTAATGAGGCACCCAAATCCAGACTCTTACAGACTTTGCAAATATGATGATCATTTTTTCCATTTTGTAGTTCATGCTCATCTATATTGGTAGGTAGTTAGAAGGGATCCAATGCTGCATTTTTGTTAACAGAGTATGAGTTTTCTGTCTCTTATAGATGTATTTCCAGCACTTATTTCTCCATGCAAGACTACACAGTATAGACCCTAGGATATTAGCATGCCCTGCTCAATGTAAGCCCTGGAAATGTGCTGGGAGTAAAGTTGTTTTACTTTCCTTTCTAAGTACCTAGCCCAGGAGAGAGAGGATAATGACTGTAGTCATTACTCTCACATAATATTAATATCCTCACATATAAATTAGACTCAGAGCATCTATATATCATATACTCTGGTGGTCATTGAAGGAGAAAACTTTGAATGTTAAGGAGAACTAGTTACAGAGAACAATTACTGAAGTGAGTCAGTGTGGCACATCTCAGTAGAAGAATAAAACCCCATGAAAGACATAAAAGCTTCAAACCAATTCTCAGAATGGTAAGAATAAGCATTTGATTAATTAATTAATCTATTTAATACTTACACAGTTCCTGCTTCATGGAGACACAGTTCCTTGTCCCAGAAAATGAGAATTAAATCACATAGAAAAAACTCACAATAAAAAGAAAAATATCACAATATTCACAGAGTTTATTTCCCTAGTGGTAAAGTATAGACAACAAACAAAATATAGCCATGAACTTCTGCCAAGATGAAGTAAAAGGAAAGTATTTCAGTCTCCTATTTGAAGTAATCATAAACTATACAAAATACATAAAATAACAGTTTTAAGACACTGAAAACCATTCTCATGTGGTCTTCATTTACCATGGTCTCCTATTCCTTGTTTTCCCTCTCTGTTCTTGATCCAGCTGGGATCTCCTGCTCCCCCAAGCTCTCTTTTCCTCGACCCTTGCCCTTCATTACCCCCACTCATGTCCAGGCTGTTCATGTAGATCTCATCCATTTCTCCATCATTGGGCGATTCCCGTGTCTTTCTTGGGGTCCTGTTTTCCAGGTAGCCTCCCTGGTGATGTGAGTAGCAGTCCAGTCATCCTTGTTCCACATCTAGTATCCTTCTAGAGTGAGTACATACCATGTTTGTCTTTCTGAGTCTGGGTTATCTCACTCAGGATGATTTTTTCTAGATCCATCCATTTGCCTGCAAACCTCATGATGTCATTGTTTTTCTCTGCTGAGTAGTATTCCATTGTGTATATGTACCACATTTTATTTATCCATTCTTCAGTTGAAGGGCATCTAGGTTGTTTCCAGGTTCTGGCTATTACAAACAATGCTGATATGAACATAGCTGAGCAAATGCCCTTGTGGTATGGTTGAGCATTCCTTGGGTATATGCCCAAGAGTGGTATAGCTGGATCTTGGGGAAGATTGATTCCCAATTTTCTAAGAAAGCGCCATATTGATTTCCAAAGTGGTTGTTCAAGCATGCGTTCCCACCATCAGTGGAGGAGAGTTCCCCTAGCTCCAAAGAAGCAAAGTGCTAGAGAGGCCCACAGTAATCCACAATGGTCGAGAGACAGCCGGAACTGACCTACTCTGGTGATGGGATGGCCAAACACCCTAATTGTTGTGCCAGAAACCCCATCCAATGACTGAGGGAACTGGATGCAGAGATCCACGGCTAGGCCCTGGGTGGAGCTCCAGGAGTCCAGTTAGTGAGAAAGAGGAGGGTTTGTATGAGTGAGAATTGTTGAGACCAAGGTTGGACAAAGCACAGGGACAAATAGCCAAATGAATGGAAACACATGAACTATGAACCAATGGCTGAGGGGGCCCCAACTGGATCAGGCCCTCTGAATAGGTGAGACAGTTGATTGGCTTGATCTGTTTGGGAGGTATCCAGGCAGTTTGACCGGGTCCTGTGCTCAGTGCATGAGTTGGCTGTTTGAAACCTGGGGCTTATTCAGGGACACCTGGCTAAGCCTGGGAGGAGGGGACTGGACCTGTCTGGACTGAGTCTACCAGGTTGATCTCAATCCTCAGGGGAGGCTTTGCCCTGGAGGAGGTGGGAATGGGGGGTGGGCTGGGGGGAGAGGGGGAGAACAAGGGATTCCGTGGCCGATATGTAGAACTAAATTATATTGTAAAATAAAATAAAATTAAATTAAAAAAATAAAGTAAAAAAAAAAAAAGACACTGAAAACCAGGCAATGAAAGGTCATGAATTCTGGCAGCAGTCTATTTTTTTCCTCATTGAGTTTTTCACTTCAGCAGTTTGAAATATAAAGAATTATTTTTCAAGTTAGTTATTTTCCTTCCTTTACTCAATATAGTCTATAACTATCTACTGTGTGCCCAATAATCTTCTAAGCACTAGAGATACAGCAATTGGGGGAGGGGAAAGAGACAGGAAAATAAAACATATAGTCAATCAGAAATGATAAGTGTTGTCATAAGGAGGTCAAGGGCACTGGTTGTCTGTGGGCAGATTGCACTGTTTGAAATGAGGTAAACAGAACTTTGCTTAGATGATGACATTTGAGGACAGATGTATATGTCGTTAAGAAGAAAGCCACATGTGTACCTGAGGCAAAGCCAAAATTACAGTGAAATTAAGAGAAAATGGTATAAGCATGCCATGTGCTTTAAGGGATTTCTTAATAATATCACATGTACGGTCCACTGTAAATGCAGACACAACTAACGGATTCAAATTCCTCAGAATGTGGGGGAAAAGAATGTTGGGGCTATCACGGAGAAATTTCAAAAGAACCCTATAGAAAACCCCTCATTTGGCAAGGTAAAGGCAGGCAGTGGGGCAGGTGGCCAAAACAAACAAATTCAATGCAACAGAGACCGCTCACTGACTAAAACAAACCAACAAACTGTGTGATGTGGCTTCCTTCCAGAGCAGATGTCGCCCACAGGCAACCAACACAAAATAGTCACACACGAGAGAGAGAAAGAGAGAGAGAGAGAGAGAGAGAGAGAGAGAGAGAGAGAACAATTTACCTGATTGCTTTCCCGTCTCTGGTGGCCAGAAGCATTTCAAAATACATTGAAATGGCAATATGGCAATAGAGGAAAAAAACTTATTAAAAAAAAATCATTGGCGTTTGCTCACCAAGACTCAGCTGTTTTGTTGTCGAGCATGCCTTCCTTCCTTCCAGGAATGACTAGGAAAGTTTGCATGTTGTTAATGTATGACTAGCACGAAGCTATTGGAAATTATTAGAAAGCCAAGGTAAGCCCTGACCTAAGGGAGAAAGTGCTTTGGAAAAGGGTGCTCACAGGAGTCACCCAACACAGCAGATTCCATTTTTACTGTGGTGATTTTTAAGCAGTAATTAGGATGTAAAGCTAGGATGTAAAATGGCATCTGGAGATAGAGAAGTTGAGAGGCACTACTAGAAACTTCATGGATATGGGAAAGGCAGAAACTGCTATCTAGGATCCAAAACTCCCTTGGCAAGATATTGGGAGAACTAAACTGGAAAAGTCTGGAGCACAGGAATGGAGCAACCCTAGTGAGAAACTGCAAACCAGTTTCCAACCAATTCAAGACCACTCTGAACTAAGGTAATTTTCTACCCTAACTGCCGACCGGAAAGAAATTCACGTTAGTGAAGGTAATTGCAGTCAGAGTACTGGAATATCTCTGCGTATTTTTCAGCTATTGTTTCAGGCATTCAAAGAAAGTACCGTGACTCAAGCAAGAGAAAATTAAAAAACAAACTAATAGACAAAAAAACCAAAAAAAACCCCCAGGAGGTTTGACCTAAGGGTATCCAGGCACAGGTAGGTAAAAATCCCACTAACTGCTCCTGTTGTTCAACTAGGGAGTGACAAGCTCTTCAGTTTTGGTTCTGTGGGCTATTCTGTCTCTCACAATGACTCAGCATCCTAGTTGTAGCACAAAAGCATTGTAGACAAAAATACATGAGTGGAAATGGCCACGTCCCAATCAACTTCTGTGTGATTCTATTTACTAACTGATTCTATGTATTCTGTACATTGAGCTAAAATTTCATAGCAATTTTAAAAAATATATATAGGGCTATTTCTACCAAGCAGTGAAGGCATTGTTAGCTGGTTGCAACCTTGCCTTCATAGTTTACTAAAGCTCTTGGAATATTATTGAGTGAGCAGAGTATGGAAACTGAGACATGTTAGAGATTAATTGTATGGATTCAAGGGATAGCACTTAAAAATACATTAAATTGTAAAGCTTCTTCCTGTCTCTTGGGCATAACATGCAATGGCCCTTTTAAAAAAAAAACAGTGAGACAGATACCAGAAGCATCATTATGTTGAATGAACTACAGGGCAATGTGTATTTTGTAGCAAAGGAACACTCTGGTGTAGGGCTTGGTGAATCAGAAATGGCCAGATCAAATCAATTTACAGCCAGGGCAATAAAAATAAATGCATACCTGCCAAATAAGTGAAGCTATTCGATAGGAACTCTTAAAGACAGCTGCCATTGAGCAAGTTGGAAGACTATTTGTTATAATGGGAGCACACTGGCAGCCCTAGAAAACTAAAAGGGAAACATGTACCTCACAATCTCCAAGTTGACACACTGACAGATTTCAGGATGGTGGGTTTGTAGATATTTTCTACTCTGAACCAGAGTCATCAGAACCTACAGCTTTACCCAAGGTAGATATGCTTAGCAGAGCTGGTCACCCATATTTAAAAACATTTATGTTTATAAGTTGCCTTTGGCTGACTCAAGTATCTTGGAAATAGTTCTAGTAACAGACCCCAGGTTATGTGGAACTTTTGATTTATAACAGTTGTTTGTCTTTTGACAACAAGATGCATGCTGGCTATACCTAGAGGGTGCTCTTCAACAGATGCATGCTTTCTTCTCCTTAGAGGAAAGACCATGAAGGGAAGGACTGAGCGGGAAAGGTTCGCACACACCACAGTTTCTTTGAATCTTCATGTCAACATAGTCTCGCTATTCAGAGGAGAATTTCACTATTGATTTCTCGTTTTCTTCCTCCCGCTTCCTTTCTCCTTCACACCCTTTTCCTTGTCCTTCGGCTTCATAAGGGAGGAAAAGCACTCAAAGTGCTTCAGGAGAATCCTGTCCGACTGCTGAAGTAAGATTTTCCTTCACAGAACCGCACTGAGGTGAGCAGCTATTCTGTTTATTTTATTACATAGCACACTGTGCTGAAACACAGCATTTAGGGTTTATTCCCTCATAAATATGTAATTTGAGGACTCTTGCTAGGAGCTGCTTATCTGCTTGTTAACTGAAACACATGAAAGTGGAGACCTAGAATCACCTAAAGGCAGCCTTTCATGTCTATCAGCTGGCAGGAGCTTCAGCCCTGGTAGTTACCAAGCTGTGAAAACTCACAGGAGTCATCTGTGCTTGTTTTCAGAGGCTGGAGGGAAATCTCCAGCAATCCCGTGTTTCTGTTGGTCCAGATACAGAGAAGCTGCTATAACCAACAGTATTGAGAGAGACAGTGCATCTTCTGAAGAAAGGTATGGAATTGTGATGGGTTATTGGAGAGGGGACTTTGATGGGAAAGACTTGTACTCAGCCTTTCTCCACAGCATTTTTTTTTCTAATATGATATCATTCACCCCAGGACAAAGGTCATGGAGCAATCTAAGCATGTACTGACCCTTAAAACTGTGAGCCAAAAATCAAGATTGCCTCCTGTAAATTGTTCTTTCAAGTATTTTTATAATGTCAAGAATATGAGTAATGCAATCAAGCTCATTTTTTTTCTTTTTTTAATTAAGAAAATTTTTTCATTCATTTTACACATCAAAGATCCCCCTCTTCCCCCCTCCCACTGTCCCCAGCCTCCCCCTCCCAAGCCACCCCCTACTTCCCCCAACAAGAAGACAAGACCTTCCATGGGGACACCCATCCAGTAGAGGCAAGTCCAAGCCTTCCCCCTGCTTCAAAGCTGCACGAGGTGTCCCACCATAGGTAGTGGGCTCCAAAAAGCCTGCTCATGCACGAGGGATAGATTCTGATTCTACTTCCAGGGGGCCCCTCAAGCTACACAATTGTCTTGCCATGCAGAAGGCCTAGTCCAGTCCCATGCAGGCTCCATAGCCATTGATCCATCTTTCATGAGTTCCTACTAGTTTGGTTCAGTTGTCTCTGCAGGTTTCCCCATCATGATCCTAATGTACTTGCTCATAGAATCCCTCTTTTCTCTCTTTGCCTGTACTCCTAGAGGCTTACCTGGTGTTTGGCTGTGGATCTCTGCATCTGCTTCCATCAGTCATTGGAGAAAAGCTCTATGATGACAGTTAGGGTATTCACTGATCTGATCACTGGGGTAAGCCAATTCAGTTCAGGCACCCTCTCCATTATTTCTAGTAGTCCAAGCTAGGGTCATCCTTGGGGATTTCTGGCAATTTCCTTAGGGATTCTCTCTATCCCCATGATATCTCCTTCTATCATGGTATCTCTTTCATTGCTTTCCTGCTCCATCCCTGTTCCAGCTCAACCATCCCATTTCCTTATGTTTTCATCCCCTATCACCTACTCTTCATTTCCTACCCCTTACCCATAGTTTACTCATGGAGATCTAATCTATTTCCCCTTCACAGGGTGATCTGTGCATCCTTCTTTGGGTCTTCTTTGTTAATTAGCTTCTCTGGAGTTGTGAGTTATTGTCTGGTTATCCTTTGCTTTACATCTAATATCTACTTATGAGTGTGTACATATCATGTTTGTCCTTCTGAGTCTGGGTTACCTCACTCAGGATGATATTTTCTAGTTCTATCCATTTGCCTGCAAATTTCATGATGTCACTGTTTTTCTCTGCTGAGTAGTACTCCATTGTGTATATGTACCACATTTCCTTAATCTATTCTTCAGTTGAGGAGCATCTAGGTTGTTTCCAGGTTCTGGCTATTATGAATAATGGTGCTATGAACATAGTTGAGTATGTGTCCCTGTGGTATGATTGAGCATTCCTTGGGTATACGCCTGAATGGAATAGCTGGGTCTTGAGGAAGATTGATTCCCAATTTTTCTGAGAAACTGCCACAATGATTTCCAAAGTGGTTGTACAAGTTTGCACTTCTACCAGCGGTGGAGGAGTGTTCCCCTTGCTCCACATCCTCTCCAACATAAGATGTCTGCAGTGCTTTTGATCTTAGCCATTCTGACAGGTGTAAGATGGTATCTCAGAGTCATTTTGATTTGCATCTCCCTGATGACTAAGAATGCTGAGCAATTCCTGGGGTTGGGGATTTAGCTCAGTGGTACAGTGCTTGCACAGCAAGCGCAAGGCCCTCGGTTCGGTCCTCAGCTCCAGAAAAAAAAAAAAAAGAATGCTGAGCAATTCCTTAAATGTCTTTTGGCCATTTGAAATTCTTCCTTTGAATATTCTCTGTTTAGCTCTATAGCCCATGTTTTAATTAGAGTGTTCATTATTTTGATGTCTAGTTTCTTGAGTTCTTTATATATTTTGGCGATCAGCCCTCTGTCTGATATGGGATTGGTGAAAACCTTTTCCCATTCTGTAGGCTGTCATTTTGTCTTATTTCCTGTGTCCTTTGCCTTATAGAAGCTTCTCAGTTTCAGGAGGTCCCATTTATTAGTTGTTGCTCTCAGTGTCTATGCTCCTGGTATTATATTTAGGAAGTGGTCTCCTGTGCCAATGTGTCCAAGACTACTTCCTACTTTTTCTTTTATCAGGTTCAGTGTAACTAGTTTTATATTGAGGTCTTTGATCTACTTTGTCTTGACTTTTGTGTATGGAGATAGATATGGACCTATTTGCAGTCTTCTACATGTTGATGTCCATTTGTGGCAGCACCATTTGATGAAGATGCTTTCTTTTTTCCATTGTACAGTTTTGACTTCTTTGTCAAAAATCAGGTGTTTATATGTGTGTGGGTTAATGTCAGGGTCTTCAATTCGATTCCATTAGTCCACATGTTGGGTTTTATGCCAATACCAAGCTGTTTTTTTATTATACTATAGCTCTATAGTAGAGCTTGATGTCAGGGATGGTAATGCCTCCAGAGGTGGCTTTGTTGTACAGGATTCTTTTTAGCTACCCTGGGTTTTTTGTTTTTCCAAATGAATTTGAGTATTGTTCATTCCAGGTCTGTGAAGAATTGTGTTGGGATTCTGATGTGGATTGCATTAAATCTGTAGATTGCTTTTGGTAAGAGTGACATTTTTACTATTAATCCTACATATTAATAGTGGGAAACTTCAACACCCCACTCTCAACACTTGACAGATCTGCCAGATAGAAACTTAACAGAGAAATAAGGGACCTAACAGATGTTATGACTCAAATGGACTCAATTGGTATCTACAGAACATTCCATCATAACAAAAAAGAATATACTTTCTTCTCATCACCCCATAGAACCTTCTCTAAAATAGACCACATACTCAGTCACAAAGCAAATCTCAACAGATACAAAAAAATTCGAATAACGCCCTGTATTCTATCAGACCACCATAGCTTAAAGTTACAGTTCAACAACAGCAAAATTACAGAAAGCCTACAATCTCATGGAAACTGAATAATGTTCAACTGAATCACCAATGGGTCAAGGGAGAAATAAAGAAAGAAACTAAAGACTTCCTAGAAATCAATGAAAATGAATGTACTACATACCCAAACTTATGGGACATTATGAAAGCAGTGCTAATAGGAAAATTCATAGCACTAAATGCTCACATAAAGAAGTTGGAGAAATCTCACACTAGTGACTTAACAGAACACCTGAAAGCTCTAGAACAAAAAAAAGCAAACTCATCCCAGATAAATAGATGCCAGGAAATAATCAAATTGAGATCTGAAATCAATAAAATAGAAACAAAGATAATAATACAAAGAATCAATGCAACAAAGAATTGGTTATTTGAGAAAATCAACAAGGTAGACAAGCCCTTATCCAAACTAACCAAAAGGCAGAGAGACAGCATCCAAATTAACAAAATCTGAAATTGAAAGGGAGACATAACAACAGACAATGAGGAATCATCAGGTCATACTTCAAAAACCTGTACTCCACAAAATTGGAAAATCTTAAAGAAACAGACAATATTTCTGGATAGGTACCACATACCAAAGTTAAATCAAGTTCATTTTCTTACTAGTTATATTTCACTTCTTTATGGTCCAAAATAATTGGGCAATTAAAATCATTCTAAGCGATATCACACATGTGTGTGCATTTTCAACATAGTTTTTTTTTTTAAATATAACCCACCTGTCATCTCATCATACATCCCACATTATGTTATGACTCCCAATTGTGCTTTGGATCCTGGTTCGTCTTTGAGCTCACCTGTTATTTCTCATGTTAGTATTCATCATTTTTTTAGAGGTACTCTCTTTTCAAAATAGTAGTTTTTAGAAGACTGTGGCCCTCAAACTAAGCGAACCCTTAACACTTAAATGTGTTACAGATTTTAAGGCACACTGACACATGTCAGTTCTTTGACTCTATGGAGTGTTGTGCTTGGCAGGGAGGAAGCTGTTGCATAGGGCAAAGAATCAGCGCTTAGTTAAGGTTGGTAGCTAGTTCAAATCTAAATGACAAGTGAATAAAGAAACCAAACTGGTGCTATGGAAAGTTTCTTTAGGTTTCTTCCTACTATATCTGCATGCTGCTCAGATAACTGCAAATTACAGGAGTGAGTATTGTACTGTTTCAATTCTTGTCAAAGAAAAAGCCAATCTCTCCTTCGTAGCACTAAGTTTGGCTTTATTATCAAAATTGAGCTGCATATTCAATACAATCTCCATGAAAATACCAAAGAAAACATTCCTACAATTCAGGTGAAAGGACAAGATACTCTGAATGATTCAAATAATTCATAGCAGAAAGAATATTAATTGAAATTTCATGCTACCTGATTTAAAACTATATTACAGAAATATAGTAATAAAAGCAGCATCATACTGGCACAAAAACAGACATGTTGACCACAGTTTAGAGAGTGGAGGACTGAGAAACAAACACAGTTACAAACACCTAACCTTTGACCCAGATATAAACACACACACAATGGTGAAAAGTCATGATCTTTAAGAGTGATGGTGAGAAAAGTTGAATATCCATATGAAGATAGGCACAAAATTGATGTAATTTCCCCCTCATCTTTATTAGTTCTTTGAGAATTTCATACTATGTGTTTTGATCATATTCATTCCTAGTTCCTTTCAGACCCACCCACTTTCCTTACCCATCCAACTTTATATTCTCTTAAGGAAAAACAAAAACAAAACACCAGTCTACTGAGTCTAAACTAAACTGCCCGTATACTCTCCTAGTTATGTGGCCATCATCTGGAGGATGGTCATCTTAACTCTCACACAAATTAACTCTATATAAATCAAAGACCTGAGTTTGAGGCCTGAAAATAACTAAAAGATAAAAAGAGATGATCCAAATTAATAAAATTAGAGATGAAATGGTAATAAAACTATAGACACTAAGGAAGTCAACAGAATCATAGTACATATTTTTAAAAATCCGCACTCCACCAAATTGGAAAGCCTAAAAGAAATGCATAAATTAAACTTAGATCTAGATCAGATAAAGAATTTCAACAGGCCTATAACTCCCCACTGAAATAAAAGCAGTAAATAAACCTCTATCAACCAAAAATGCCCAAAGCCAGATGGATTCAGCACAGAATTCTACTAGACTTTTAAAGAAGAAATAATGCCAGTATTCCTAAAATTATTGCACAAAATAGGAAGAGCAAGAACATTGCCTAATTATTTTTATGAGGTCCCAATTATCCTGATACCTCAATTACATAAAAAAAACCAACAAACAAAGGAAATTACAGACCAATTTCCTTATGAAAATGGATGCAAAAATTCTCAATAAAATGCTTGCAAAATGAATTTGAGAACATATAAAAAAAGATTATACACCATGATCAAGTAGGCTTCATCCCAGATATGTAGGGATATTTCAACATAGGCTGAAAAGCAAAAACCACGTGATCATTTTATTAGATACAGAAAAGGCCTTTGGCAAAATCCAACATACCTTCATGATTAAATCCTGAATTAGGGATACAAGGGATATATCTCAACATAATAAGGATGATTTATAGCAAACCCACAGCCAACATCAACCTAAAAAGAGAGACACTTAAAGCATTTCCACTAAAATCAGGAACAAGACAAGGATATGTATTCTCCACAAATGAATTCAATATAGTACTTGAAGTCTTAGCTAGAGCAATAAGAGAATTCAAGGGTATACAAGGAGATACAAATAGGAAAAGACGAAGTCAAAGTATTTTTATGTACAGATGATATGATTTAATATATAAAAGACTCTAAAAATGTCCATGCGGAAAGTTCTACAGGTAAAAACAAAATCTTCAGCAAAGTATCAGGTTACATAATCACACACACACACACACACACACACACACACACACACACACACACACACATCATTATCCTTCCTATATATAAATGACAAACAGACTGAGAAAAAGATCAGGGAAATAATACCTTTCACAATAGCCTCAGAAAATATCCTGGAGTAACTCTAACCAAGCAAGTGAAAGACTTGTATAATAAAAACTTTAAAACACTGAAGAAAGAAATTGAAGAAGATATTAGAAGATAGAAAGATCTCCCATGCTCATGGATTGGTAGGATTAATAAATATAGTGAAAATGGCCATCCTACCAAAAGCAATCTACAGATTCAGTGCAATCTCCATCAAATTTCCAACATGATTCTTCATAGAACTTGAAAGGATAATGTTCAGGTTTAGCATAGTTAAACAATGCTGAATAATAAAAGAACAGCTGGAGTTATCAACCACTCCAGATTGCAAGTTGTACTGTAGAGCTATAGTAATAAAAACACCATGGAATCAACATAAAAAGAGACACATCGATCAATGGAATCATATTGAAACCCAGCCATAAGTCCGTACACTTATGAACACCTGGGTTTTGACAAAGGAATCTGATATACATACTGGGAAAAAAGACAGCATTTTCAGCAAATGGTGTTGCGAAAACTGGATGGCTACATAAATAAGGGTGCAAATAGACACATATTTATCATCATGCACAAACCTCAACTCCAAATGTATCAAAGACTTGAACATAAGACCAGATACCCTGAATCTGATAGGAACCCTGTCTCGAAAAACAAACAAACAAACAAAAAAAAAAACACACCAAAAAAAAACAACAACAACAACAAAAAGAACATGTACTAGCAGTACTATTGTTCATTTACAAGATAAAATTCTCACAGATACAGTCTAGGTATCCAGCCTAGAACATTGATTTTTAACAGGCTATCCAACCTCACACTGAAAATATGAGGAATTAACAGCCTTCCTAGTACTAATGATTGCATGACTAATAAATAAAGCAAACCTCAATGAAGTGTGTTATCTTCCTGATGTGCCCAAGGTACATTGCAGACACTGAGTACCTTTGGTACTGTGCTTCTTCCTGTTGTATTATCTTAGACCTGAAAGCGTGGCAGGATTCAATGAAACAGAATTTCACCTTAAGTTTTATTTCATTTAAATCTCAAGGCCATGGTGGTGATAGTTTGCTATTTAAAGCTATCACCTTAGGGTTGGGGAGATAGCTCAGTAGTTAGGAGCACTGGGTGCTCTTCCAAAAGATGCAGGTTCAATTCCAAGCAGCCACCAAGCTGCTGACAACTGTCTGTAACTCCAGGCCCAGTGGTCTGACACCATTTTCTGGCCTCTGAGGACGGCAGGCAAGCAAATGGTGCACAGACATAATGCAGGCAAAACACCCATACACATAAAATAAAATAATATAAATGAAATAAAATTTAAAAAGTCAGTATCCTGGCTATAAATCACGTACCCATAGTGATGATTTCTTTATATATATATAAAAAAAAAACAAAGAAAAAACCAAAAACAAAAAAAAAACTACACATGTATATTTCTTTTCTAGTGAATTATTTAAGATGAAAAGTATCAAAGGTTTCTTTCTAAAATGGATCTATGTTAACAGTGTTGCAATCTTTGTTAGCACAGTCCCAATGATGATGAGTATAAAATAGGAAATCCGGGTTCAGAACATTAATAGTATCTAGTTTGTAACACAAATATAAAATAATGAGCTGAAGAAATGATGGAGATCAATTTGTCTCCTGATCCAGGAAGCATAGAGGGCCAGGTGCTGACTTTGTCTGTGAAAGCTCATGGGGTCTCTGAATGCGGGGACCCTGGCCAGGTAGGGGAGCAGAGGCGACTCTCCTTGAGGCAGTGCATGATAGACAAGTGTAAAAACTTGCTGTGGCTTCAGGAGGGATATAGAACCAGGGAAACAGCAGAGCACAAGCACAAAGTGAGGGAGGTTGCCGATTTCTTGAAAAACTTTCCCCATTTTCCCATTGCTCATGGGGGTGGAACATTCCAGATGTATTTGTAGGTTCTGGTTCTAGACAAGAGGCCTGGGGACCTGGGAGGATACAACCACAAAATCCAAGGCCAGAGAGATATCAGCAGAAAGAAAGAATAGATAAATAAAAACGGGAAGACCAGAACAAACACCCAAGCCCTCCCTAGTCAAACTATGACTGGAAACAAATGTTCCAAAATATCTACACTTACTTTTTAAATCAACAAGCAGCTCATAAATTTATTCCAGATAAAATTGTTTTTATGAAATACATTTAAAATATTTTTAAATTAAATGACATTTAATATTTAAAGAGTAAAATAAAAATATGACTACTTTTTAAATTAGAGCTGGGTTTTCTTAATAAAAACAAACAATTCTCAATAAAAAGAAATGCACTGTTTTAATTTCATTCATCATAAGAATCCAGATTCACATTTTCCCCAGGATCTTAATTTTTAGCTTTCTCTAAAGAGAAGTAAACAATGTTTTTTTTTTTTCAAATATCATCGGTTCTTTATTCAATAATTTACAATTCAAAGGAAATTAAATTTTATACTTTTTTAGGAAAGAAATGATCTCTGGAGGCATTAAAAAATTGACAGATCTCCCTTAATTTAAAAAAGAAAATCAAAATATCCTCATTTAATCCCTGTCTATTTATGAGAAATTACTGAACAATAACAACTTGAAGGGCTTCCCACAAAATAAGTGGCCAAACCCAAACCCTTGAGAATTATTAAGGCTATTTTTTTTTAAGATTATACTTGTCAGTGACAGACTGAAGGAAACTAAGGGACTATGCCATCTAGTACAACACAATGACCTGACTGAACCTTTAAACCAGAGAAAGACAAGGATGAAAAACCAACAAACTATGAATAAAGCTTGGAATTAAAATTAAATAGACATATTAAATGCTAAGTGTAAACTTTCTAGAAGTGTGCAATAGAAAAATGAGAACTTATTCTATTAGTAAATGATATTAAATTATGAACCTTGTCATAATAACTAGTTGAAACTTGGTTAGGCCTATATTTTATGTGCTGTTGAAAATTTGATGGTTCCCTAGGTAAGCACCTCTACTCCTTGCCCACAGACTGCCAATACTCTCTTAGAGTCCTCCCAGCATACCTCTAACAACATCCCATGTCCTTGTCACCATATTCTGTCCCACAAATCAGATGGAAGCCCCCTGCTACCAGATACCATGCTACATCCAGAACCCTAGGTGAGTCCCCCACCACCTGCAGATCTCCACCATTCCTTCAGAGCCTGCACAGCATTCCCCAACAGCTCCCCTCCTAATCAAAAAATTCTGCCCATAACTAGAGCAGAAGCCCTCTCCTTTATTAGAGGACATATCTGCACCCAGAATCCCAGAGGCCACACTGGCACACATAATCCCAGGTAGAAAACTCCTACACCACCAGAGGTCACACCAGTTGCCAGAAGAACAACAGAGGTACCCTGCTGGATGAAAGGGCAAGCCGGCCATGAGAACTGCAGGCGACTCCAGCCAGAATATCAGAGAGGAAACAGAAACCAAGAAAACAAACCACTCATCCAACAAAGGCAAACTCAGAAATCTTCACTAGACCTATGTATAGTTACCCAAATCCAGATGCCTAGATGCCAGCATAAGAACACAATCAACAATAGCCAGGGCAGTATATCTCTGACAGAAATATTCCAACACAGCTGAAGCACAAGAAAATGACCTTAAAACTAAATCTATGAAGATGATCCTTAAAGAGGAAATGAATGGGTTCCTTAAAGAAATCTAGAAAAAGACAAACAAAAAATGAGAGGAAATGAATAAATCCCTTAAAGAAAGCTAAGAAAGCCAAGAAAAAACAGAGTTGAAGGAAATTAATAAAACAGTTCAAGCCTGAAAATGGAATAGAAGCAATAAAGAAAACACAAACTGAGTGAATCCTGGAGATAAAAAATCTACTTAAACATACAGGAACTACAGATGCAAGAATCACCAACAGAACATAATATGTGAAGAGAGAATCTCAGGCAGAGAAGATATGATAGGAGAAATAGATATATTCCTCAGAGAAAATGTTAAATCTAAAAAATTACTGACACAAAACATCTAGGAAACCTAGGACATCATGAAAAGACCAAATCTAAGAATAATAGGAATAGAAGAAGGAGAAGAATCCCAGCTCAAAGGCCCAGAAAATATCTTTAACAAAATCATAGAAGATAATTTCCCTAACCTAAAGAAGACATATAAAGGTACATGCCTATAAAGATACAAGAAGCTTACAGAATGCCAAATATATTGGAGCAAAAAAAAAAAAAAAAAAAAAAAAAAAAAAAAAAAAAAAAAAAAACATCCCCAGGCAACTAAATAATCAAAACATTAAACATTAAACAGAAAAAAAGAAAGAATATTAAAAACTGCAGGGGCAAAAGGCCAAGTAATATATAAATACAGACCTATTAGAATTACATCTGACTTCTCAATGGAGAGTCTAAAAGCCAGAAAGACCTGGACAGATGTCTTGTAGACTCTAAGAGAGCACAGATGCCAACCCAGACTACTACACCCAGCAAAACTCTTAATCACCATAGATGGAAGAAATAAGACATTCCATTGCAAAGTCAAATTAGATAATATTTATCCATGAATCCAACCCTACAGAAACCCAAGGAGCTTAACTACACACATGAAAACACAGAAAATAAATAACCTCACACGAGCAAAACTAAAAAAGGAACACACACACACACACACACACACACACACACACACACACACACACCACACCACCAAAATAACAGGAATTAGCAATCATTGGTCACTAATATTTCTCAAGTTGGAAAAAGATACTCCAAGCAAATGGACCTAAGAAACAAGGTGGTGAAGCCATTCTAATATCTAACAAAATAGACTTTGAACCAAAATTAATCAAAAGAGACAGAGAAGGACATTTCATACTCAACAATGGAAAGATACACCAACATGTTTCAATTCTTAATATCTATGCCTCAAACACAAAGGCACCTACATTTTTAAAAGAAAGACTAATAAAGTTTAAATCACACTAACCCTCACGCATTGATAGAAGGAGACTTCAATACCCTACTCCCACCAATGGACAGGTCTTACAGGCAAAAACTGAACAGATAAATATTGGAGCTAGCAGATATTATGAACCAAGTGAACCTAACAGACATTTCACTCAAAGAGAACAGAATGCACATTCTTTTCAGCAACTCAAAGAACATTCTCCAAAATTGAGCATATACTCAGTCACAAAGCAAGTCTCAACAGATACAATAAAATCAAAAACCCCTCTGAATCTGATCAGACCACTGAGGATTAAAACTGGCTTTCAAAAACAATAGAAACAACAGAAAAGCTATAGCTTCATGGAAACTGAACAACTCCATACTGGATGACTCCTGGGTCAAGGCAGAAATAAAGAAAGAAACTAAAGACTTCCTAGAATTCAATGAAATTAATTAATTCACACCTCAAACTTAAGGGACACAACGAAACTGGTGCTAAAAGGAAAGTTGATAGCACTAAGTACCCACATAAATAAATTGGAGAGATTCTAATTTTTTATTTATAAACTGGAAAGCACTAGAATAAAAAGAAGCAAGCTCACATAATAGGAGAAAAATGGCAGGAAATAGTCAAACTGAGGGCTGAAATGGATAAAATAGGATCAAAGAGAACAATACAATGAATCAATGACTCAATGAAACAAAGAGCTGGCTCTTTGAGAAGATTAACAACATAGACACACCATTATCCAAACTAACTAAAAGACATAGAGAGAATATCCAAATTAATAAAATCAGAGTGGAAAAGGGAGACATAACGACAGACACTGAGGAAATCCAAAGAACCATTAGGTCATACTTTAAAATCCTATACTCCACAAAATTGGAAAAGCTAAAAGAAATGAATATTTTCTCTATAGATGCCACTTACCAAAGTTAAATCAAGATCAGATAAACAATTTAAATAGACCTATAACTCCCAAGGAAATAGAAGCAGTCACTAAAAGAAAAATCCCCCAATGGAAAAAAACAAAACAAACAAACAAACAAAAAACCCAGAGGCAGATGGTTTTAACTCAGAATTCTACCAGACTTTCAAATAAGACCTAATGCCAATACTCCTCAAATATTCCACAAGATAGAAACAGAAGGAAAATTGACAAATTCATTGTATGAGGCCACAGTCACCCTGATATCCAAGACACATAAAGATACTACAAAGAAAGAGAATTACAGACCAATTTCCCTCATGAATATTGGTAAAAAAAAAATACTCATTAAAGTACAAACTGAATCTAAGAACATATCAGGAAAATCATCCACCATGATTAAGTAGGCATCATCCTAGAGATGCAGGAATGGTTCAACATATGAAAATCAGTCAATGTAACCCATGATATGAACATACTGAAAGAAAAAAAAAACATGATCACCTCATTAGATGCTGAAAAAGCCTTTGACAAAATCCAATATTCTTTCTTGATGAAAGTCTTGGTGCGATTAGGAATACAAGGGACATACCTAAACATAATAAAGGCAACTAACAGCAAGCCTATAGTCAACATTAAATTATGTGGAGAGAAAACCAAAGCAATCATACTAAAACCAGGAAAAAGATTAGACTGTCCATTTTCTCCATATCTATTCAATACAGTATTTGAATTTCTAGTGGGAGCAATATGAAAACTGAAGGAGATCAAGGAAATATAAATTGGAAAGGAAGAAGTCAATGTATCTTTATTTGCAGATGATATGTTAATATAAATAAGCAACCCCCAAAAATTCTACCAAGGAATGCCTACAGCTAATAAACACCTTTAGTGAAGTGGCGGGATACAAGATTAATTTAAAAAAATTCACTAGTCCTCCTATACATAGATGACACATGGGCTGAGAAAGAAATCAGGAAAACAACACTGTCTTAGGGTTTTATTGTTGTGAAGATACACTATGACCAAGGCAAATCTCCCCCCCACCCCTTAGTTTTGTCTTTCGAGAGGGTTTCTCCGTGTAACAGAACCTTCTGTCCTGGAACTTGCTTTGTAGACCAGGCTGGCCTCAAATTCATGGCAATATGTCTTTCTCTGCCTCCAAAATGCTGAGATTAAAGTCATGGGCTACCATTCCTGCCTATGGCAACTCTTTTTTTTTTTTTTTTTTTTTTTTTTGGTTTTTCGAGACAGGGTTTCTCTGTGTAGCTTTGCGCCTTTTCCTGGAACTCACTTGGTAGCCCAGGCTGGCCTCGAACTCACAGAGATCCGCCTGGCTCTGCCTCCCGAGTGCTGGGATTAAAGGCGTGCACCACCACCGCCCGGCATATGGCAACTCTTATAACAGAAAACATTTAATTGGGGCTGGCTTACAGTTCAGAGGTCTAGTCTATTATTCTCGTGGCAGGAAGCATGGTGGTGTGCAAGCAGACATGGTGCTGGAGAAGGAACTGAGAGTTCTACATCTGGATCCAAAGGCAGCAGAAAGAGACAGTGACACACTGCCCAGGATTAAACTTCTGATACCTCAAAGCCCACCCCCTAGTTACACACCTCCTCTAACATATGGACACCTACTCCAACAAGGCCCCACCTCCTAATAGTGCCACTCCCTATGAGCCCATGGGGGCCATTTTTAGTCAAACCTCCACAAATTGCTGTCATAATAGTCACAAATAATGTAAACTGTCTTGGAGTAACTCCAACCAAGCAAGTGAAAGACTTGAATGACAAAAACTTCAAGTCTTTGAAGAAATAAATTGAAGACAATGGAAGATGAAAAGATCTCCCATACTCATGGATTGCTAGGGTTAACATAGTAAAAATGGCCATCCTACCAAAAGCAATCTACAGGTTCAATGTAATCCTTATCAAAATTCCAACATAATTCTTTACAGATCTCTCCATAAAGGACAATACTCAACTTCACATGGAAAAACAAAAAAGCCAGGACAGCTAAATCAATGCTGTTCAATAAAAGAACATCCAGAGGTATCACCATCCATGATTTCAAGCTGTACTACAGGACTATAGTAATAAAACTGTTTGGTATTGGCATAAAAACAGACACACTGATCAATGGAATCAAATTGAAGATCCAGACATAAGTCAACACACCTATGGATACCTGATTTTTTTTTTTTTACAAAGAAGGCAGAAATACACAATGGAAGAAAGAAAAAAACCTTCAACAAATGGTGCTGGTCTAACTAGATGTCAGCTTGTAGAAGAATGCAAATTAATCCACAGCTATCAACCTGCACAAAACTCAAGACCAGCTGGGTCAAAGATCTCAGTGTAAAACCAGATACACTGAACCTTCAGAAAAGAAAAGTGGGGAATAGCCTTGAACTCACTGGCACAGGAGAAAACTTCCCCAACAGAACACTAATAGAACAGAAACTAAGATTAACAATAAATGGGACCTCATGAAACTGAAAAGCTTCTGTAAGGCAAAGGGCACTGTCAATAGGTAAAATGGTCTAATCAGGACAAGAAGACCCACACCAGCGTTCCTGCCTCTGAGGAAAAAAACCACTGGTCCACAAGACACCTTGGGGAGCCAGGCAGAAGGGCAGTACCGTGGTAAGCAAATGTATGGAGTGGTATGGGAAATAGAGAGAGACAAACGGTTCATGTCCTGTGGACAGAAGCATATCTGAAGTGGTGAAGAGATGAGGAGTGGCTGGGGTGGGTGGCTTCATTGTCACCCAAGGCCCTGGTGGTGTCTGGGCCTGGACTTCTGCTGGGGCCCATATCTGGGTTTAGGCTCCGAGGCAGCCACTGTCTCTGTGGATGGCTGAGGCTCCTGATGCCACCAAGCAGAGAGGGTAAGTCTGTGCAGAGTTGGCCCTGCCTCTCACGGGCTGCAACAGTAGGGAGAACGTGTCCTGCTCCTCACTGGCTCTAAAGCACTCAGGAGGGAGGGCCCTACACCCCATCGGAGCAGCACAGTAGAGCTGACCCTATTCACAGGGGCATGGGCGAAGTGGCCCTGGATGTGTGAGAATGGGAATGCAGGTCACATCTGCCATGTGGTGGCAGAGGTGAGTGGAAGATTCCCTCCTCCTCTCCTTCCTCCTCACCTGCAGCAGGCAGGGGACCTGACCCAAACCCTCACCAGCAGCACTTGGAAAATGGGTTAACCTTGTAGACAGGGGGTTGGGTGAGTCAGCCCTGAGGGCGTGAGAGGGGCATAGCTGGTACCACCTCTCTTCTCTGAGGTGTGGTGGTGGTGGGGGGAAATCAAGGGAAAATGCTCTCCCCCTTCACTACCACCTCCAGCTGGTGAGGGAGCAGAACAGAATATTGGTAGAAATCATTTCATTGACTTTTTTTTTTGCTATTAAGTCTTGTGACATAGTTTCTGGAGGACAGATGACACTGCTTATAAGGCTTAAATTAAAGAGGAATGACAGAATGGGATCTACTTTATGTACATGGGAGAGAGAAAATGTAATATCAGACATGTATGAATAGCTTCGGCAAGTCACCAGGAATAGGATATCCAAGACAAATGAGAAGCTTCCTCCTGCAGCGCACAGGAATGTATGAAGAGACCCACAGCCAAAAGAGATAGAGAGAGTCCTTGGAACACACAGCTCTAAAAGGAATGTCTCCATCAATACCCCTTCTGTCAGAGCTCAGGGAACCCATAGAAGAAGAAGAAGGAGGAGGAGGAGGAGGAGGAGGAGGAGGAGGAGGAGGAGGAGGAGGAGAAAAAGTGTAAGAGCAGAGGGAATGGAGGATACCAGGAGAACGAGGCCCTCTGAATTGGCTCAGCAAGGCCCATATGAGCTCACAGAGACTGAAGCAGCATGCACACGGCATTCCAGGGGCTGCACCAGGTCCTCTGTGAATATATAGAGCTTTCAGCTTAGGATTTTTATGGGACTCCTGATATGTGAATGACTGGGTCCCTGATTCTGTGACTGCTCTTGGGAATCTTCTCCTTCTGTTGGGTTACCTTGTCTGGTCTCAATGTAATGGGCTTTGTTTTGTTTTATTTTATTTTCTCATGTTTGGTTGCTATCCCTTAGAAGCCTGTTCTTTTCTAATGTAAGACAGAAAGGGAGTGGATCTGGAGGGGAGGGGAGGTGGAAAAGAACTGGGAGACATAGAGGGAGAGGAAATTGTAGTCAGTATATATTGTATAAAAAAATCTATTTTCAATAAAAGTAACAACAAAAGTCAATCAAAACAAACAAACAAACAAACAAGAAACAAATGAATAGACGCTATTGACTACATGATTCACAATCCATAAGAACTCAGATTGCCAGTCAGAAGAATTTCTGTTTCACTTCATTAAAAAAAAATTAATCAGCTTTATCTATTAGTGTTATCCATGTGAGAGTTGACTCTTACTATTTAAAAGAATGTTCTGTATATTTAAACTCGAGAAATATGTGGCTGAATGGACCTTGGTTGGTAGTAATTATTAAATTAACTAATCAATTAACATTAGGCAAAAAAGATATTCAAACATTGGGATGCTGGATATATGAATACCATTCAAAATGTAATTTTACATTCATTAATATATTTATATACTTTCCCTTCAATTCCTGGCACTTATGTTAATTTTCTTGGAATAATAACATGCAACAGTAAGCTGATATTAAAACTGGACAAGATATAATATTTGGTTGCACTTATGATTTTCAAATTGATTCCCCACATACATTTAATATTACAAGTACTAGGCTGGTGAGATGGCTGAGCAGTGAGTAAAGACATCCTCTGTACAAACATGAGTTAGATCAGGAGAACTCAAGGTGGAAGGGAGACAACAGGGTCATGGGCTTGTCCTCTGACCTCTGCAGTATGGACTGTGGTGCATGTGCGCGCGCGCGCGCACACACACACACACACACACACACACCATATATAAACATAATAGTAATAAATGAAAAATTGTAAAAGTAAATTTCAAATGTCCCTTTACTTCACAGTAAGTTCCCAAATGGATAAGAGTCCTTATAATTAATTGTTAAAGGGATTTTATTTTTGTTTTAAAATAAAATATTTCTACCCTGATGATATTGCATAAAAATGAGGCAAAATATTAGTCAAATAAGACTTTTATTAACTATGTCTTTCCTCTTTTTGTTATATTAAAAGCTAATTGTAAGCTGGGTAGTGGTTGTGCGTGCCTTTAATCTCAGCACTTGGGAGACAGAGGCAGGTAGATTTCTGTTAGTTCAAGGCCAGCCTGGTCTACAGAGTGAATTCCAGGACAGCCAGGACAAAAAAAAAAGAATGAAAAAAAAAAGTTGAGAGTTAATATGGGTGCCACCTTTTTTTTTTTGGGTGAGTCTCTGGCCCATGTTAGCCCCTGTATCTTTACACCCCCAGACATAGTTTCAGAAGTTAAAAAAAGTAGCATGGGTTTGTTGTAGAATATTATTTTAAGGTATGTTACTTTTGTTTATGTTGCATTTGTTTAACTCTGTGTAGCTGTGTTACTGTGCCTGTGTAAAACACCTGATGGTCTAACAAAAAGCTGAATGGTCAATAGCAAGGCAGGAGAAAGGATAGGTGGGGCTGGAAGGCAGAGAGAATGTATAGAAGGAGAAATCTGGGAGAAAAAAAGAAGTAGCCAGAGAAGGAGAAGGAACAAGAGAACAAGGAGAGGAGGATGACAGGGCCAGCCATCCAGCTACACAGCCAGCCATGGGGTAAGAGTAAGATTTACAGAAGTAAGGGAATGGGAAAATCCCAGAGGCAAAAGGTAGATGGGATAAGTTAAAGTTAGGAAAAGCTGACTAGCAACAAGCCAAGCTAAGGCCGAGCATTCATAATTAAGAATAAGCTTCTGTGTGTGATTTATTTGGAGCTGGGTGGTGGGCCCCCCAAAAGAGCAAAGACAAACATTAGTTAACAACAACATTAGTTAAAAATGGGCTACAAGATAGAAACCACTGATAAATAGTCTACTCCAAGAATTTGAACTGTTCCTAATGTTTTGACTTGCTTTCTAGTACTTTAGCATAATTGGACACTAATATCTTTTTATATATAATCAGAAATAGTTCTATCAGGTGTGATAGGTGAAAGCAAATTGTAAGCCTGGAAAATTCAACTTATATCCCAATATTTTGACTTTGTCTATTTGCATCTATGCAATCTGAAAAGATACGCATGGGCCTACAGTTTCATAGTATTCACCCAGATCTACATTTTCTACATTGTGGACTCACTGTTGAACTGCTTTATTTGTCATACTTAAGTGGCTGCTCTTAATAGTGGCTGTGAGTGTGAGAGGTGGTGTGTCATTCCATCTGGAACTATGAAGCTGAGCTTTTTCTACATGGACTATTTAACCTTGTCTAGTGGCCCAATGAAGAGGATCCACTGACAGGTTGTATGTGCCTATTGGAGTGGAGGGGATCTTAGCGGCAAAGAGCCTATGTCTCTATTAGCAACTTGAAAACACAAGAGAGCTAATGTTTTAAATTCCCATTTCAATTTAAAGGCCAGAGAGCCAGGAGGATCAATGGTGTTGTACTAGTAATCTTGAGATGTGGTCTTGATTTGAATCAAAAATAGGAAAAGACCAATGACTCAGGTCAAAGCAATTATGCCTCAGGATCTCCCTTTTGCAACCTCCTTTGATCTATTCAAGTTCCTAGTTGACTAGATGAATATTAGTAAAGAATTCATAAAGTAATAGAACTACCAAAGATCATCCTTTCCACATGCAAGACAGACATGAAAAATCAAGAGCGTGCCTATACATTAGCAATAAGTACCTGAAAACAGCTTCAAACCCCTGTTTAATGTAGCTATGTGGGAGAGCAATCTCACTTGTTCAATAATCAAGTTGAATATTAATCTCATCCTGATATATTTTCATAGATACAACAAGAAAAATGACCAAATATAAGGGCTTCACACAGTCCAGTCAAGTCAACACACTCAACTTTCTATCATGAAATCTTAAAATACAAAGTACACCAAAACACAAACATCCAAGCTACAAACAAAAGGGACCATAGTCATATTCAAATAACCAGTTTCCTTCCTCATGGAAAAGAAGAAATGCTTTTCCAGGAATGCCAGAGAGCCAAGTCTTTGTCATATTCCCACTAAAGTATCCTGTTTCTTTATGGGACCCTGTACATACTTTTGGAAATTCTCACAGTGCTGTCCACAGTGGCTCAACCTTTTGGCTCCAACTATAAAGCCTTCATCAATTACCTTCCTGCAGCTCTCACAAGTCATTTTCTTCAGTGTACTGCACAAATATTTGCAACCCCAGTACTGAAGGGTAGCTTGCTGCTGTTGCTAAGTTCTGAAAAATGTCCATAGCAGACACCATTTGCCAGCAACTGCTGTTCTGCAATATAAAAGCAAAGAAAATGGGCTTGGGATTGCATGGCCTTGGCTTTAAACCCTGGCTCTGCCATGTATAATTTGCATCACTTTAGAAAACAAAATTAATCACTCCAAGCTTTAGTTTTCTTACCTGAAAAATGGACTATTTTAGACTTGCAAATTTGTTGTGATACTGAAATAAGATGATGAATATTAAATATTTAGCCCAATGCTTAGCAGAGAGTAAAAAAGAAAGAAAACTTAGACACTACCAAACATTTTTGTTATTTTGGCAATTAATGGCTGCTGTTGGTACTTTTTCTTTGTTGCTTCAGCTCTAGAAGGGTGTTTATATAGACCACTCTAACTTTGGCAAGAACAGAATGGCGTCTAGCCAGGGCACTCATTAAGCCCCACACAGCATTTTGACTCTGTGAGACTCTCGGGCATAAGTAAGAACTAGCAAGCAACTCCCTGGCTTGTGGGATGGACCAAAAGCTCAGCCTTTAGTAATTGTTTGTTCTCATGGCAGGAAAAAGTAAAGAGAGTATCATTAAGCAGAACTGAACATGATTGGGCCATACTGTTAAGAACTTTCTACTTACTAAATTAACTGATCTTAGATTCAGTGTTTCTATCACTAAAATGGAGATGAGTGTTTATCATTCACAGTGTTGCTGTGTGAATTAAATGATCTAGTGCATGTGAAAAGACACACTGTTGAGCAGATAGTTGCTATATTTTATGAAATATCATTAAAGTAGAATATTTTATTTTAAAATTAAATTGATATGTATTTGATACCTATTGCTTATAAGATTCTTCATATTTTGAGACAATTCTAAGGACATGAAGTCTGTTTGTCCAGTCTGAATGAGCATGGGGGACTATCTGAAGAGTAGGTAAGCGGTCCTTAGTCACAATACACCTAAGTAGTAAATCTGTGCCTCAAATGCCTGCCCATGTGCTTTTCAGGACACTCCCTTCTCACATATATGTGCATACTAGATAATTACCCAGTTTCAGGTGAATTTGGACTTGTGAGGGGAAAAACAGCACCTTCAAAGCTTTTAGTCTCAGGATTTCTTTCATGGCCCTAAAATTATTAAACATCTAACACTCTGATCTTGGTTTTCAGCCAGATTCTTTGAACACATAACTGATTCTAAGATCCAGGCAAGAAATATATATGGTAAGACCACAACATCTTGTAATACTGAGAACACTAAAGTACCACAACCGTTCCCCTTAACACTCCATTAACTTTGATGGCAATATATTAAAGGCACAGAGAGTTTGCTCAATGGTCAAAATTGTAGGAGTTTGAGCAATAAATAAGTAAAATAGTAAAGAATTATAACCTATCACATAAAATAAATATTTATGAGCCACATTGACATGAACAAACCATTAGGTATTTAGATGGAGGCAAAAATAAATTGGCTGTGAATGAAAAAGAATCCCAAATAATTTATGTATATGTTCTACTCTCGAGGAGAAAGAGCTGCCGTATGCTAGCTGTGTATAATGACATTTTCCTACAGAGCATTGTGTTCAAATAGAGCTAGGAGCAGGAGAGAGGCTTTGCTTTGGAGGAACGTGAGAGATAGTACATAGCTAGGTAACTACAGTTAACACTAAATATGATAAATCATATTGATATGGGTATACCAGCATGTGATAAAAATGAAACTTTATATTTGGGGTCTTTCTTCTCAAGACATATAACTCCAGCATAATTATGAGAAAAACTTGAACAAATTCTGGTTGAAGGTAATCTTACAGAGTACATCAATAGCATTCTCCGAACTGTTGCAATCCAATAAAACCTGAAAGCCAAGACTTATCACAGGAAAAAAAGCATGAGGAGACATATTAGCTATTAGATGATCATAACTCAGTAGAGGAAAAAGACATATCAAATAAAAAACTAAGAAAATGGTCATCACAGACACTAGGGCAGAAAAACAGGCATAGATGCTGTCTGTCTACAAGTCTGTCAGTGAAAAGGGCAACAGTAGAATGAAGACACAGCCTACAGAGCAGGATATTATATCATCACTAGTTAAATGTCTGACAGATGGTTAATGTCTGGAATATACAAAGTACTTATAAAACTAACAGGAAACCAAATAATGCAATAGATACATGAACTAATGAAATGAACAACAGCTCAAAAGATGAAATACAAATAATCACAAAATACATGGAAGAAAGTTCAACTTAAATTAGCTGTGGTAGTTTGAATAGAGATGGCCTCCATAGGCTCATATATTTTAGTGCTTAGTAGGATTAGGAGGTGTGGCCTTGTTGAACTAGATGTGGCCTTGGTGGAAGAAGTATGGCCTGTTAGAGGAGGTGTGTCCTGAGAGAGGACTTTGAGGTTTTGGATCCATTTTGAGCTGATTTTTTTATACAGGATGAGAAATACACAGGGTCCAACTTTCGTTTTATTATAGTCATTATTATTTACTTTTTTATGAATTAAAAATGAAAGTGTTAAAATTTAAAAACACACAATAAATTTCATAAGTATGAGAAATACACAGGGTCCAACTTTTGTTTTATTATACTCATTATTATTTACTTTTTTATGAATTAAAAATGAAAGTGTTAAAATATAAAAACACACAACAAATTTCATAAGACATTAGTGTTGCATTGACATATGATGTAGCCTCCCGAAAAGTCAGTTGTTGCTTTCACAAAGAAATGTATGTGAGAAATGACAGTTAGCTTCAGCTCTTAAATAAAGCCTCTGTATCTATGACATGCTTCTCATCCCACAGACAGTTAAATTGATCTGTGACTATTTGAGGCTTAGGGTTTTTTTGATTGTAGAAATTCACCATGTGATGCCCTCATTGATAAATAACATTTCAGAAGTGGGTTATGTGCTGTGAACCTGCATTTCAATAGGTTCCTGTCAGGCTGTGCTACTAAAGGGTTGAAAGACTCAATCTTTTCTCTTTTAATTATATTAAAAATAACCATTCCAATGTTGACGACACTGAATATCGTAGCTATTTTTGTCCATAATTATTATAAGAAAAAATAATACCAAGAATTTTGAGTTATTACAGTGATTATACAGTTGCTAAATAGAATTAAAAACTCTTTGTAAACCCAGCATAAGCAAAATATGAACTGAATGTGACAGATGATGTCAGCTTGGCAACAAACAGCAGAAGTTAGAAATGCCATAATAGAGAGATGCAGCTTTTGGCCTACTTCTTCTAAGTGTGTACCCTGTTTTCATTTTTGTTACATAGAAAACGAATGCCTGTTCACTTTATCATGACTTACAGAATATGTCAATTGATGCAAGGTTTTGCTTTTATTTTACTTGTGTGTGTGTGTGTGTGTGTGTGTGTGTGTGTGTGTGTGTGTGTGTGAGTGTGTGACTGTGGAGGTAAGAGGGTAACTCTAGGAAACCCATTCTCTTCTGGTATCATGTGGCATCTGGGGATCTCAAGTCTTCAGACTTACAGGCAAGCAAGCACTTTTATTGCTACTGGCTGAGGTTTTTGGGCCATCTGGTCTACCATGTTTTTACTGTGTGTGTGTGTGTGTGTGTGTGTGTGTGTGTGTGTGTGTACATTACAAACAAAGTTTATTACAGAATAGACACTCTAGAGTTTCAAAGTGAGTAATAGCCAAGGGGACCACTTGAAGGGACAATACTCATGGAATGAGAGTAGACGGTGGCCAGAAGACCACTGTGCTGACCTACATGTTAATATTAACTCTATACTATATTATAAAGTCTCTGAGCAGATAACTTTCCTGGGGAATATTCTCCTGCCCAGAAGGTTGACACTGATTGACAGACTCATTTAGATTGACTCAGTTTTTAAAATGTTCATTAGTAGTAGCATCTAATAATTATATGAAGTAATGGTTTTCATTAGGATGATTTTATATGTGGATGTAATGTATTTTGACAGTGTCCACTCCCATTACCCTCCCCCCCCAGCCACCCCCAGCCTCCTTCTCCTGTTGACCCCAACTAATTCACCTTCTACTTTCATGGTGTGTGACCCAATAACTTTCACTAGGGCCACTTACAGAAGTCTGAATAAGAGGATTTTATAGGAGCCTGAATTCATTACCATTGTCTACACTATTGTAAACAGTATCTCTCCCTGCCTCAGGAACCACTAACTGCCTATACACTCTCCAAGAGGGGTGAGCCTCATGATCCCTCACCAGTCCATGGCAGGCTAGTGACAGGTACAATCATGTGCAGGTGCTGTACTGGTAATCAGAGATGCTGGGTTCAAAAGTAAACAGCCAGGCCACACCCACAGTGCAATGCTTTGCTGTTAGTTGACAGTAATCACACTCCATGGGAAACTAATACTAGTAAGCCAACCACAGAACAAGGTTTATTGCGGTGTTGCTCAGTACCTCTTCCAAGTGCTCATGTGAAGGTTAGTTGTTTTGCAGTTGCTCCACTGAAATCTGCACTAAGACATTGCTTTTTGGTTCTGTATGTTTCCTTTTGACATAATTGAGAACTTTCTGGTCCTAATTTTCAGTCACACTAGGATATAAACTCTATGTTTCTATGCTCAACCCTCCTATCCTTATCTTCAGTCAAATAAACACTTAAATGCACTAGCACTCAATTTTACAATGCTGGAATCAGATATGGAAATTCCTTCTTTACTTATTTACTGAAACTCCTGAAGGATACGTTATATACAAACAAGGTCTGTCTAATGCTTTGTTTGCAAAATGTAAAAGTAATACTGACAATATCATTGTTTATATAACAAAATTACGTGGAAAAGTCAACCTTAGATAAAGGAATATAGGAAACAAATTACATAGTTCTGCTCTACAGAACGGTGATTATTGAAATGACTGAGAACTCATATTAAGTTTTTTTTAAATGAAGCTTGAAAGCCAAACAAATGTGTAAGTTAACAAAAAAAGGAAAATAGGCATTAAAAATAAAATTTTAAAAATTTCTTGGAGTTATTAAGCCCATTTGAGAGATAACAGGTGTGTATATATATGCCATTGGTCTTCATTTGTAGGAAAAACATTAGTGTTTTCCTCCAGAATTCATAAAATTCACATTTAAAAGCTGCTCCTCTGGGCTAAATTAATCTTAGAAACTATGGGTGCTACCACCTAGAGGGAAATCAAGGACAATAACAAGAATCTGAGTTCAGAGTGTCATATAAAGATCATGATCAAGTCACACGGCCTACTGCTGGGAATGAAATTCCTGAAGGAAGGGTCATAGAAATCATGATGGGTTATTGCAACATTTCTATATTTATTTTTAAATCTGTGAAAATTTAGTTTCTTGACCTATGAAAGGTAAGAGAACTCCTACCTGTCTCCGTGATGCTGGGTCCCAATAAACCTCTGGGAGTGGTATTACCTACTTGTGCTTATTGTGGATAGAGTGGACTGCATTGGTAACTGAAGGACAGACATCTCCAACTCTTCAGACTACAAGGCTCTGAACCACCAAACAGCTAAAAGGTAACTGAAGACTTTCAGAGTGGCCGGGAATGGTATGACTGAAGGCTGTGCTGACTGGAAATATAGGTAAGACAAGAAGGAGCTCCATAGAGCTGAGAGTACAGAGAAAACAAGAGGCTTTGGAGAGATAAAAAGAAATGCAGAAAAGAAGAGCCATGACAGCAGGAGACAGGCAAGCAATGACTGGCTTGGCTGCTGGAAGGGCTCTAAAGAGTCACCATTGGCCACCAACAGTGCTTCATAGCCTGCTAACATTAGCTGCTGAGGGCTGGGTTTCTAGCCCTTAAGTCTTAGTTGCTGGCTAATGGTAAGGGAGCTGGGCTTTGCCTGTTCATGACTTGCATCTGAACAGAGCGACAGTCCCCAGCCAGCTGGTAATAGGGGAGTAAAGCCAAAGTGATCTGTTCTGGAGGTTTTCTGAGCTGTCAGAATTCCTTAAAAACTGGTACCTACTCTGTTTAAGGTGATTTTTCTTGGCTACATGATGCTTGTTTTATAAATTTAAGGGATTTCTTTTTTCCCCCTAATGTTGGATTGCTAATTTTTCCTTACTTGACTTTCAGAATGAAAATTTAATGGAAGCTTTCCTTAAACTATATCCCTTTGTGTACCTTTTTTGGTACCAGGCTGATTGAGAAAGGTATTATTTTTTCTGTTTGCTCTGTAGTTTTATTTCATTTATGTTTTTAATTTTATACATTACTATTGTTTTTAAGTGTGTGTGTGTGTGTGTGTGTGTGTGTGTGTGTGTGTGTGTGTGTGTGTCTGTCTGTGTCTGTGTACGTGCACATTCTGGCATGTCATGGTGTTATGTGTAGAGGTTAGAGGACAAATTTTGACAGTTGGTTCTGTCTTTACATCATGGGTACCCAATAATAAAATCACTTTGTACAGACAACACTTTTACCTGCTGAGACATGGCACCTCCCCATTTCCACCTCTTTTCCATTTCTTCCATCTCCAAATTCTATGAGAAGGATCAAATTATGCTTGTCCAAAATCTCAAAATAGAAGCTGTCTCTCTGGTCCCAGATTTCTTAATTTATCTTGAGATCAGAAAGCTTGGGTTTGAACAATTCTAAGACTGGAAGACTAGAACATCTGAAAAGAAAGTCCAACTTCTTTCCCACGGTATACATTTCATATTGTTTGAATGAGTCAAAACATGCTTCTCCATAGGTTCTGTGGACTGTCCTGACTTTAGCAGCCAAGACCAAGAGTATATCCACAGTGATTACTCACTGTCCAGGTTACAGAAATAAAATTGCTTTTTTTGCAGTTCTACTAATTATCATCTACTGTATGGGGTAATTGTTATTCATGTACCTCATGGCCTGGGGCATGTTGAAGAATAGCAATTGATAGGTTACAAATGGAGGGACCATCATAGGTCTAGTAAGTTTCTGTTCCTTAGAATACCACATTCCTTCCCAGAGCCAGATTGCTTCTTTCTATATAGCTCAGAAATAATGATATTACTAGCAACCGTGTGGATTTTTCTTCTGCTTTAAGTAGAAGGATACTGTTGCTTACTTATTTCTTGTAGAAGATCAGTTCAAATTATTTTATTTGACCAATATAATCCGAATAGAAAATACTCACCATGACCACCATCTGATTATCTTACATGTCACCTTCTGAGAAAATTGCACTTTTTTAGGGCCACATTATACTCTTAACTCATATAGTAATAAAAAGCCTTTGATCCTTTACTAAATACACACCTCCACCCATAATCCGGAATTGGATTTAGAACCAGGACTCTAATGCATTTTCTTGTTCATATTACTGTCAGCTTTAACCTACTTTAAGCCTGTGAGTGGTTCTTGCATTCCAAAGCTATGCAGTTAATGTCACAAAGGCAAGCAACAGCCTTGTTGACATTCAAATGAACAATGGCATGATAGCAAAAGCTTTCAAGGAACCTCATAGGAACACACATCTTTAAATAATTATTAGAAACAAAGCCCTTCCCCCAAAATGCTGAACTCATGGTAATTATTCACAATTATGTCCTCTATCTTTAGGAATTTATTCTTGACCCCACAGAACTCTGATTCACATCATGCAATACTTTATATTCCCCACAAAGCCCATATTTATGAAGGAGCTATAATGTCACCATCCTTTTCACTGTTCTCATGGTAACAGATCCCTGATATTTCCAGCATCATATCTAATACTACAGTTCATAGTACTCTTGACTAACATCTTTCCAAGTTCAAGGTTGATATGTCATCTTATTGTTACTTATAACTAGTTTAGAAATCTTTGTCTATTGTTTAAATGCTATGCCACTCTCCATAGTTTAAACATTTAACATTATAATAATATCCATTTGAAATAAGTATATAAAGTCAGGGCCACACAAAAGAAAGGAAGCAATTAGAGTTTTTGTAATTACAGTCTTTGAATATCACATTTGGTGTTGAGCATGCCAGCGACAAGTGCAAAGAAGGGGACAGTTATAAACACTATAATTTCCAATATCTGCCAAAAGAAAACACACCAATTCTTTAGGAGAAATAAAACTTTTCTTCACACAGTGAAACTCAATAAAAGTAACTCTTTGTGTCAGCCTAACCCACTTGAAATGTTTTAAAAAATGGCAACTATTCTTAGTGCCCCTTTCTATAATAATCTTCCCCTAACTTTTACTGTGCTTAATAAGACCGTGTTGTGATTTTAAGGGGAGGTTTTTGGCGGGACGATCAGACATGTGGCTTTTTCCCATATGAGGGATAAACATGAAAAGAAGGGAGTAGAGTTGGTGGATCAGAAAGTTGCTAAAGAAGTTGAAAAGGTCTGTAAGACATTCTAGATAGACCAACATGGCAGGGAAAAACAAATTATTTACAATAATATCGAAATAAAGGCAGAAGTATGGAGAAGAGTGAAAGACCTGCTGACTATAGGGGCAGGTTTCAGGGCTGAGGTTCAGGGACAGTGAGGCAGATAGGTCTTAGGGAGCAGATTGTTATTAAAAGTGTTATGAGTGCTGTAGACAGAAGCAGCGGTAGGTGGGTGCTCCAAGACAGTACAGACCCACATGGCAGTATGAGGGTTCCTTCATATATATTTTAGAGGAACCCCAAGAGGTAAAGTAGATTGCAAAGTTTCTTCTTTGGCTCCCAGTTAGCCATTGCTGGGATCACCAGTGAGTAGTCAAAGAATGTTAGATGATCAATTAACATCTTTCCTAGTCAGCCATTACTAGGGGTCACCGGGTAAGGGAAGTTAAGAATCTTGAGAAACCTGTAAATTTAATAAATCAAATGGATCTATTTGCAGCCTTCTACACGTTGATATCCAGCTATGCCAGCACCATTTGTTGAAGATGCTTTCTTTTTTCCATTGTACAGTTTTGGCTTCTTTGTAAAAAATTATATGTTCATAGGTGTGTGGATTAATGTCAGGGTCTTCAATTTGATTCCATTGGTCCACATGTTGGTTTTATGCCAGTAACAAGCTGTTTTTATTACTTTAGCTCTATAGTAGAGCTTGAAGTCAGGGATTGTGATGCCTCCAGAGGTTGTTTTATTGTACAGGATTCTTTTGGCTATCCTGGGTTTTTTGTTTTTTCATATGAAGTTGAGTACTATTCTTTCCAGGTCTATGAAGAATTGTGTTGGTATTTTGTTGGGATTTGCATTGAATCTGTAGATTGCTTTTGGTAAGATTGCCATTTTTACTATGTTAATCATGCCTATCCATGAGCATGGGAGATCTTTCCATTTTCTGCCATCTTCTTCAATTTCTTTTTTCAGGGACTTAAAGTTCTTGTCATATAGATCCTTCACTTGCTTGGTTAGTGTTACCCCAAGGTATTTTATATCATTTGTGGCTATTGTAAAGGGTGATGTATCTCTGATTTCCTTCTCAGTGTTTGTCAATTGTATATAGGAGGGCTACTGATTTTTTTTGAGTTGATCTTGTATCCTGCTATGTTGCTGAAGGTGTTTATAAGCTAATCAGTTTCATCTTTGGAGTCACTCAAGTATACTATCATGTCACCTGCAAATAGGGAAAACTTGACTTCTTCCTTTCCAATTTGTATCCCCTTAATCTCCTTATGTTGTCTTATTGCTCTGGCTAGAACTTCAAGTACTATATTGAATAAGTATGGGGAGAGCGGACAGCCTTGCCTCCTTCCTGATTTTAGTGGAATCACGTTGAGTTTCTCTCCATTTAATTTGATGTTGGCTGTTGGCTTGCTGTAAATTGCCTTTATTATGTTTAGGTATGTTCCCTGTATTCCTGATCACTCCAAGACTTTTATCATGAAGGGGTGTTGGATTTTGTCAAATGCCTTTTCTGCATCTCGTGAGATGATCATGTGGTTTTTTGCTTTGAGTTTGTTTGTATTGTGTATTACATTGACGGACTTTTGTATGTTGAACCACCCTTGCATCCCTGGGATGAAGCCTACTTGATAATTGTTTTGATGTGTTCTTGGAGTCTGTTTGCTAGAACTTTCCTCCACAGCTGGTCAGAATGCAAGCTTGTACAACCACTTTGGAAATCAATATGGCGCTTTCTTAGAAAATTGGGAATCAATCTCCCCCAAGATCCAGCTATACCACTCTTGGGCATATACCCAAGGAATGCTCAATCTTATCACAATGGCACTTGCTCAGCTATGTTCATATTAGCATTGTTTGTCATAGCCAGAACCTGGAAACAACCTAGATACCCTTCAACTGAAGAATGGATAAATAAAATGTGGTACATATACACAATGGAATACTACTCAGTAGAGAAAAATAATGATATGAGGTTTGCAGGCAAATGGATGCATCTAGAAAAAATCATCCTGAGTGAGGTAACCCAAACTCAGAAAGACAAACATGGTATGTACTCACTCATAGGAAGATACTAGATGTAAAACAAAGATGACTAGACTGCTTGCTATTCACAACTCCAGGAAGGCTACCTAGAAAACAGGACCCCAAGAAAGACACAGGGATCACCCAATGACAGAGAAATGGATGAGATCTACATGAACAACATGGACGTGAGTGGGGGTAATGAAGGGCAAAGGTCGAGGGAAAGAGAGCTTAGGGGGGTGGGAGATCCCAGCTGGGATCTCCCCAGAACAGAGAGGGAGAACAAGGAATAAAAGACCATGATAAATGAAAACCACATGAGAATAGGAAGAAGCAAAGTGCTAGAGAGGCCCATAGAAATCCACAAAGATACCCCTACAATATACTACTGGCAATGGTTGAGAGACAGCCCGAACTGACCTACTCTGGTGATAGGATGGCCAAACACCTTAATTGTCATGCTAGAAAACCCATCCAATGACTGAGTGAACCGGATGCAGAGATCCACGGCTAGGCCCCGGGTAGAGCTCCAGGAGTCCATTTGGCGAGAAAGAGGAGGGTTTGTATGAGCGAGAATTGTAGAGACCAAGGTTGGATAAAGCACAGGGACAAATAGCCAAACGAATGGTAACACATGAACTATGATCCAATAGCTGAGGAGCCCCCAACTGGATCAGGTTCCCTGGATAAGTGAGACAGCTGATTAGCTTGATCTGTTTGGGAGGCATCCAGGCAGTGGGACTGGGACTTGTCTTCAGTGCATGAGCTGGCTGTTTGGAACCTGGGGCTTATATAGGGACACTTGGCTCAGCCTGGGAGGAGGGGACTGGACCTGCTTGGACTGAATCTACCAGGTTGAACTCAATCCTCAGGGGAGTCTTTGCCCTGGAGGAGGTGGGAATGGGGTTGGGCTGGAGGAGGTGGGGAGGTAGGAGGGGAAGAACAAGGGAATCCTTGGCTGATATGTAAAATTAAATTAAATTATAAAATAAAAAATACATGCACACACACAAAAAAAGAAATCAAATAGCCGCAGCTAACTAGAATTCTCACAGTTCACACAAAACAGAGGGATTTTACAAAAATGGTGCAGCTACAGATAACATACAGAACAAAAGAATTAATGTTGTGGAGTGTGGGGACTCAATGTTGCAACTCCAGGCAAAACAAGTTCAACACTAATGGCCCAAATGACACTTCAGTCAAAATCTACCCATTCATTGTGGGTAGCTTTGACAAAGGGGTTGATTTGACCTTGTTACCATGGTGCTCCACTTTGTCCATCTTCCCACACCAAGTTGAAATTCTTTTCTTTGCAAAAGCTATGATCTTGGCCCAAACAACACATCCTTGTGGGGGCACTCATTGGATTTTAATGAGCATCTGGGTGGACCCTGGGAGAGAGCTGTGTTCTCACAGTGCGGGGGCTGGCTTGACGCTTTCAGCTGTTGGCACCATTCACAGGAGATTGTGTTCTCAGGAGCAGGAGTGTTAGTAAACCTTCATTTGTGAGTGTGTGTGGCTGAGAGAATTGGCTGCAAAAGAGAAGTTCAATTCTCTTGTTTCTGAAAGCAGTTAAGGATGTTTCCAAGTGACTTCCTCTAATGCATTTGGTAAGCTGCCCTCAAGGGCTGTTGTTTGAGCGCCTCATAACACAAGCTTTAAAAAAAAACTCCTTAATACCTGGCAGTTCCAATAATCCATTTAATCTTTGCAAAAGGTAAGTACGTTAACAGATTTTATTGCCGCTTGTGTTTGAGGATAAAATGATACCCTGAGAAATTCTGGGAGCAGATGGAGAGTATATAATAGGGTCCATGTGACCTACCTAACTCCAAGTTGTCTAGCAGAATCCCTTTGACTACTCCACTGGATAAAATGGAGGTGCTGGTGCCGTTACCCTATTGGATTTCTGAGGATCACTCACTAGAGGTAAGCTCATACTTAGGGTCCAGTCAAATCAGTGTCAAGCTCACACTGAGCTCCTTCTGTAACTTCCAGTATCCCATCTTTCCCTAGAAGATCATTCCCTTCAAATATTTGTCTCTGTCTCTGCTTTATTTTTAACTCTTACACACTCCTCAAAACCCAATTTGCTTTGTGCTTCCTCTATGAAGTTTTACCCAGGCACCTTAGGCAATGCTTGTTTCTTTCATCATGGTGTTAGGTCTTAGGCACCATGGGAATCTTTTCATTATCTGACTTCAACTGGAAGCCTTACATCTTCTTATATTCAACTGGAGACCTTGCTTCTTCTACTGTAACTTCTGCTTATGTGTTTATTAGATTGTAAAATATTTTAGGAAAAAAGATTCATTACTTACTTTTCATTTCCATTCCTGTTATGATTGTTCATTGACTTAATGAAAAATAAGACAGAGAAGAGCAAGTCAAGTAAAGCTGAAGAAATTCAACAAAAGGAAAAATAAGTAAGAGATACTGAATGCAGATGACTATTAGATACTATAAAAACTGCTAGAGATGTGACCTGTGGAGAAAGAGAGGAAGAAGGAAAGAGAAAAGTGGACCATTGTTAAAGGATATTTAGGTGTTGTCATAAACAAACAGAGCAGGAACTAGAAGGTTAGTTTTTTGAGGGCCTAGGAGGGTTAGCAAAGTTTCCTGAGGGCCCAGTAGTGGAGAGACACTGGGCTAGAACAAGTCAGATTGAAACTTCACATAACCTTAGCCCTTTGCAGGAGTTAGCGTAGGCCCACAAGATAGATCTTGAACTGTTTCCTTCTCAAAGAACTAGGTTGATGGACACCTGGACATAGGAACTGATTAAAGTGTTTAAAGCTAATGCTTTAAAGTGATTAAAGGGATTAGCTAAGCTAAGATGCAATTAAAATGAGATTTATAAGTTAAGTTGTTACTTTTAAAGATAGGACAAGATGTGCAGACTTTGTTTTCATGTATTTACTGCTGTGTGTCAAGAACAGGGGCAAATGAGAGGTTGTTTCATGCCTAAGTCCTCATCTGTACAAGGACATTGGCCTCACTTCTGTTTTTCTCTTTGGATAGGTAATGAGTACTGGCTCTTCAGCATACTATACACCAATCATATTTTGTGCTCTTTTCCTTTTGTACCCCCTGGTTCCGAAATCCTTGCCTGAATTATTCTTTGGCTGTTGTTGGCATCATTTTGTTGTTGTTATTGTTGTTAAGAAGTATCTTGATGAGGTTTCTAAAGAAAGGCCATTTAGCATATCACTTTTACTAACTTGATTTGGACAATATTCAGTCATTATCCTTAGTAGTCTGACTTTCCCTGGGAAGATGTGAACAAATGCCTTTTCTACCTAGAGAGGGGACATTGGCAGACCAAAGTAATGATCCCTTAAAAGTCCAACTTGGAGAATTAATAAGTTATTGGGGATAGTTTACAGAGCATGAGTAAGGGGGTACTTACAGAAGCATGGATGACTCTAAGGCAAATACATCACCATAAAGTCTACCCTAGCATGAATAAAGACTCATGAAAGCTATATCCCTGGAGTTTGCACTTTCCTTACCTCTTGTCTCAGCACGGGTAACTCGCTCTTCTCCGCTTGGCTCCGGCCCAAGGGCTGCACTCCAGGCTCTGTTGCCTGCTGCTGAAGCTGACTCCTTGGTTCCAACAGGCACTGGGTCAGCATCATGGCTGTTACCTTTGTCAGCCAGAACTGACTGCTGCAAGGCCACTGGTCTGAGCAAGCAATACTCTCTCCCCAATTTACCTTATACTACATGCTCTAAGGAGTAGCTGCCTACCCTTAGGACAAGTTTAGTATTTTCTTAAAGGATTGCTGATCAGACTTTAAAACCTCCTACCAGGATACTCTTTGGCTATTTTTTTTTTCCTAGGAACTCCAGCTTGGCACAAATCTTGACACACAGTCACTTTTAAATGACTCAGATCCCTTTGTCTAATTTGCCTTTCTCTCCTATGATCAGTGTGAACTTTACAAAGTTTAAGGCTGTTTTGCAGGCTGATCTAGACTATTCTTATCTGCCAGAGTTTTTCCTACTTCATAAAGAATATGTCTCATAATGGGGCTCAGCAAAACCATTAACCAGAGTTTCTTCTACTTCATGAAGGGTACGTCTCAACAAAACCATGAACATGCCAGTGTTGATGCCAGTGTTGTGGAATAGAATATTTGTTTAACTATGTAAAAATGTGTTGATTTTGTTTATGGTGCATTTGATTAACTGTGTAAAGCCCTCACTTGCCTAAAGCTTATAATTGGTCTAATAAAAAGCTGAATGGCCAATAGGAGAGTACGTATGAGGAGAAATTTGGGCTTGTGGAAAGGGAAGAAAGAAAAGGAGATGCCAGGGAGATAGCAGGGGTCAGTCAGACAGACATGGGGAAGCAAGAAAGTACAACATACAAATGGAAGGAAGGTAAAAAGCCCCAAGGTAAATGGCAGATGAACAGAAACAGGTTACATTAAGTCATAAGAGCTAGTGGGACAAGCCTAAGCTAAGGCTGAGCATTCATAATTAATAATGTCTCCATGTCTTTATTTGGGAGCTGGTTGGTGGCCCAAAGAATGTGTCAGCTACACATGGCTCCCAACGTGGGGCTCAAATTACCACACAGGACCTGAGAAAGCTGAAAAAAGAGGGAGAGAAAACACCCCCCCCAAATTAAAAAACAACAACAACAATGAATATAGCTCCTTTAAGAGGCACTATGGTGAGCTGCAGGCACACTAAGTAGAAAGAGGAAGCTAAGTAAAAATGCCTGTCACAGTGTGAGCACCAGTTTCCTAGAGTTCAATCCAGCTCTCAGTTAAATGCAGCTCTTGGTCAGGCCCAAGGGCTTAAGGTACAGCTCTTGTAGACCCATGGAAGGGGTGAAGCCATCAGCCAGAGCCGCAAGGCTGAGGGCTTAGCTAACTGCCACTTAGCAGTTTAAGGTTTGGCTCACAATTTCAGAGTATGCAACAGGTATACAGTAAAACAGTTCCAGACTGAAAAGAATCTTTAGACAGGTTACAGTGTGCATAGGTGCTTGAGAAAGAAAAGAAAACAGGTATAGACAGTCATAGGAAAAATAAAATAGTTTAAAATAATTAAGTCTTAAGAAAGAGTAAAGTAATATAAAAAAATAAGCCACATTAAAATGGAAAATACACAGGAAGTCTGGATTGAATTTTTTGAATGCTGACAAGTGAATAACAGCTGCAGAGAGACATGGGATTGTAAAAGGAATTGCTGAATTAAACTAGGCTAGATACTTTAGGATATCTTAACTTTAAAATGGAATTCAGAAAATGTATTGTGTTGGAGGAGAGGTTATGTGCTTGTTTCCACAGGAAATGAAAGGCCGTTGATTCCTTCAAAATTAATAGAGACCAGATTTGATTGGAGTAGAACCCCTAAACATATTGGCTACAGAAATAAAAAAATAAACCTAAGAAAAACTGCAAGATAGATGACATATATGCTGATCTTTTGACAGGAAGACAGCTGTGAGACTGGATGAGACATGAAAAATCTTGTTAGTTACAGAATCCGAATGACTTATTATTACATTCCATCCTTTCATATGGCCTGGATAAAGGTTTGGTTATTTAGTCCAAACAAACTTGACAAAAGTTGACAGATGTCTTTTACCTGCTCAAACATAAAACAAAAGACCATACTTGTGTTAATGCAGATAAGTATGTTACCTTTGAAAGTTTGTGTGTTTTCAGAGCAAGGAGACCAGATATCAGTGAAAATGGGTGGCCCAGGTGATCCAGCCTCTCAGATGCCTCTGTTGCAGTTTCCTCAGAGTTCTGCATTCAGAACCACTTCAAGGTTGCTAGCTGAGATGATCCTACTTCACAGAAAGTCTGCCAGATATTCTGTAGGACACAAAGGAAAGTGACTGCCAAACTTTGCCAAGACAAGAAGGGCAGTCCTTCAAAATTCCTGCTTCATAGAAGAATCTGTTAGATATTCTAGGCCTGTAGGCTGAAGATGGATGCCCCAACATTGCAAAGGAACCAGGGTGACTGTCCAGGCAACCAGATGTCTGTCATTTTTATAGTTTGGAAGTGGCTTGCACTGGACTCTCTGTTTAGTAATATGTCCGTCTGGGGTCTTTGATGGAGTTGGAGACTAGATACATATTGTTAGAGCTTTCCTTAGTTATGATAGAAGGTAAATTAGGTACAAAACTTTGGACTCACCAAGATAGGATGAATAATGGAATATTTACTATGAATTTGCCAAATATAAATGGACTGGATATTGTAAATGTAATTTTTACTTGATAATTGCTCTTATTTTATATAATTTTACCATGTTAAAGTTATAACCCTTCCTTTTTATTTAGACAAAAAGGGGGAAATAATGTGGAATACAATATTTGTTTAACTATGTAAAGATATATTGCATTTGTTTGTATTGCATAATAATTGTTTAACTATGTAAAGATGTATTGCTGTTTTACCTCCCTTACCTAGGGTACCTAATTGCTCCAATAAAAAGCTGAATAGCCAATAGCTAGACAGAAGAGGGATAGGTGGGGCTGGTTGGGAGAAAGAAAAGAGGAGTCAGCCAGCTAGCCAACTGGGGTTCAGACAGCCAGCCATTCAAGGATGAAGCAGGAAAGCAGGATGAACAGTATGCAGATGAGGTAAACGAGGCTTGGGGAAACATATAAGTTAATAGAAATGGGTTATTTTAAGTTAAAGAAAAAAGCTAGCTAGAAAAAAGCCTAAGTTAAGACTGAGCATTCATAATTAATGATAAGTCTCAGTGTCATGATTTGGGGGCTGGTGGTCCAAGAAAGCCTGCTACATGTCATTCCACAGTTCCCTGCTTAGTCAATATCTTTTTCTATCCTTCTGTGAATATAGTTTTATCTGGTCCAGTGAACTGGCCTTTGTATATCACCTCTCTTATGCCCAATTCTCTTAGTAATGCCTGTATTTCCTGTCTTGTGTTGAGGTTCTGCTATTTGTTGTTTTCTAAGGTTTTTAAATATTTCATTTTGCTTTATTTTACCTTTATGTGTAGTACTTGTAAATTTGATCTTGAATTGAGTTTTTGTGACTTGTGTGTTCTTTTTAGGTGTGACTTTATTCTCATTGATTTTTCAGATGTTATTTTAATACTCTTCCCTTTCTTCTCCAATAAAATATATTTAAATGATCATTCACCTATTCTGTTTCCTGAATAGTTTTTATAGATATTGTTTAGTTCTTTTGTGTGTGTGTGAATATAAAACTGCTTTTCAAATCTGTTTCTAATAATCAGTGTGTGTTAATGCTTATTTACTGATTACTTTTAGTTTGTATATAAAATCTCATTCTGTAGCCCAAGCTGGCCTTGAACTCAAAATTCTCCTACCTCACCTCTTGAGTCTTGGACTGCTGTACTCTGCCCTCAGATGAACCACATAAAGTTAATGTTTCTTTGTGTTTAAAGAATTTTTCCCATTGATCAAATTATTTCATTTGCTTAGGACTTGATTGTTTCCTGTTTGCTTAGCTTCATTTTTCATTTCCATAGTGCATGATTTCTTGGACGGTAAGAGAAGTCATGATATTTATAATATTATCTAAAATTATATTTAATGTATATATAATCAGGTGTATATAATAAGTAATGACCAGAGGCTTTTATGGGTTGAAGGAGTTTGTTAGCTAAGGAGAATTTGCGTTAGATGAATTTGTAGACAGCTAAATTCTACATTGTGGACCCTAACTATTTAGAATGAAAAGAATTTAGGCTGGTATATTAGTCAGGGTTCTCTAGAAAAACAGAACTGATAGAAGGATTCTCTATATATAAGAATGGAATTTATTTTTGGTTGTGAGCCTAGCCTTTAATGGCTGAGCTATCCCTCTAGCCCTAAAAATGGGATTTATTAAAGTGGCTTATAGGCTGTGGTCCAGCTAGTCCAGTAACAGAAAGTCCAGGAATCCAATAGTTCTTCGGTCTATGAAGCTAGGTGTCTCAGCTGGTCTTTAGTATTCATTGGAATCAAATACCAGTGAAGGAATGGGTGAAATAGTGAGGCTGGGGAGTAAGTAAAAGAATATCCAGAGAATATCAAGATTTTTTTTTGTCTTAAAAGACATTTCTTCCTTTCTCTTTACTTTTTGACTCCTTGAACAATTCAAGGTGGTTTATAATGCAATTTCCTTTGCTCAACCAAATCTGGGCTGTATTTGTACATTTTTCCACTAACCCCTATTAAAGTGGGAAAAGCGTTGGTTCTAAGTGAAATGGAAATGACTATATGAAGCACAAAACTTTCAATAACGGTGAGAAATGGAGGGTTAAAAATAATCATTTAGATATGAGTCAGACATAGTTACCAGAAATAATGAAGCCAGAGAATTATAGAAAAGTTACAGTTCTGGTACACAGAAAAAGAATTTGAAAGTATGGCATGCAGATGCTATTCAGGTGATCACAGCATCCTGGATGGGACCAGGATGAGACTGAGCATACTAGATGATAAGAAGGACACTGAGCCCTGGGCTCAGCAGTGTGAGTAGGTCAGAGGGACACAGGGAAAAAGGAAGAACAAGCATGAGCTCCCATCAAGTAGAGGGAGAAAGGTGCTCAGGAAGCCATGAGATGGATGGGTTTTAGAAAAAGGAAATGGTTGATCCTATTGCTGATGAATTAGTTGCTTCATGACCCTCTTCTTGCCAGGTGGCATCCTGACTTAAGCTGGGTTAGAATGTAATTTATTTCTCTCTCTTTGACTTAAAATTTTTTTGTGTGTGTTTCTTTTAGCATGGTGGGTAAAAGTCCAATTACTTAATTCATAGAGAAAATCCTTCATTACCCACATTTTCATCACATGACTGAAGCTTTGTGCAGTGAGAGAGGTTTGCATCCAGAGATCAAATAAAATGGAGATGAGTAGGGGAGAGCCTCCAAGCATAGTTTTAAATTTTCACTCTGTTTCTCCCTTTTGCTTTACCTTTAGATTTCTTGAATGATTCAAGGAGGTTTATAATTTAATTAGACTACTGGGCTTAGGAGATGTCTCGGGGGTTGAGAAGAATTGTTGTTCTTCCAGAGGTCCCAGGTTCAGTTCTAGTACCTATGTCAGGTGACTTACAACCTTTTATAACTCCAGCTCCAGGGGATCTGAAGGTACTGCACACACATGTGCACAACTACATGCAATCATCCACACCTACACGTGATTAAAGTATAAAAATTTAAGTTAAGAATTACAGAATATATGTTCTATAATATATATAAAATCAATAATGCTGCGGATATCGCTCTGTATGCTATGATTATGTTCCTCTGATAGGTTAATAAATAAAGTGCTGATTGGTCAGTAGCCAGGCAGGAAGCATAGGTGGGACAAAGAGAGAAGAGAATTCTGGGAACAGGAAGGCTGAGTCAGGAGTCGCCAGTCAGACACAGAGGAAGCAAGATGTAAAGATACTGGTAAGCCATGAGCTATGTGGCAAGTTATAGATTTTTAGAAATGGGTTAATTTAAGATGTAAGTCCTAGCTAGCTAGAAGCCTGAGCCATTAGGCCATACTGTTTTAATTAATATAAACGTCTGTGTGTTTATTTGGGTCTGAGAGACTGTGGGCCCAGGCAGGATTGTGGGCCCAGAACACTGATGTGTGAGTGTTTGGGTTTGGAGGATCTGTCCTCTTTGTGGTCAGGCACAATCTAATCTGTTGGAGCTCTGGAAAAGAAAAATAGAGCAAAGGAAAAATAAATTTACCCATTCTCTTGGAGCCAGAACACCTGTGTCAAGGTTTGGTAGCAGAACTCCAGGCTTTCATGGCTTTGGTCCAATTAACCTAATTCTGAGGACTTTAAACTTAGAAAATGTACTGGCTAGGATTTTGTCAACTTGACACAAGCTTAGATCATCTCAGAATATGGAATCTCAATTGAGAAAATGCCATATTAGATTGGCCTGTATGGAAATCTCTGGGCCATTTTCCTAATTAATGACTGATATGGGAGGGCTTAGCCAAGGACATTGTTCGTGCTATCCCTGGGCAGGTGTTTCTGGGTCGTGTAAGAAAAAAAAGCTGAGCAAGCCATGAGAAGCACTCCTCCCAGGAACTTGTTTCAGTTCCTGTCTTGAGGTTCCTGCCTTGAGTTCCTGCTCTGACTTCCCTTTGTGATGGACTGTGATTTGGACAGGTAAGCCAGATAAAATCTTTCCTCCCTAAGCTGATCTTAATCAGGGTGTTTATCACAGCAATAGAAATCCTGAATAATGCACAGATCTACTCTATTAAATGCTGTGTTCTCCTAATTGTAAATAATGGTCTATGGCAATTTGCCTGATATCTATCATCAAACTATCTATCTATATCCTTTGTCTCTATCCCTATCTATCTATCTATCTATCTGTCTGTCTGTCTGTCTGTCTGTCTATCTATCTATCTATCCATCCTTTATCATCTATCTATCCTTCATCTATCATACACACACACACACACACACACACACACACACACATACACACACACACAATCTACTATTTCCTCTTGGCTTTGGCTCCTGGATGACCCTGACAAATACACTAAGTTGACTACATTTGAAGTCTCACACCTAATTTAATTGGAAACTAATAAAAACTTGATTTTCGGTTCGACGATTAAACATGACATTTCTAGTTCCAATATTATATAATATGTAGTATTTAAAATCCATGTAATTTTCTAGCCCTGTCTTATTTAGGTTTTAATTGCTGTGAAGAGACACCATGACCATGGCAACTCTTATAAGTGAAAAAATTTAATTAAGGGAGCTCGCTTACAGTTTCAGAGGTTCAGTTCATTATAATCACAGGTGATGTGTAGGCAGATGTGGTGCTGGAGCTGAGTATACTACATCTTGACTCAGAGGCAACAGGAAGTCAACTGACTGTCACATTGAGTGAAGCTTGAGATAAAGACCCCTACCCCTACAGTGATACACTTCCTTCAACAAGACCACATCTGTTACAACAAAGCCCCACCTTCCAACAGTGCCACCCCCTTTAGGGGCCATTTTCTTTCTAACCACCACAAGCCCCTTTACTTCTTTTTAAGTCTTAATGAGCTCACAAATAGCAGCTCTTTATGTTGACTGCTTCATTTATTAAAGCACCTAATTCATTGCCCCCCTTCTGTATTTGTAAGGCACCTGTAGAAACAGTGAAATGGGGTTCTTTAGTTATTGTAACAACAGCAGAACAAAGCAACATGCAAGTTAAATGCTTCATCAGGAGATACATATGAGCTGACAAGGTGCCTGGCGGTCGTGGCGCATGCCTTTAATCCCAGCACTTGGAGACAGAGGCAAGCAGATCACTGTGAGTTCGAGGCCAGCCTGGTCTACAGAGTGAGTTCCAGGACAAGCACCAAAAGTACATAGAGAAATCCTGTCTTAGAAAAAAAATAGAGTTGACAAGACAAGTTTCCTTTATATCTTCACAAATCATGTAAATGATCACTTCTGATAATGTGTTAGCATATACAAGCAGTCACTTATTGGCTCTATCTATTAATATCATAAAAGTAAACCCAAGAGACAATACTCTGTAGGTTAATTATTTACTAGCCAAAAGAAGACTAGGACTATAACTATGCCTACATTTATCTACTTTTTCAAATTTCCATATTTATGCTAAAAAAAACCCACTTCTTTGTTGGAATTTCCTCGTATACAAACTAGGGTTAATAATACCTATATAATAAGACACTGCTATTGGTATTGCTATAAAATTAATAATTATAAAAGATTTATAATGATACATGGTACTATAATTGTAATATATGTATTCATGGATGTATCAGGACTAAACCATACCATTGCTTATCATATTTTCAATGGAGAGTATAGAATTTAAAGTTGTTGAAGACATTGTGGTAAGTAGGCAGATCTTAAGAAAGTATTGCTAACTTTTAGAGGTTCCTAATGGTTCATGTCTTCAGCACTAAACTGTACAGTACAAGAGACATAAAAATCCAAATATCTTGTAGATTATACACCAAAAAGAAGTATAAACTTCATGTTCAAGTTTACACCATACATTAAATCACTGCATAGCAATAGTCATTGAATATAATTACATTAGTAGATAATAAAGAAAAAGTTAAAACAAAACAATGGAGATAAATGATCATGTATAAGAGATGAAAAAAGTGTTTAGTGTGAAAAACACAGGATGAGAAATTATACCTCAAGAGAAAAATGGGCATTTAAAAACAAGAATTTGGCAAAAAGGGTACTAAGGCTGAAATAAGCTGTATGATCTGGAAGTCTCTTAAATAGCCGTGGCCAACAGTGCAAAAGAGAGCTTCTCGTGCCTGGTACTGGAGGTTTTGTTACGTGGTGTTTGTCTCTTGGAGGGAGTGCCATCACACAATGAGAAAAGTTCATTAAAACTATATATGTTATTTATACACTGAATTATGTGCACTAAAGGGTTTTCTTGGGGGGAGAAAAGGAAGAGAGAAATGTTGTAATTAAAATACATTCTTAAAAATCAACAAAAAATAAATAAAAGTTGTGAAGCACACAAAAAAATAATGACATCATTTCCATTTCCTTTTCCTCCCTCTAACCCCTTCGATGTTCCTTCCTTTTAACCCCTAACACATGCCCCCTCCCCTACACACTCCCTTTAAAATTGATAGCCTCTTTTTCTTTCTTTATTATTGCTACACACACACACACACACACACACACACACACACACACACACACACGCATCAATATATGAATACATTGATGAATCTAGTCCTGCTTGTGTGTATGATTTCAGCAGTGATTTTATCAGATAGCCAATTATGGACTCATCCCTGGGAAACCATGGTCTTCAAATATTCAGTAAACTGTACTTTAAACAGATGGGGAGTCATCAGGTCTTCATCATTTAATTTATAGAATGCAATGACTTAAATTTAGTATAATTCTTAGGTACACTAGAGTTTTTTGAATGCTAAGTGGCCATTTGCTTCAATTTAAAGTTACTAGCATTAATATCTCCACTAAAGAAAGCCATCTAGTTCTCTGAAATTTTGAGGCCATGCATTGAATTCTTTGAACCCATTAAAGTCCCAGATGGAATCTTCTTCCAATATCAGGTTGTTGTACCCATGCAGAGAAAAACAATCATTATTTGGCACAGCTGCTTTTATGAATGATCTTATTGGGATCTCCTGCAGAACTTGCTGCTGCTTCTGCATCAAATTTGTTATTTCACTTTTTGTTGTTAGATTAAAGATTATGTGCATCCTTAAATCTCATGGACCATCTCAAATTTGGGCTTACTTTGCACATTTGGAAGTAATAAAGCTCATTGTTTATATGTGTGATGGTCATCTGTATACAAAATCCAGAAGAAAATGCAAAACTGAAACCTGACAGTTATAGCAAGATGGTAGGATATGAGGTTATTATAAAATTATCGTCTTCCCATATGTCAGGGATGAATAAGTAAATCTGGTATTTTAAAACCCAATACCATTGTATTAGTATCCAAAAAATGAAATGTAATATTGACCTAAGACCTCTCTGAGAAAAACTACAAAATTTATGCTAAAGTCTAGGAAGCTGAATAAATGGAGAGATTCCCCCCCCCATATCCAGGATATAAAGTTTCAATATTTGTATGCTGATCCTTCTAAATGGATCTATAGATTCAATGTGATCACAATCAGAATACCAGAACATTATTTTTGTGGATGTTGGTAAACTAACTCTGAAGTTTGTATGAGGAGGCAAAAATTCAGAATAGTCAAAAATATAATTAAAGAAGAATAAAATTGGAAAACTGATGTGATCTGACTTCAAAAAAATCACTATAAATCTCAGTAGTCAAGGTAGTGTGGTATTGGTGAAAACCAAACAGACAAAAACATAAGCGTTCTCAACAGTATTCATAAGAGGATTCCATGGCTCACATGTAATCATTACATCCACACTGTCAATGTGAACTCACTTTCTACACAAGCGGGAAGTTGTCTAGATGCCAGTGCTGTATTACTAATGACTGGAAGTTTCTGGAGGAGGGGAACCATTATCTCTCATGGTGTAGACACTGGGAGGCTGGCTGGGAAGAAGTGACTCACAGTGAATGGGAAGGGGAGACCAGAGTGTAATGGGGGATGAATTGTGGCACAATGTACTGTATATATGTATAAGGACTGTCAAAAGCAATATTAAAGAAACACTTCTTGAAGTGAAAACTGTACATTCACATGAAAAAAATTTTTAAAAAGGAATCCATGCACAGACAACTCCTTACAAAATCAATTCAAAGATGGATAAAAATCTAAATGTAAACATAAAACTTTTATGCTCTTAAAAAATAGCATGAGAAAATTATCTTAGTAATTTTTTTTTTTGTGTGTGTAAAAAAACGCCCTGACAGAAGCAAGTTAAGGGAAAGGGGGTTTGTTTGGCTAATAGTTGAAGGTGCCGTGACTCATGGGCTAGAAGTCCGGCAACTGGATCTGTTTACACTGTGCCTGCAGTCAGGAAACAGAGAAATACTATTGCTGGTGGTCCACTACCTTCCTCCTGTGGACATAGTCCAGGGTCCAAACCCAGGCAATGGAACTGTCCACTTTTAGGGTGGGTATTCCTACCTCAAATCAAATGAACCTGACAAATACAGTCACTTATAGACATGCCCAAAGACTTGTCTCCTGGGGGAGTCTAGATCCTGTCAAGCTGATAAGAAGCATTAACCATCACAAAAATCTATCAACCGCTCCAGGTATAACACTAAAGAAAATTCCATGTGAGAAATTGAAATTTTCTGTACTGTGAAACGGAGATCAAGAAAATTAAAATACATCTGATAAATGATATTTAGTATATATGAAGACTCTTAGAACTGAATAGAATTTACACCCTAAATTCTGTGGGTTGCAATGCATTATGGTCTTGTACACCTCAACGAAGAATCTACTTTCTAATGTACCAAAGCATCAAATAAGGCTACGAAATTGAATGCAGTGCAGGAGAGGCCACGCATGAGCAAAAATACAAACACATCCTGAAAGGCATTATTTGTAACTGTTTCATCCTTTGCATTTGGCAGGTGACATTGGCACATTCCGAAAATGTGTTTTTCTAAACAAAAAGTCAGTGAAACACTGTTTGAGTCATGATAGCAGAAACCTTCAGTATAATTGTTCTAATTTAGCTGCTTATATCAAACTGGAAATTATACAGAAAAAAACAACTTTGATTTAAAATAAAATGATTGTAAAAATAATAAGCTTGACAATTACAAATGCTCACATTTTAAATATTATTATTATTTAGTTCAGGGTAATAATTATGAAACTGACCTTCACTGTTGTTGAAACATGTTACTATTCGTGATTAGTGTGATATTCAGGGGACACAGACTCAGTCACTGACCTGCACAGCTGAACTCGTCTACATCCTGACTAATATGCAAGTATAGCAATCACTCCTTCAGTTGCCATTTAAAATCAATATGCTTTAGAAATTTCTAAACACTTAACTTGATTTTTACAACTGGTTTTGTGGATGAGAAGCTGCTGCTGAGGATCAGCTGTGGGATGCACTTGAGTGACAGTTCAGGGAACCTGTGTCCTTAAGCTCTTATTAATTATGGGTTTAATCTTGCTGATCAACCAGGTTAAAAATTAATTGTACTCACTGTCCTGGTTACTTACTGGAGAGATCGTATTTTCTTATGATTATGAGATATTTGTTTTTCAGAATGTTATTTCTGCCTTCACGCCACATTAATTTTCTCTGAAATTTTTCATTGTTTCTGTGCCCCAACTTTAGGAGCCCGGGGTGCGTTGGAGCCGTGGCTGAGAGGAAGTTATCATTCCCTCATCATGCGTTTGTCTTCTCTGCTGAACCAGAACTGCCTATTTCTCTAAATGCTTCAGATGAAAGTCTGTATCCCAGGCCTTTACCAACAAACTAGCTTCCCCAGGCCGGTGTGCGTTTGCTACAAAATGAGAAATCACAAAACGGACAGAATTTGACTCTCCCACATTCTGGAGGCTAGAATTCAGAAACAGAGAAGGGCTGTACTACTCCAGAATGTTCTGATAACAGGCGTCTCCTCTGCCTCTCTGGCCTCTGATGACTGCTGCAAGGCCATGCAGTCTCTGGGTCTCAGATTCCTCACTCCAATGGCTGTTTCTCACATGGCATCTTCCTACTCTTAATGGCCATCTCTGTGGCTCTTCTGTTTATCACGACATTATTATGTGTGTCCAGAGCTGACTCTTATATCTATCATCACTTAATCACTTACATCTCCCAGATAATTTCATGTTCTCTGTCAGGTTCTGGGAATAACACAAATTTTAGGAGAAGGGCAGTATCCTTAACACAGCACGGCACCAGGTTGTGGTTAGTTTCTCTTCCTTTCGAAGCATTTTGCTTATCTATGTATCTGTGTATGTATCTACAGAGGGGCTCTCAGTGTGACTAAAATTTGTGTGGTCAGTGCATATGTAGTGGGGTGATGTACACTCAGTGGAGTTGTTCTAAGTAATTCTGCTATTACTGGGTAATAAAGGTGGACAGAAACCTGGAATCTGCCATACATATTAGTGTCTTTTTTTTTTCAATTCCTTTTTTTTTTATTATTATTATTTTACAACACCATTCAGTTCAACATAATAGCCACAGATTCCCCTGTTCTCCCCCTCTCGCCCACCCCTCCCCCCAGCCCACCCCCATTCCCACCTCCTCCAGATCAAGGTCTCCCCCGAGGACCGGGGTCGACCTGGTAGACTCAGTCCAGGCAGGTCCAGTCCCCCCCTCCCAGACCGAGCCAAGTGTCCCTGCATAAGTCCCAGGATTCAAACAGCCAACTCATGCAACGAGCCCAGGACCCGGCACCAATGCACAGCTGCCTCCCAAACAGATCAAGCCAAATGACTGTCTCACCCATTCAGGGGGCCTGATCCAGTTGGGGGCCCCTCAGCCTTTGGTTCATAGATCCTGTGCTTCCATTCATTTGGTTATTTGTCCCGGTGCTTTATCCAACCTTGGCTTCAACAATTCTCGCTCATATAAACCCTCTTCTTTCTCATATTAGTGTCTTATAGTAGGCATTGGGGTCCTTGCCCATAGCGAGGCCTCTAGTGTTCTTGCTTAAGAGTGTAAATGTCCAACAGCTACACCTGCAGGGAGGGTGTGTGTCAGTCACACCTGTGGGGAGGGTGTGTTAGTCATAACTGCTGAAAGGATGAGTGTCTGCCACACCTTCTCTCTCTCTCTCTCTCTCTCTCTCTCTCTCTCTCTCTCTCTCTCTCTCACACACACACACACACACACACAGAGACACACACACATCTATCTATCTATCTATCTATCTATCATCTATCTATCTATATCTATATATCTATCTTCTTTTGTGTGTATGTGTGTATATGTGCATCTGCATGTGTGTGTGCATGTGCACATGTGCGTGTACATGTGTGTACATGTGTATGTGTAAACCTCAAGATAACATCAGGTGCCATCTATCATTCTCTATCTTTTGTAACAGATTCTCTCACTGAACTTTAAGCTCATTGATTCAGCTCTTCTGGCCTGACAATGAGCTTCATGAATGCACATGTTTCCTCTCCTTGCCCTTACTGCCAAGGCTTGGGCTATAGGTATGTGCCACCATGCCCTGCTTTTTCTTGCATACTGGGAATCTGAATTCAGATGAACTGTCTTATACAGCAGGCATTTTACCAACTGGGCTATCTCCCCAGCCCCCGGGTTGCTCTTCCCATTAAGCATCTTCATACCTACTGTACTTACATCAGTCTGTATTTTTTTTTTACCTTCAATCTTGTGACAGAGTTGGAATTCCATTCTGTATGGACAGATGAACAAGAAGAATCAAATGGCTAGAAAGGAATAGAAGGAAGTACAATATGGTTTTAATGAAATAACAAAATGTAAAGAATAATGGCCATGAATTTGAGTAGTAGCAGCAGGAAGCAGGACACAGGTGAAGTTGGCAGTTCAGAAGGAGGGGGACATAATAGAAATACAGCACTCATATATGAAAGTCTTAAAATTTTAATTAAAATATAAAAATAAGCTGGAAGTCATTTTCTTGTTTTTATGCTTTTTCTGGCCTGGGAAGACTCTGCATGGGAGTCAGATTGAGATAAAGAGAATAAATAGTCCATAAAGATACATGGAAATACACATTCTATACTATGCTCTATACCTTATGGGAGCTACCACATGGGATTTTAGACACATTCTCATCAATTAGAGAAAATCTCTCTAGTATCCAAAAGGTTTACAGTCATCTTTATTTATTTCTATGTAACATTGCCATAGTGTTAATACTTCCCATTTTTTACAGGTTCCAGGACTCATTTTTGCCTTCAAAATATAAAATAATTAGTAATAAAATAATTAGAATAATTACAGATAGATAAATAAAGTAATTAGGTTCCTTCTTATGGTTCTCTGGCCCCTTCCATGTTTTCATCCAATGTTCATCAATGTTTTCTGTGAACTCCTCCTCCCCAGTGTTCTCGGATTTTACCCCTCCTACTAAATCATTCGGATTTGTTCCAAGCATGGAAGGAAGTGGGACTTGGCAAGAGCAGAGGCAACAAGGAGGTCCATGGGCATTTATATAAGCCCACTAGGTTGATTGTTTTTTAATCTGAGAACTACTTCATTCTCAGTGTGTTTGCCCATTGTGTCAAAACTAGTACAATATTGACGTTAACATGCACATTATTACGAGAGGATAGAGAGCTCAGCAACAAGCCTGTGTATTCGTGGTCAAATGATTTTCAACGGAGAACACACAATAGAGGCATGGCAGTCCCTTCAGTAGGTGGTACTGCAGACACTCGATGTCTACGTACAGAAGAATGAAACGGGGGATTTTGAAAAATCTCATACCATGAACAGAAATCAGCTAAAAACACTGGTTTCTAAGCAAATACACGCCTTAAACTCTATTACTTCTAGAAAAGAGAGGGGGGACCACACAGATCGTTCTGGCCAATAGTGCTGTTGCATGACTGCAAAACCACAGACAATAAGCCAGAGAGCAGGCGACTGGATTTCCATGCACACATTTCTTTCCAGAAGTGAACAGTTAGCCGAGTGAGACAGCAGGCCACAGAGTGGATAGAAACATGACCACCATCCGTCCTAACCTACCTGCTATTTTGCAGTCACAAGGTACTAAACTTCCCCCAGGTTTTGCTTTTTATCTTTAAAATAACTGACTATTAAAGTTTTAGCATTATAGACAGCACCAAGTCATTACTCAGTAGAAGTTAAATTAGTTAAAAATTAACTGAGTTATGTTAGGTAAATAATTTTCTGCCATAAAAGATTAAAGACAGGAAGTAGTTGCTCAAGGACAATGAAACGACACCCAACAGGAATCTTTCAAAGGTGTCGTTCATCTCTTCTGGGCTTTAAGATGAGCCCCACCCAAACATCACAGGCTCTGAAGAGCCATTCCAGTCATTGTTTTAACTTTATGCTTACTTGAATGTGATTACACCCATTAGAATACAGTGAAACATACTCCTTATCTTCTTCTTACTTAGATTGAAGCTGACAGGCATAGGGCTAGTTTAGCTTCCTGGGACTCTACCCATACCTCTCTTCTAACAATGCGCTTCCCAGTCTAGGGCCCTCACCTGCGCGTACTCTCCACCTAGACCTCTCCTAATAATGTGCTTGGCAACCTGAGACCTTTACTTGTGCACGCTATGCACTCATAATCTCCTTCCCAAACAACACACCTGACAACCAGTTAGCAACCTAGGACCCCCACTTGCATTGAGCTACATTCACACCCCACTCCAAGCAATGGAATAAGTTCTGGACCCCTTAATGACTAACAAAAGTAGTGTCTTTTCAAATGTCTTTAAAATGCCAGCACCAGGCTGATCTGGCCTGTACTGGTTTTGAGTGCATGTTCAGTAAGGCAAACTGTCCTTTAATCGGACATTTTAGGAAGAATTCCCTCTTTACAAACTTATGCCTGTGCATTATTGGGCATGCACATGATGAAAATCAGGTAAATTATGAGGAGGGGCATGCACCATAGAGAAATGGTTTTATAACCTAAAATCTGTCAACTGAGATAGAGAACAACTTACATTATGTTCCTAGTAACAATATTTCTTCCCTTGAACCTCATATAAAGAAGCCCCAAGCAGTGATGAGGGCTTGCTCATTGTACAATAATGAAGTCCTTTCATTCCTGTGTGTCCCTTTCAGTCTTGACAATGCATTCCCGTCTACTACCTACTATTGCTCTGCTTTGAATAAAATATTCCTACCACTTTCCAAATATGTGTGTACCTTTATTTCATTCTTGAGTCAGATACCTAGGACTTTAAAACACCTGGCCCAGACCCTGACATCAGTAACAAGACACAGAATTTACTTTAATTACAGAGGAAGATAAGCGCTTGTAATGACCTGATCAACCTTAGGGAAATACTTTGTGTAACTTTAATAATATCTACCTGGAACAAGTCCATTAATATCCCAAGAAGCCATCATGATAGAATTCCTGTATTCTCCATGTAAATGGGTACGCAGAAAAGCACTGCAAGTGTGCTTGGCTCAAATAATTCACATTCTCTGTTTTGTCTTTACTCCTGCTTACATGTAAGCACATCAACTTTCATAAAAACACAAGTCTTTATCTATAATTCTCACTGCTTTCTTATAATACCCGGGAGGTTAAACCAAGCATGTTATAATAGATTAGAAACACATCTGAAGAAGAATCTCCCTAAGGAAGAGCTCCACCCTGAGACCGGGCTCACTGTGTATTTAAACAAAGTCAGGATTCATTAACTCTGACCTTTAACAATCAAATAAACAAAACCGTGCTCTACAAGGCATCCATTAGCACGCTGATGTGAATAAATCACTAGCCATGTGACTTAGGGCTCAACCATTTGCCAAACAGCTGCTTTCTCAGCTCAAATAATGAAGAGAAAAGAAAAAAGAAAAAAGAAAAAAAAAAAAACAGCTGAAGCCAATTAGTGGATAAGCATTCATTCCCAAATATCTGAGGCAGTTGAGTGGTTTATTTTGGAGGCCAGATCTGTTGTTACTCAGATCCAAGGAAGAAAGCTCCCTTTACAAAAAATTGAGGGGTTTATGTTAACCCTTGTTTGCATTGGGCTCTCCTCCAAAGCACAGGCAGAGAGACAAGTAAACAAACAAACACGCAAACAGATAATTAAGATCTTGGATCCTCGGAGGCAGCCCAGTGAGCGATTTATTTAGAATTGCTTATTCCTTTGCTTGTGGAATATGCCAAGCATTCCGGGTACTAGGGAACGGGAATGTAAAATTCTAGTGTGAAACAAAGTATCAAATTTCAAGCAGAAATTCTCTTTGAAAAAGACAACCCAGCAGACTGGAGCAGACAGGAGGAAGACTGAGGGTATTTCATGTGCCTATTTCATGCTGAAAGGAGAGCTATTCTCACCCACGGAATGGCTTCCAGCACACTGCATTTCAGGTCGGCGTGGTGCTTTAAGTAAGAAGTGCCCAGTGTAGACCCAGGGATTTGAACGCCTGGCCCCTGGCAGGAGGTGGTATTTGGTGAGGTTATGGGAGGTGCAGCCCTATGAAGTATGTCACTGCCAGCGGGCTTTGAGAGTCTGTAGTCGCAACCCCCCCCCTTTCCTCTCTGTGCTTAATGTTCTCAGTTGAAGACTCGACCTCTCATCATCGTGTGCCTGCTGCCACATCTGCGTCTTGCTGCCAGCCTCTCTGCCCGGCAACCTCCGTGTCACCCCTCTGGAGCTGTAAACTCAAAACAAATCCTTCCCTCTCAAGTCGCTTTTGGTTGAGGTGTTTAATCACAGCAACAGAGAAGTCACTAGTTCAGTTGGAATCTACACTAGTGTGAGCAAACACTGAGTTTTCATTAAAATCCCTCTACTCTAGTAGTCTATTTACTGCCTCTGGCCGCAATAAAGGGACAATCTGGAACCTTTTTTGCCTTGACAATTCTGATAACTACATTGATTAATACGGGTCACCAGTAAAGAAACATGACATGTTTTCCATGGAAAAAATCACCGAGCAAGGTACCGAGACACCACCACCTTTCTTGCAGACTGCCTTAATGCACACAGTAAAGGAAGCAAAATGTGAATTGTGGCTGAGTTTTGTACTAGTTAAAAAGCCTTTAGTAAATTTTAATCCCTCTCAATTTGACACTTGTAATGTCTTCATTATGTCTTCCTCACAGACTCACAAGTTTGTGTTGTTAAATTTAAATAAGCTACTTTTTTTTTGTGAAGCTGGAACATTAATCATAATGTAAAATTTACCCAAATTTCAATTCTTGCCTAGCCAAACATGAAAATGTCCTTTTATTTTAATTGCTATTTAATAATAATTAAATGTCCGGCAATTTTAATTGCTCACAGAATTCTCTGGGTAAGAGGGAATCTTTACAATTAGAAAATGGTGAATTGACCCCTTAAAATTACAAATAGTTCAGTTTTTCTGGGAGAAAGACAGTTTTATACTTTGGGGAGGAAATGATCCCTCTGGAGGTCTCAACCATGCTGAGTTAAGGGCAGTATCTGACCACAAGTTAGGAGAGAAGTTCAGAGGGACTGATCAAACAAAACACAGTTGTTTCAAAGAAAAGGTTGGGTACTCAATTGAACTTTGGGTGGTTTGTCCTGGAAGCCTTGGCACAACCTACCTATAGTGCATAGAAATTTGAGATTATGTAGGAGAAAACAACATCCATAGACAGCTACAGATGACTCAGAAAAGATCCTCATCATTTTCCTCCACAGGCACTGTCTTAGGGTTTTCATTGTTGTGACGAGACACCATGACCATGGCAAGTCTTATAAAGAAAATATTTAATTGGGATGACTCGCTTACAGTTTCAGAGGTTCAGTCCATTATCATCATGATGGGGACCATGGCGATGTGCAGGCAGACATGATGCTGGAGCTGAGGGTACTACATCTTGCAGGCGAAAGGAAATTGACTGTGACATTGAGTGAAGCTTGAGAAAAAGACCTCAAAGCTTTCACAGTGACACACTTCCTCCAACTAGGCCATACCCACTTCAACAAACCCAAATCTCCTAATAGTGCCACTCCCTATGAGATTATGGGGGCCAAATACATTTAAATTTGCCACAGGCACCATGGGGGAAATGTGGAATGGCAGGGGATGACTGGAGGAGACTCTCATACATGGTCCTGCTAGGAGGAAGGCCAGGCCTGTTATCACGATATGGAAAGGAGATTAATGCATTATGAAGCAATTACTGTTCTCTCACTTTTTGGTTCAACTTTTAATGTTTTGACATGCAGAAAAGTGCATTATTTTATTTGTTATTGCTTTTCACACAGTTTCAGCAAATATACTAACTAGCACACTAAGATTTAGAAAACAAATTTTCCAAGTAAAGAAAATTATTTTTTTCTCATAGTGCAGTAAGACCTAAGTAGCACAGAAGAGGAAAAAAAAATTCTCATTTAATATTGTAAATAGAAGATCAGTATTCATTCACATATGTAAAATAAATGTGTAACATGAATTGCTAAATGGTCTTTTACTAAAAAACCCAGAGCCTGATATTGGGGTGAATGCTGAAAGATCAGAGAGACAAAGGAACAAGCCACCTCTTACCTCTAGGACTCCTCAGCCTGAAAAGCTTTCCTCAGCCAAAAGACTTTAGTTCCTGTCTCTTCACACCTTATATACCTTTCTCCGCCCACCCATATCATTTCCTCTCTCAATTTTCCTAGTGCTGGGATTAAAGGCATGTGACTCCCAAGTACTGGGATTAAAGCTGTATGCCACCACTGCCTGGCTCTGTTTCTCTCCTAGACTGAGTCGGTTTCATGTAGTCCAGGGTGGCTTTGAGCTCACAGAGATTCAGATGGATCTCTGCCTCCCAAGTGCTAGGATTAAAGGTGTGTCTGCCACCACTGCCTGGCTTCTATGTTTAATCTAGTGGCTTGTTCTGTTCTCTGATCTTCAGGCAAATTTATTAGGATACACAATTAAAATATACTTGAAAAGATAAATATAATATTAATACCTATAACAAAAAGCCATGATAACAATCATAATTCCAATATTTAATTTAATTTACTTTTTCTTATTTGTATAAATAATTTCCTGATAGTAAGAGAAAATTCAAAGAAGTAATAGAAGTTAAAGAAATTAGTAATTCATATATTAGGTCATATTATTCATGGCAAATTAGAATAATCTACTTTATATTTTCTGATTTATAATTTCTTTGTTAAAATTTCCCAACAACCAAGTGAGTTAGAGATCTTAAAATATTTTTAAAATACTAATACAAGATTGACAGTAGAAATTATACTGGTAATATGGCAACTGTCAGCTTTTCACTATTTGTAATTAATTATTGAGATAGAACAACTTTAAAAAACAAGGTTAGTTCACAGCTTCAGAGTTTTCAGACCATGGGTGACTAGTCTGATTGTATGGGTCTGTGACAGCCCTGTAGGTAACAGAAAGAGGACAGGCCACAGAGGCTCATTGGTCTTTTGGATAGGCATGAGAGAGACAGGAAAGGAGAAGCCTATGTGGAATCTTATTTTAACTAGGCAAAAATGTGTTACATTTGTTTATGTTGTGGAATGTTACTTTAATTATGTGAAGGTGTGTTACATTTGTTTCTGCCGCCTTTGTTAATGATGTAAAGCTGTATTACATTTGTTTGTGTTGCATTCGTTTAGTTACATAAAGATGTGTTGCTGTTTCACCTTGCCTGCCTAAGGCACCTGATTGAGCTGATAAAAATCTGAATGGACAATAGCTAGGCCAAGAAAGGTTAATCGAGGCTGGCAGAGAGAATAAGTAGGAAGAAAAATCTAGGTTCGAGAGGGAAGGATAAAGAAGAGAATGAGGGAGAAAGAGGGGTACACACCCAGAGACAGAAGCCAGAGTGGCCAGCCAGTCAGACAGAAGGAGCAGTCAAAGTAAGATCTACAGAGGAAAAGAAAGATAAAAAACCCTGAGGTAATACATAGGTAAAGAGAAACAGGTTGTTATAAGAGCTAGCAAGAAACGAGCATAAGATAAGGCCAAGCATTCATAACTAATAAGAAGTCTGTGTCGTGATTTGGGAGCTGGTTGGTGGCCTAAAAGAAAAAGCCTGTTACAGGAACCAGACCCCATAATCTGCCTTGAAGTTATCTCCGAGGACCTCCAGCTAGGCCTCAAATTTTGAAGTCTCTATCACCTTCCATTTTGTCACTATGGAAACAAGGTCTGTGTGCACAGGCCCTTGGGGACATTTTGTGACAAGGCCAGATAGTGCAGAGGTTTTTTCATCTTGAGTTCTTGCTGAGGCCGTTTCACGTTTAGCTAGAATTTGATCCCATGGAAAATTACCCTGCTCTATTCAAGGAACACAACATCAAGATGCCTCAGCTAACTTCTATTAGCGCTGTTAGATTGCTTGTTTTTGTGAAGCCCCCCTGCAGTGGCTGAGCAAGTGAGATGCCAGGATGTGGATTTCACCTGCAAAAACCCTATGCTCTGATTAAGAAGGGCTACACTTAGAACTCTACCTGAGAGTAGTCCAAGCCAGCTGGAATAAAGACTTTCAATTAACTATAAACTATGTCTGAATGGTCATCTCTCATGAACTTCCTGTAACAATTTCAACTCCAATCTGCAACAAGTATCAAGGAAAATAAGAAAGGAAGGAAGGAAGGAAGGAAGGAAGGAAGGAAGGGAGAGAGAGAGAGAGAGAGAGAGAGAGAGAGAGAGAGAGAGAGAGAGAGAGAGAGAGAGAAAGAAAGAAAGAAAGAAAGAAAGAAAGAAAAAGAAAGAAAGAAAGAAAGAAAGAAAGAAAGAAAGAAAGAAAGAAAGAAAGAAAAAAGAGAAAGGACAAGATAGCAACTGCAGAAACTATGCAAAATGTGTTTATGTAAGAGGAAGATCCCAGCTAGTGTACTTTTATTTGGACAGTTGAAAAATCATGTTTTTTATATTTGCTTTTAATTTTTCTTTAATTTCTTGTATTTTCCATATACTAGTAAAAGTTGTATTGGGCGTGCTTGTGTGTGTGTGTGTGTGTGTGTGTGTGTGTGTGTGTGTATACATATGTAGGTGAGGGGATTTGAGGCCTGTAGATAACCTAAGTACTCTGCATTGGACTCCATCCACATATTCTTTGAGGCAGGGTTTCTCACTGACCTTAAAGGAACTCACTGAGTAAGCTGGGCAGACGAGGCTCTCTGTCTTTCTCCAATTCTGGGATTACAAACTCAATCTCCCTCCCACTCCACATGCCACACTTGATGTTTTATATGGGTTCTGTGGCTTCACCTTAGGTCTTCATATCTTGCAAGGCAAGCACACCTTAAGCCATCTCTTCCTCTTCGGGCTGTAAAAGGCAAGTAATTATCTTACGTTATTGTTTGTGTCATCATCTGCTTATTTATAATATGCAGTGTGTACAAATGTGAACGTGGCCTCATGACCAGGGCACTTCCTGGCCCTTGTCTAGGCATCCTCCAGTGAATGGCAGCTCTCACAAAACAGTTCCAGGACTCCAGCAGGGAATTCTCCTATAAAAATGAGAGCTGTATCTCACCACACTGCTCAGTTTACTTTTCTGAGGATTTCCTCTGAGTCCCTTCCTGCGTTTTATGACAAACTTCTTCGTTGCGTGCATTTGAACTCAGGTTTCCAGACTGGATGATTGTCTTGGGTCCTTGTTTGGGTGCTTGCATTAGAGGATAAAAGCTCCAAAATAGGGCTCTTTGTTTGAAAAATCCTTTGGATTCCACTTAAAAAGCCGAGAAATGATCAAAATAGCTTGGTTGGCAGGGCTGGGTTGTGTTGAAGTTGTCTTTGTTTTTAGAACTGGCATTTGTTGAAGAACTTTGCAAACAGTTGATACCTTAGAGAAAGAGATGCTCACAGCTCCACTTATTTTGTAATTAAATTAGTGGATCAAATTTCCTGACCTCCGGATGAGAGCTGGGTGACACTTGAATGAGCTAGAAACTTTTTCATATTAGCTTCTGAGGGGAGGCAAAACAAAACAAAACAAAAAGCAAATAACTTCTTCCAAATATAGCATCAGCAAGATTTATTTTATTTCATTTTGGTGGCTCTTTGTGGAGTTGTGTCTTTAGTTTGGATAACAGTTCCTGTCATGTTAAAGTTACTTTAAAACAAAATGATATTGGTCATTTTTTAATTGAAAAGGGGGAAATTAAAATAAAAAAGAACTCTTTTAGTAGGCTTGCAGTTGGCGCTCCTTTCTGGCTTTGCTTAAAAGGCATTTCTTGGGTCTGAATTGCTTTGATTTATGGTCACTGGAAGTGACCCTCAGTATGCCTCTCCTGTTTCCATTTCCTATTTCACTGCCAGCCCTCAACACATTCTATTATTCTGGAATTGGTTTAGCTGTACTTGAAAGGAAGTTCACTTGACTTGGTCTCAGAGTTTCTTAGATGGGTTGTGTGTATGTGTGAGTGTGTGTGCATGTGTGTGTGTGTGTGTGTGTGTGTGTGTGTGTCCGTCCATGTGTTTGTGTTAGTGTGAGAGTTTTGTTTGAGTGTGTGTGTGAGTGAGTATGTGTGTATATGTAATAATCACAGGGGAAAATGGAATTCTTTATTGGACAATATGGTACTTTTTATAAACTTCCAGACATCATACTTTCTTGTGATATTTCTTGTTAAATATCACAACATAGTAGCATTTTTAATAGAAACTTTGGAAAACATAAATATATTTATAATTAATAACATTATAATTAGGTTCCATTGTATTATAATTATTGCTTTTATGGTATAAAATACATTTTGGAAGGAATTAGTTCAAATCTTATTATTTTTCTCTCCAAAACCAAGTGCAGCTACTTTGTTTCTAGAATGAGAACATATTAAAGTGGGTTTTAAGGAAGAAAATAAAATAAAATAAACTTTTCTATTTCTTTTTAGATATATGTGTTGTAGTTTACACTGCAGAATTACACTTCTAGAATAAGCAGGAGAAATCATTCACTTTGGGAGCATCCTGACCTGCACATTTTACCAAACAACACTTACTAATGGAAGTGCAGTCATCCAAGATGGAGGAAGACACACACCAGACCTGACTTCTTCCTCCACCAAGAGAAGCAAAGTCGTAAGTCCACGGCTGCATTAGAACTGACTAAGGGAGATCCCAGTGGATCCTCAAAAGAGACAGGAATAGGAGATCACAGTGGATCCTCAAAAAAGACCGGAGTGGTCTAAGAGTTAGAGACCAGAACAACAGCTATAGCACCGTAAATCATTTTAGTATCTGTTACTGAGGACACAAATGAGAAATTCAGTAGAAACAGGATTTTTGAAAAGAACTAAAATATCGTACTTTTATCGTACAGATATGTCAAAAAGTACATTTGAAAGTCTCTATAGTAAAATAGGTCAAGCAGAAGAAAGAATGTCTGAATTTTAGAACTGACTTACAAATTGAAGAGAGAAAAAAAGAAAATCTAAGGAAAAAAATGAATAGATCAATCCAGATCTTTAAAACACCATTGGATAGACAGATAGCCATGTAAGTTGAATACCCATGGATTAGAAGGTAGGGGTTATTAATGGCGTACAACACTCGATCAGTAAAATGATAGCATAAAGTTGCAGAAGGCTTATAGAACTACAAATAGACATCACCATAAAATATTTTCATAACATCATGTTGTACATAAGGTATTCAAAACATAATACAGAAGAAGGCTTCAGAAATCTGCATGTAACCAGTGCCAAGTCACATTTAAAGGTGTCAGGACTAAGAGCAGATTTCTCAGCAGAAACCCTACAGGCCAAGAAGCGATAGAAGAACGTACTCCAAATTCTGCCACAATGTAACTTCAAGAAGAAAACTATAGCCAGTAAGTCTATTTTTCAAAAATGAAAGAGAAATAAAGTCCAAAGAGGAGAAACACATTGAGGTAATTCAATATGGCCAGACAAGCCTTGCAAAAAGATGCTTAAGGGAGTTCTCAGTCCCAAAAATGAAAGAAAAATAACCATTGTCATGAAAGCATGTGGAAACATAAATCTCACCAAAGAAAAACAGAAAGGAATCAACATAATACTGTAAACCACATGAGACAAAGCAATGGAAAGAGTCCTCGCGGCAACAGGATGACAGGAGTGAGTCTTACCTATCAAACGGAACCTCTAGTGCAAATGCACTAGTTGTCAGAATAAAAGATGCAGCCTGGCTGAATAGCAAATTCAAACCCAAACCAAAGACACAGTTCACTATTCCCAATGCACACAGACATATAGATAGACAAAAAGTAAGCGGCTGGAAAATGATTCTCCAAGCAAAAGAACATGAAGTATGAGCAGCTTTACCAAATGACAAAACACACTTTAACCTGAGTTTCTCTACAATGTAATGAATAAATACCTGATAAGAGCCACATGGGGGACAGAGTGCAACTCTGCATGGCTCGGAGGATGAATCTCACTGGGCGTGAGGGAATGAAGAAAGGGCAAACACACCACCACACATAGGAAAGCTGGGGTTGCATGGTCTGGGCTCCAGGATTAAAATGCCACAGCACCTTGGAGGCTGAGCTGTGTATTATACACAGGTGAACAAGGAGGTGGGGTTATTACACACAGTTTGACAAGGAGGCAATCTTATTACATACGGCTGAATGAGGAAGCAGGTTCAGCCAATCTCAGTAGGAACAGTCTCTGTACGGATAGCTTTCAGGCTATGAACATCGAGAGAAGAAAGCTGTCGCGGTCATTTTCTGAATACATTGTCAACACTCTTACTCAGACCAGACGACAGTTTTGACATTCCTATAGGGTCTTTGACATCGCTATGCCCGTGTTAAACAATACACAATTACTAAGGACTTTACTTCCTCCGTACAACGGAGTATTTAGGCTCCGTGTGAGGGCACAGTCTGTCTTTGTCAGGCGGGCATGGTAGGGAGCATGATGCTGTTTGATCACGTTTTGCGAGTAGTCAGGCAGCAAAGACTAAAAAAGAATTGAGACCGGGCATATAGGTGTGGATGCATGTATGCCACTGTGTACATGTGGTGGACAAAGGACGACTTTCAGGAATTGATTCTCTCTCACCATTTGGGACCCAGAGATTACACTTGGGTCGACGGGACTGTTGCCAAGTGCCGGTACTTGCGAGCTGTTTCATCAGTGCCAGGTTTGGTTTCAAATTTATATGCACATAACGTTGGAATAACTGATTGGCTAATTGTTTGCTTTTTTCTTTTTTCTTTTGGTTTTTGAGACAGGGTTTCTCTGTGTAAGAGCTCTGTCCTGGAACTCACTTTGCAGACCGTGCTGGCCTCAAACTCACAGAGATTTGTGTGCCTCTGCCTCTCAAGTGCTGGGCTTAAAGGCGTGCACCACCATGCCCAGCTGGAATCCCCAATTTAATAAAACAAACACTGTTACACATAAAAAGATACAGGTAACAATATAATTATTATTTTAATGTTCCATATTCATGAATAGAGAGCTCAATCAGACTAAAAAGAAACAAACAAAAAATAAACAACAACAAAGATAGGAGATATTTACTGACAAACCCATCCAACAGCTGCTTAGACGTTTATTCAGAATAAACCATGTATTAGACCATAAAACATGCTTTTGAAAATTTTGAAAAAATTGAAATTATACACTATCTTTTCTGCTTACAACGTAATGAAGGTAGGAGTCATCAGCAACGTAAATTTTAGAAAAGACATAAATACATTCAGACCAAAAAAAAAAAAAAAACCCAAAAACACCCAATGACATTTTAAAGAGAATGGGGCACTGATGAATTAAGAAGAGATGCTCAGCAGTGTGGCGGTGGCATGTACCTTTAATCCCAGCACTCAGGAGGCAGAGGCAGGAGGATGTCTGTGAGTTCCAGGCCAGCCTGGCCTACATATCGAGTTCTGGGACAGCCAGGGCTACACAGAGAAACCCCGTCAAAAAAAAAAAAAAAAAAAGAAGCATGAAGGTCTAGTTCACACAAGCAATCTGATAGGAGTCCTGGGAATATAGATGAATGGGAGAGTATTGTGAAGCCCTGGAGTCAATGTCAGTAGTGTAAACAAGAAACAAACAAACACACACAAAGGAAAAAATGTTTCTTTTTAAAGAATTAAAAATCAAAATAAACTCCATAGCACACAAATGAAAAAACAAAAATTGAAGAATCAATCCATGAAAGAACAGTCATAGAAGAAATGATACTGAGAAGAAGTACAAAAGGTCAGTTAAACAAAGGGCTTGTGTTTGTATTGCACTTTTGTTTTTGAAGAGAAGCAATATTGGCAATACTCTAGCTAGGCTAACCGAGGAGAGAGACAGAGAAGAAAAACAAATTACAACCAATGTCAACAGGATTCTAAAGAATCACTAGGAATTGCTATGAAAAATATATATGACAACAAATTGGGAAACAAATAAAATCGGGGAAGTTCCTGACATGAAACTATTCAACATGAACCATGAGACTATGAAAAACAGAGGAGGAAAAACAAGGATTGAGACTGAATCGGTGATAAAAAGTCTTCCAACCTGGGCTGGAGAGATGGCTCAGATGGAGAGGTGCTCTGCTCTTCTAGAGTACAAGTCCCAGCAACCACATGATGGCTGGCAACCAGCTATAATAGGATCCCATGCCCTCTTCTGGCGAGCAGGAGTACATGTAGACACAGCACTCCTACACACAAAATGCATAAGCAAAGCTTTTTTTTTTTTTTTTTTTTTTTTTTTTTTTTTTTTTTTTTTTTTAAACAAACCTTTTAAAACCAGTCTTTTCCACCAAGAAAGACCAGGACCATCTAGCCTCACTCCCTGGGTGACTGACAAGCTTTACAAGATCAAAGAACTGAGAGAAGGCAGCTCTTCAATAGTCATTCCTTGAGGTCATAGCCAGCTTAACCAAACTATGGAAGGATACAGAAAAAAAAAAAAAAAAAAAAAAAAAAAAAAAACATAGAGCAATTTCCACAATGAACACAGATGCCAGAGTTCTCAGCAAACACTAGTAAACTGAGTTCAACACTTTTAAACTGACCAGAGATCAGTCGTCCCCAGGTACATTATGATGCCTGCATGCGCTGGGGCAAGGTTCTTTTGATGGATGGTAGTGAGGCAGCAGGGTTTGTTAGGAAGCAAGGTGGAAGGCTATAATAAGCTATCCATCCAGAATGGAAGGAACAGGCAGGGGGCTGAGGGGAGAGAAAAGTAGGTTGGACAAGGTACTAAGTAGAGCTAGAAGTTACAAAATAAGAATGAGTGGAAAAAGTAATAGATTGCATGAACTCCACCAAGTAACTAGAAAAAAAAATACTGTAGATCAATCCTGGGTTAGTATTCTCAACAGGGAAAGTAGGCTAGACAACACGGTTGTGAATGAAGCTGTCATTTAAGATTTCATGACAGATCCGACCTTCAGTTTATGTCTATTCAGGTGCTGCAACAAATTATCCAAAGGATCCACATTCACCTAGACACCTACTATTTGTGGTGCTTCCTGAAATTTCTCAGCGTCACATTTGGTCTCACTGTTCTGTTTCTCAAAGGCACGGTTGAGGGTGCATTTGGGTTCTTAGAATGGCCAACACATCTACAAACAACACCATCAGACTGGATCTCCTTGTTACTGGACACACACAGTACTCTTCCACCTGGAATGTCTATTTCAGAACCATTACAGGAGACAAAAGGAAACTTCAACAGTTTCTGTTTTGGCTGATTTATTGGGAAACCTAGCCTTTATCTTTCACTCAGGTAAGGCAAGAAATTCCTTAAAAACAACTTACCTGAGAGCAAAGGAAAGGAAGACAAGACAGACACTTTCAAGACTCTGTTATAAAGCAAGGGGCAGGCGTATTTTTAACTGATAATGACATCTTTTCTGTACCCAAGAGCTCTTTGATGCCCTAAATTTGATTTATTTTCATTATCTTAGAGAGAATTACCTACTATATGGTTAGGTAGGATATAAACCTCTCCGGAAGTGTAAAACTCAGAAATGGTCAGGATGTCTTGATGATTCTCTAGATCATTCCAGTCAATGATGTCATCTTACACCCTAGTGTTCTTGCTTCCACCTACTATTAGTTGGAACCAATAAGAATACTTCATCTCACTCCAGTTTTCATAACAAATACAGTGGTTACTATATCCATCAATCATAAAACACATTGTGTGGTGCTATCAGGATGGACCCTGTAAAGGACAATTTTAACTTGTAAATAGGATTATAATCACTAGTTCAAAGTTCCACCATCCCTGGCAAAAATGGTGCAAATACATACTATTTGCCATAGACTTGGAAGTAAGCCTCTTAAGCATGACCTGTATTTACATGGTCTGTCCCCCTTTCACACATGCTGTAAATATTTTTCTTAAAAAGATGTTTTAATGATTTATTTCTATACCACTGTGTTTACTATAAATAAGTATGAATGGGAGGAAATGCTTCAAGGATTATTTCCATCATTGTTCTCATCAGAGTCTCCTATCTCTGGGAAATATTGACTGCTACCTACAGGATAGTAAAAACTGAACTTCAGAAGGAGGTGTATGTAAGGTCAGAGAATATGGACCAATTTGTATATGTCACTAATTAAACATGGAGGTAAGGGTAGCAAAACTTGACTTTTATTTACATTTTATTTTTCGTGTTATCATAACTTATTACTTACTGTAATAAAAATCATTGGCAAGATGACCTATTAAGCTTTAAAAATTTTTTCATTTATATGCCAGTATCTTTCCCTATTTAGTGAATGTGTTTTATGGAAAATAGTCAGATATGAATAGATGAACATAAGTCTGTGCACCAGAGAATAAAAAGAACCACTTTTGTGTGTATATAAAAATATTTATTTCATAATTTAAAGTGTAAAACAAAGGTCACTTGATGCAAGGTATTTTGCTGGAAGTTGTCTGTAACAGCGTGATTTTACTTTACAAGTTATATTTTTTTTATTCAAAGCTTTTATACAATTCAAGGTTCCTTCTCTTTCTGCACTTCTTTTAAAGATCTTGTTATTGTTAGAAAAACTAATCAACAAGGGGAAGTTGGAATAAAGACAGAGTTAAATTATGTGTGCCTCTGTGAATGAAATTAGATCACTACCCAAAATATTAATATTTTCTCCCAACTCCCAGCATGATTAATGTTCATACTCCAGAGATACATGCCCAGGGAGAATTTATTTTGCATTGAAAAGGACTTTCTGTGGAGGAAGATGCTTCTGCTGCAAAATAAATTATTTGTGTTGAAGGAGGGGAGTTTATTGAGTTTTGGATGATTTATTCAGTCTTTTGCAATTCACGCTTGGAATAAGGTAAGTAAAATTTCCATCAGTGAAGCTGTTTGTACTAACCACTGATCACACAGCATTGCTTAGAATATTATTTCTGATTTCTTACCAGAACCAGATGGTGACATTCACAAAAAAGTGGACATGAGTAAGTCCTGGGAACTTCAAAGTGCATTTTGATATTGGGTTACGGATAGCAAAATGTAGCTGTATTCCACTAAAAGGTAGATATTTGCTATATGGCCGAAGCCAAGGGAAAGGTCTACAATGCACATTTTGTAGAATTTATGGGCAGGCTCTACCCTTTACTTGAAATATGTCTGTAGCAGAGTGATTGCTCTGGTTCATCAAAAGAGTAATTTCCATAATTGAATTCAGATGTGGTGGCTTGGAATCCCTTGCCTATTTCATTCTACAACATGTTACAATGGAGTCAGCCTCTCTAGTATTATCAGACTCTGTCTCCGGCTCCATGGTCAGAGGTCACACTTGTTTGTCATTTGCTTACACGAGACCAGTGGGTGGGGACATCAGGTTGCTACTTATTTAAGGATGGCTCTTTCCACTAGTAGCACATTTGAGAGAAATACTGTTCTCAGAATGAATTTTAGGAATACTGAGTGGGAAAGAATTAAGCAAGAATGGGGGTGGGGGAATAAAAGATAGGAGAAGGTGGCACAGTGGTTAACAAAAACTAACAATGTCTAAGAGAGCCTTTGGAAATTTCATTGTTTTGTAAGTCTATAAAAGCATAATTTAAAATACTTTAACAGAAACACTCTACATAGATGGATAATAATTCCTCCCAGAAGTCATAGGTTATTAAACAAATCCCAGCAGGAGTTGAAGAATATGTCCATATAGCTCAATGATGCTCAGATGCCCCCTAAACATGCCCTTGCTTTCCCACCAGAATGAGACTGTAAAGACCTTATTGCTGAAGAGTCAACACATTTGATTGCAGGTCATAGAGAAGTCAAGTTGGATATGAGGTGGAAGTTTCAGTCTTGTGGGTGTGTGTATACAATGCTAGAAGATACTATGCAAGCTATTCATAAAGAAAAGTCATTAACGGTCTTTTCAGCTTGGAACTGATGAGCTTCAATAATGTCCTTTCTGGTAAGATATGATCATTGGTGTAATAGTGGCACGACAATTATGGGGTAACCAATTGATTTCTGATTGGATTTGAGGACCACTCCACAGGAGTGAGCTCATACCTGGTACTATACACCTCATCAAGTGCTATGGTTGAGGAGCTATTGGGTCCTTGGGAAGAACTTAAAACTGTCGTTTTTGCTGAATGGACACAGTGTCAAAATTCTTTCTAAATATGGAGATACCCATAGATTAGTGCTGTTGTCAGCCTTCATTAAAGAGGTTTCTTTTTTCAGTGAGCAGTGGTTGATGCAGACTCACAACTGGTCAAAGAGCAGGGAATAAATGGTTGTGGGATGCTCCCTCTTAAACAGGACATCGCTATCACCCCTCCTATGCTCAGGGAACATCATGGAAAAGGGGGCAGAAAGAATGTCAAAACAAAAACAAAAACAAAAACAGAGGTTGGGAAGGACCACTGTGAAAGTGTCTTCTGGACATAACACAGCCAAAACACCCCATGATCTTAGGGCTGTGATTGCCCTCACGAGACCCACATGAGGTTTCTTCTGTCACGATTTCATTATGATGGAGGGGGTTCTCACGAGGCCCCAGCTTTCACTGAAGGATGTGTGATGGGAGAGTGTTGTTTTCCTCACCGGTGCTGTCAGTGACAAGCTGCTCATGTTCCATTAAATAACCACAAGTCATGCAAACAACATTAAGCAAAATCCGTAAGGGAAAAATAAAAGGCATCAAAGGAGGAGAGTTACTCGAGAAAGAAGGGTTTTTGTGTGAAGGAGGGTGGATGAAAGAGGGTAATGAGGATGAAAGTGACCAAATTCAGCTTATATGTGTACGAAATTGTTCAAGAATTGAAGAAAATGAAGCAGTGGTTTATATATGTGTTGTTACTGGATACTATTATACAACTTATAAAATTTTAACCAGAAACAGTCTTCTGAGACGTCATAAAATAAGATTTATATCTGAGGTTTGCTTGCGATTTCTTTTCATTTAATAGCTATTTATTGATTGCTTACTAATTATGCATGCATTCAGGACTGATCTAATCTGTGTGAAAACAAAGGGATGCCAAGCAGGTAAGTTTCCTGCCTTCTTGAAGTATCAATTCCAGAAGGAGGTGATTTGGATCATTTCAAATATAAAAACTATAAAGGGAGCAGAAATGAGGGGCTTGGGAATCCTTCAGAAGTTAGTTGAGGTGTCATCCTCTGGGAAAAACACTCTGAGGATTCAGAAACAGTAAAAAAACAGAAGTCAGATGGGTTACTAAAAAACAGGGGAGGGGAAATGCAGTGCTCCAATAGGGAAGCAGTCACGGAACTCAATCAAGATACTGTGTCTAGTTAGGTATTTGACAGGGCCAGAGGAATGAGGTAAATTAGAAACACAGTCCCAGTCCCGTAAGCTGTGGTCATGGTCCCTGTCCTGGTTAAACATCTCTGGAACACAAATTATCATTTATGATTTTATTAGGTGTACGCTCGGGATCATCTTTGAAAAAGTGAACCTGACGTGGGCTGGGACAAAGCAAGATCTTGTCTGATATAACCCTGAAAATGTGTCAGCCACTTCCAGGTGACTCACGAGGGGGCACTCGTGAGTCTGCCCCAGTCATGACATCTTGATAGACTACTGGAAGAGTTGCTTCTTCTTTTCTCAGACAATTTACCAAGGGATCAGATACGTGGTGGACAGTTTGGTATCATTCCCAGAAGGTAGTGAATAAGTCCTTCATGCCTGACAGCAGACCCTTTAGCATGGATTTTGTCTGAAGCACAATGGGAATCAGTGAAATATTTCTGCAAATGAATTTTGTAACAGGATTTGTGTTTTCATATGATTACTCTGGCTATATTTTTGAAGAATCGACTCTACATAATGTAAGGGAAAAAAGCATTGTTTCTATGTAAAAAGCAAGAAGTCTGGTTAAAATGGCCAGCTATGATTTTGTCTTAATTACTGAAATCTTAAGTTTCGAACAAACCAAGGAAGCTTTTTTAAATTTTGATTTGGTGATATCAGTACTAAGAAAAGAACTAACATGAACAATTCTCTCCATAGAATTGATGAAATTGTGAATTCTGTGATTTTCCTGAATGGCTGTATGAGTGCTTGTGTGTGTACAAGCATGCACACTCACGTGGGTAGGAAGAGGGAAGGGCAATTTTAATCTTATTTCCTTGTTAGTCATAAGGTTAACCTGAGTTTTACTGTTTTAAAATTTTTCTGCTTCTAATTTCTGAATCTGAGGTCTTTAGGGATCCATGATGGGGCAGATGATAGATCCTTATGTAAATTTCATTTGTTTTAAAGAATGTTCAGGTTTGTGCTCAGCTTCCAGATGAAATGTATTCACTATATGAGTGGCATACTTACCAAGGTGTATGGCTGTCAAGAAATGTGGGGAGAACCCCCATGGTGACAGGATTATTCTCTATCTTGACTATGATTGTAATTACATGATCTACATGTGTGAATAAACTGACAGAACTACTAACAGTCATTGTGTCTATGTCAACAGCCTGCTTTGAATATTGTGCATAGTTATGTATAGACAAATTTCTAAACATTCTCAGTAAATAAGAAACACAGATCCAAATACAGGGGTAATAGTCGAAGAGATCAGAGAATTAGCGAAGAGCCACTGACTACCCTTTAGCTTACCACCAAGCTGTAGTTTCCCACCCGAGAGAGCTTCTTCCTGCTTAAACTGTGCTTTTATTGCTTTCCTGTTCTGCCTTCTCATTGGCTCTAAGCCCAGCCACATGACTTCCTCATCACTGCCTGTCTATATAGACCTCCAGTTTTCTATGGTTGATACTGGGATTAAAGGCTCAGGTCACCACACTTGGCTGTGTCCTTGACCACACAGAGACTCTGCCTGCCATGTGATCAGATTAAGGGTGTGGGCTACCACTGCCTGATTTCTGTTTATGGCTTACTGACCTCTGATCTCCAGGCAGACTTTATTTATTAATATACAAATAAAACATCACAAATAAAATATCACCACAGTTATGCAAATGTAATTACTGAGAGAAACTGAGTAATGCATATATAATTCCCCTCTTCTCTGTGGATTGATAATTACTTCACTATAAAATTTGTCTTTCTGGTGCCCTCTATACAGTTTCCTTGGATTTCCCACTGTGATGACAAACACTGCTTTGGGGACAATAAGAACAGGAGGACCTTCATTTCCTTCCGGCCTGTATTATAAATCCCAGACACCATGACTCTGGCTGTCGCCATGAGCACCTAAGAGTTCAAGTGGGTTCATCCTTTTCCCTCACCACCAATGGATTTTGGATTAAGAGCAAGATTTGTTACATATGTTTTATTTCATCAAAATCACTTTAAATACTTTTTTGGTTTTTATATCATGTGCCCTCATTGGTTAGCACCTGTATCCTTATTCTAATTTGGTATGTAAAGGTGTCAAGGAGAGATGTTAAGTGACCTCTCTGAGGGCTACAGCTAATACAGTGGAAGAATAAAATACCTAAGTCCACATCTCCTGACATACATGCCAGTGCCTTTCCAGAAGTCCGTTTTTTTTTTTTTTTTTTTTTTTTTTTCTCAAATTGAATACACACTAGCAAATTCATGACACAACACAGGGAAGTAATTTATAGCACACGGTGTGTTTATTCTTTGTTTCCTGAAGTACCTGATTAAACAGTTCTCAAAGGGAGAGGACATGAATTAGTTCTATATTCTTTGACATTTTAAAAGGGACAGTGAAATGTGATGCTTCTGATCACTCACTTAACCTGTGCTGTGTTCGTTTTATATTAGTTTGTGCATTAATTCCAGGTGACAAGGGTATTGATCTGACAAGGTAGGAGATGGTATGGAGGGGCGTTCTTCCTTCCTTCCTTCCTTCCTTCCTTCCTTCCTTCCTTCCTTCCTTCCTTCCTTCCTTCCTTCCTTCCTCCCTTCTTCCCTCCCTCCCTCCCTCCCTCCCTCTCTCCCTCTCTCTCTCTCTCTCTCTCTCTCTCTCTCTCTCTCTCTCTGTCTCTCTCTTTCTTTTTTTTTGGCTTTATGACCAAAAGGAGAAATTAAATTCTTGGTAAGAAAAAAAAAAAACTTTCTGAAATACGAAGTCCCCACCATCTGTTTCCCTCATTTCTTTGGATGTCTTAAGAGATCGGCTTATCTCTCTTGGCTCTTGGAGTCTTAAATTGAAAACATTGCTTTGATTTATGTAAGCTGCCTTGATTTATGCACTGTTAAAATGAATATCAGATGGCTTTATACTTTTACAAGGGCAATAGCTCAAACAGGTAAACTTTATCATATCATCTGAAAATCCCGATGCTGAGACATGGGTATTAAATAACGTTGCTTAATTGTTTCAACTATCTTGGTATTTGGGATTCGTCCTGGACAAAAATTGACTTAAGTTGACTTACAAGACTTATATCCAACACATATTTATTTTGTACCCTTATAGACATTGGAAGCTGAGAGGACCCTTCACCAAGGAAGTTAGGGAAAGATGACAGATAAATTCCACTTTAAAGAGAAGCAGATGACTGGAGGAAAAGGAACCAACAAAGAAAAGGCTGTGCTTGGAATGAAGAAACTGAGAAATTGGCGGTGCCGTGCATCATGAATCCTTCAGGAGGAAAATGATAAGCAAGTGAAAACTGAACATTAAGCAAAATGTGTCTAGAGAACTTTGTAAGGTATTTCACAGGAAATTCAAACCTGATGAGGCTCAGTGACATACACACAGATTGTTGAAATTGGTTTCTGAGCAATTCTTGCTTTTAGATGAGTGATTTGATGGCATGAAGTTAGAAGATTATAGGCACTACATTGTCCCATAATCCATGGCCATGATAGCAAGTGTGCCCCTGCTTCACTAGACCAGCAAACAGTAGATGAGAAGGACAAAACAAACAAACAAAAATGCAAAAACAAAACAAAAACTGATGATACTTTTTGTAATGAGTGCTATACCTGAGGTCAGGACAATGTATATAAATATTGGAGGTGTTAATTGTTAAATTACAGGTCTAAGTTTTGTTGTAAATACTACCTGGTGACATCAACTTGTATTAAATTAAGATTTTACACTTGCATGTGTTACACCAAAAGTAAAACCAAATTAGGGACCATAAAACTGTGCAAAAGAGACTTTCCAGGCAGCGTGGAAAGACATGTGGCCCCTCCTAACTCTTTAACTTCATGATCTATGTAGCTCATTGAACCAAAAGTTCCCATTCTTTATCTGAGCATAGCTGCTCATCAGAAATGCAAGGCTGACCAACATATGATATGTTTTCCCACCCAAACTCTGCATGGGTCCTGGAGACTGTGTTGCATAGTGACTTAACCAAATCTCTGAAGAGCCTTCATAAATGACCTTCCTTTATCAAAGCTCATCCAGACAAGTTCTCTATAGTGGTTGTTGTAGGAGCAGAATAGAATGTGCAGGAAAGTTAGAAGGGGATAGGTGAAAGCCAACTTAGCTAATACATTTAGTCAATTACTGAGATAGAAAGTGTAAGTATGTTGGCAGCAGAGGGGCCTGAAATGAAAGGGAGATACCAATGGCTTCGTGCAATCATTTAATTGGCTCTCTGCACCTTGCACCATCCTCCTGTGACTTAAACTATATTAGGCATACACATGTGCAATTTTGACCTGACTGTGTACTGAACCATGAATCTGGGGGAGTATGGGAGATATAAACATGTGCAGCCAGCAACTATTGATGTGGATGTTTCTCAATGTTACAAAATAGGACTACTCTATGACTCTTGGGTAGATTATACCTAAAGGATTTTATGTCAAAGCATCAAAGAAATACTTGCACATCACATCTATACATATGTCCATCAAGTGTCCATCAGAAAATGAATGAATGAGGAAAATGTACATACATCCAAGAGAAATTTACGCAGCCCTCAGTAAACAGTCTAGAATGCTAGCATTCCTAACTTCCAAGTAAGATTGATCTTGAATAACTGTGCTAGTTCATTTCTCTGTTGTTTTGATAAACAGCATTGCCAACACCTAGGAGAAGAAAGTTTGTTTGGCTTACAGTCCATCATGGAGGGAAGCCAAGGCAGAAACTCAAGGTGAAACCCAGAGGCAAGAACTGAAACCCAGAGGCTATGGTGGGAGGATCCTCACTGGCTTCCTCCTCAAGGATTTCTCAGCTTCCTTTATTATACAGACTAAGTCCACTTCCCCAGAGGCAGTACTGAAAATAGTGGGATTGCCCCCATCAATCAAGAAGATACCCACAGACTTGCCTACAGGCCAATCTGATGGAGGCATTTTCTCAATTAAGGTTTCCTCTTCTCAGATGACCCTTCTTTGTGTCCATTTGAGAAAACACTAAGCAGCCCAATAACCAATCACCAAGTTGGTTTTGGAGAGTGACTTAAATTTCTTGATTTTGGTGTTATGTTTAGTTTTTAGATATAGAAAAAAATAGAAAGATATATCAAGACTAAAAAGAAGGTAAAAGAAACAAAGCAAGTGACATTTTAAGTAGATCTATAAATATTTATAGATGACCAATTAAAGAATTATATATGGAAATCTTTATGGATTTTGCAACTCATATAGGAACAAAACTATCATGCTTTTACTCAAAATTGCTTAATATGCACATACACTTAGCCTAATAGCAAATCATTGATTTTAACATTGCTGATTCCTAAATGATAGTATTTTTACTGGACTGTTTGGAGCTTGCTTTTCAAGTTCAGGCATTAATAATAAACAATGTGGTGGCAAATATTGAAGTAAACTGAGTATCTGCTCTTCAACTTGGCATATAGTGACAAATCTATGCACACGATGGGAAACAAAAGACCCCAAACTCAGAGGACCTGTCTGTAGCATCATTAATTCAAAGCTTTGAATACATAATTCACAGAGTCATATGAAAATGAATCTCCAAAGAAAAACATTTGAATGAATAAGGACATCTTGACATTTTACTTCCATTTTTTGTACACATATTTTTGAGACATGAATTATAATCCCAAAGTAAAATTCAGTGCTACTCTTTTATGTTGCTTCTAAAAGGGACTATCGGTTTGAATTCCACAGCTTCCAAATTCGGTTCTCGAATTAAGCTAGCATTTGAATCTAAAAGTTTTCAGCATTGTGGTGCCAAATGCATAAGTACAAACTATAAATTTAGTAATTTAAGAGAGAATTAATCTAAACCATGACAAATATTTGCATTCCAATGAAAAGATGAAGTTGTAGGTGTTTGAATGCTCAATTCTCACTTTAAATGTTTGCTTTAAATATTCATCATCCTATGCTCCATTTGCTACAGCTATCCTTATTTATATTTCACTTGTGTCTCCAGGAATAGTGCTCATACTGTCTTTTAAACTGCAGTTTCTTGCTACAATTACAAAAATGATGCTTAAAATGAGGTATTACACAAATTTCTGGCAGAAATGATATCATGTCATCAATACCATGTGTTTCACTTATCATCATCAATAACAGGGGTTAGCCTCAGAAGAATGACTTTTTGGAACATTATTTTGAGTTACCTGAGGTACATCCTACTCTCATTTTTATATGTGATAATGTAACCAAAATATTATAAGTTTTGGCTTCATAGCACATTGCACTGAATACTAAAATGTAATATGCAGCAAAACAGCCTTGATTTTAAGGCATTAACAGACCAAATGTGGATGAAATCATTGATTTAAAGCAAATGCATTATTTTATGATATCTATTTTACTGTAACCTACTTTCTATGGTACTAAGAAATGCATAATGAAAAGGAAGAATGATTAAAAAGTCTCTGATCAAATCCTCCCTGAATTACATACATAAAACATCCATAAATTACTATTATAGTAGATCATAAGGCAGGCCTAAATTACTACTTTAGTACTCAATCTCTTTGGATATCATTATTTTTCAAAATACCCAGAGGTGGGGATTGCAAAAATATTAATTTACTCTGAGCATCCTGACCACTTAATCATCTGAACTGAATACCAATAATATTCATGGGGTTGGGAGATTGAAGAAATTGATCAATTTTATTTTATATCCATGATAATTTTGAAACAGCTAATGGGAAGAGATGCTTAACATAAGAATCTCTGGTTCTGGGATGATTAGATTACAAGCCACAGCTGAATATTTCTGAGACAATTGTCAAACTTGAGCATTAAAGCATGCTTAACATTAATACAAACCCTGCCCATACCTTAGACTATGACCCAGATAATATAATGGTGTGCAGATAAAACCGTTCTTTAAATGGCACTCAGGAATGCTGATATATACAATCATAATAGATATGGTTAGTACCATTTGATGGGGGGGGCAATGGTGGCAGAGCTGTGCTGTGAGTCACCAGGGCCATTTTTGCATCAGGTGTTATGGTGACGTTAGGGTGGGGCCTTCTTAAGCCAGAAGGGTTTCTTGCCTCTGGCCAGGCAGAGGTTCATGGAGAGCTCAGACACCAGGGGATGAGGCACTTTAGTTCTTGGATCTCGTGCACTTTCTCTTCAATAACCTCAAATAAGATTCTCATGAGAACAGGATTTGTTTGAAGAATTCATCCTGGGAACATAAATCAAAATGGGTAAAATTACATGCTTGCTTTAGTTGAGCATAAAAACAACTCAGATCTATTTCCAATATAAGAAATATACATATTTTTTTTCAAAGTAAACAATTCTAGTAATAGAAATTTCTCTTAGTTTGCCAACAAAGAACGTGTTTCTAAAATTGCTTATGGGATGACCACAAAAGTCTTATGACACATACAATCAATAAATCTGGAATCAGATAGAATAAGTGATTTATTTTTAATTAAAGATGCTAATTTCACTTAAGTTTTAGTTAATCTATCTCAAGTGTGGCAGTCTGGAATTATGTCCACATAGGAATTAAAATTTAATCACTAATCCATAAAGCAATGAAATGATTTTACCTCGTGAGCTAACTGTTAGTTTTAACCATGTGCTCTGGAATCATAAAGCTATATAATATCAAAAGTATAATATCTGGCATGACCCTCCTTACTTAACCACCAAATGACTAGTCATATTCAAGGGGTTGGGAGATTGAATAAATTGTTCAGTTTTCTTTCATATCCATGATAATCTTGAAACAGCTAATGGAAAGAGATGCAGTAAAGTGATGCAATTACTTTCTACAATTTTATTAACTATTTCTTTTAAATCTGAAATTGCTCTATCTCTAGAATACTTCTAGATTTACAGCAAAATCAAAACGTTTGAAGATCATGTATATCCCCTGTACACACACACACACACACACACACACACACACACACACACACACCTTCCTGTACCATCAACATCCCACACCAGAGTGGTCCTTTCCTTATAATTGATGAGCCTACATTGCCACATCTTCATCAGCTGAAGTCATGATTTTCATTTTGGTTCCTCTTGGTGTTATGCATCCTCTGTATAATGACATTTATCTGTCAATATAGTATCATATATAACAGTCTCACTGATCTAAAAATCCTCTGGTCCTATTTACCTTCTCCAGAAGCTACTGGGAAACATTGATGTCTCTATATGTGTAGACAAATCTTAAATGCATGTTTGGTAGAAGAAAATATCTATACTATATTACTTAACTTATGCTACATTCTATAAAAGACAGTTATATATTTTTAAATTTTATCGAGTACTTAGTTATGTTGTGCGTCACTTTTTAAAAACTCTAAAAACAAATTCACACACACAACTCACTGGATTAACAAAAAATTAGTATTTCTTTGCTTTTTTCATTCTACAATTACTCCTTCCATGAGTCATCAAAATTATGGGACTGTCTTCACATGTGTGGGTCATATATTTATGTGTGTGTGTGTGTGTGTGTGTGTGTGTGTGTGTGTGTAAGAGTTAAGTAGGAATCAAATGTCTATTAACAAAATCTGCATGTAGCTCTGCCCACCCTGGATTTAGTATCTGGCTCTCCACTATGGATTGTAGCAATTCTGTCCTTCCCCATCTCTACTGGCTTCTGCACTGGTCCTAAAGCACGGTCCTTGGACTTTAAAACTAGATATTTTTGGCTTGGATTTCCCAGAAGCAGGTCCTATACCAAAAATCTGGATGATTATGCAGATGGTAAAAGAAGCATCCCTGTCTTATTTTCAGACTTCTAAGGTAGATTTACTGTAGAAAGGTAGCTAATAAACAATAGAAATCTGTTTCTCACACTTCTGGAGGGATGCTCTAGAATCAGTCTGTCTTTGGATTCTCATGAGGGCACTAATACCATTTGTAAGGTTTTCCCTCCTCACAACCTTATCCAATTCCAGTTACCTCTGAAAAGCCATCCCCTAGTACCATTACTTCTACCTGATACCATCCAATGAAGTAGAGTTTCAACATCTGGATGTGGGAAGGGTCAAAAATTCAGTCCATAACAACTAGTATGGAACAGAGACCTGAGGCCTGTAGATGTAAGTCTTATTAAATAAGAAACACAGAGCCAAATGCAGAGTTAAAAGCCTAAGAGGTGAGAGCAGTAGCTAAGAGCTGAGACTTAAAACCGCCTTCTTACTCTTCGCTGCCGCTGCTGTCTTTCTTCTCAGCAAGAGTCCTACTTTCTGTGTGTCTGTCTTTTTATTGACTTTCTGTTCTGCCTTCTTATTGGTTGTAAACCCAACCACATGACCTCCATGTCACTGCCTGTCTATACAGACCTCTAGGTCTCTATGGTTGGTATTGAGATTAAAGGCGTGTGTCTCCATGCTGGCTGTATCCTTGAACACACAGAGATCTGCCTGTCATGTGATCGGGATTAAAGGCTTGTACTATCACTCCCACTCCCAGACTTCTGCTATGGCTTGCTATTAGCTCTGACCCCCAGGTAACTTTATTTATTAACATACAAATAAAATCACATTTCAGCAAATAAAATATCACCATAGAGTCCAAGAGAAAAGACTATAGGTGTTACTTATTAGTCAATAGCCACATATATAATTTGGGCTTCATGCCACTGGGGAGATATAGAAGACAGTGCATAGCATATCCCCAGAAATATTCCACATGGAGGAAGGAAGCTGACATGTATCCAGGCTCCAGCGAATTATAAACTGATGTTATGAGAATAATGAAATGGAGATGACATGGACATGCTTTGGATCCATAAGATTGTTTTTTTTTTTTCATAGTTACAGATGACAGTGCAGTGTACGCATGGTTCATATCATACTTACTTCTGCTGCATTTTTTGTTGAAATATTTATTTTAAATAAAATACAGACTTCACTATACTTTCTTATTTTAAGCTACACTCTTGGTTCTTTTTTTCTTTCTTTTCTTTTGTTTATTTTGCCCTTCAGGGGATAGATCTCTTCAATAGTACAGGATACTGCTTTTGTTCTGATGCCATGTCCCATCCTAGCTACTGCTTTCAAAGTTTCTAACATGCCAATGCATGACACACACAAGTGTTGACTACTTTCTCCTGCTTTCCAGATTATGTAACACATATAAAAATTGAATATCTTCAACTTCAGTAAAGCTTGCTTTGATACCAAACGAGGATGGAGTGAAGTGGGTTATCAAGGCCTCAGTTCTCATCATCTGGCTGCTCATGGATATCAAGTAAGATTTTAGAAAGACCCCAGATTTCTCCATGTACATATTGAATCATATTTGAGGGAGCAGTGAGGAGAGGCTGATGTAGAGTATTTCAGTTACAAAAACATCTGCAGGTACTCTGATGCCAGTCAACTTGGAGAGCTATAGTGATAGATATAACCAGCCACCCACAGACAAATGGACTTTCCTTTGTATTTAAAGACATGGTCACAGGAGTGTCTTCTTATTATTCCCCCTTTTTTTTCCTCATTTCTGCTGCCACTGTGCCAGGTCAGACTCTCATTGGCACTGGCCTAGGCAACTGCTTCAAGCCTCTCTTCATTTGATCAATACCTGTCACTGAGAGAAGACCCAACTCAAGGCTTCTGCTCTTTTTATACTACGCTGCCTCCCACTGGATCATACAGTCACTTCTATAGACTGTCACATACATTTCTCCATTTAACCATTGAGTTCTAAAATATCTCTTTGCAACTGACATTGATATTTGCTCTTGAATGTCCTGAGATTCAATTTAGTCAAAGATGTTCTCACTCAACTCCCCCAACCTTCTCTAAAAATTTACAAAGTCATTTTGTCTTCTTTGTCTGACATTCATCTAACTCTCTATAATTTGATTACAAGTAGCATTTCAAATTTCCTTTCTTACTGAAAGCCCGAGGGAAGTGAACCCCTGGGTACACAAATCTCTTTCTTCTAACTCACTCAGTACCTGCACGTTGACTGCTTAGCTAATGAGAATATTTACATTTCTCAACTTGCTTTTCTGGTTCTGAAAGTCCTTTCCAGCCTTATTTTTCTATACAACATTCACATATTTTACAAATTTGATCTTATTCTGTATAAGCATTTGCATAACCTAATTAATTTTGTGTAGTAGTTTATTGTGTTAATTTCCATGTTACTCAATATAGCATTGCATTGGCCATAAACACTAACACCAACAGAATTTCTGAGATTAAAAACAAACAAACAAACAAAAACCCCACAGATTTTAAAGATGGGAAATAGTCTATGGGGGTTTATATTCTTTTGATTTAGTATCTAAATAATCTTTATTTTCATTTGAGAAACTTCTGTCAAGACATAGTAAACCATCAGAAGAAAGGCCATCTATATAGACAAGTGATAATTCTGTTAATAAGACATTCATTCATCTGCTCACTCAGTGAAAGCACTGTAAGTCTGTAAGGTCATGAGATGAAGCTGACTCATATGTGACATGCTCCAAGGGGTTCCAGCTTCAGTTAAGAAAGCACATGCATCACAAACAGAAGACTGGAGATAGTAACTTTACATTCTATTAGGGGCTATCTAGTATATTAGGCCTTGAACATAGTATAAAATTAAGCCAAGAAAAGAAGAGATGTGTAGCTGAATCCAGGACTACAGCTTATTAGTTGTGTGGGTTGAGACTTGAGACTCATTACTAGATCATTTACTTTCTTATCTGCAATAGTAATTTCTTTGAAGGAGCAAAGTAACTAATCCCTACCCTACAACCTGAGACTTAGGGAGCTATGGAAGTTAAATCATTGATAATAATAATACTAATAAGAATATAGACTTGCTGTTCACATTATCAATTATTTTCATCACTAATTTTGGCAAATGGAAGTTCCAAGAGACTCAGAATATCATTTGCCATCTCCAATCTTATATACTCACAGCTACCATTCAACTTGACCACATGTTCTGTGAGAAGGAAACCACACTTCAATAATGCTTCTTTACATGTACAGTGTCATATATGCTTTTGTTTAGTGTCTACTGCTTCCTTCTGGTATGTTTATACAGATCCTCCTCTTGGATGAGAAAGGAAGGTTCTAAAGGACCAAACCTCTTGCTCACAGTCACACAGCAAGCACCACATCTTCCTCCTGTGTTGTTAGTAGCATGCCAGGTAATTCTGCTTTCATCTTCTTTTCTCAAGGCAGAGCAGTTCTGAGCCAAAAGTAGGAATGTGCCATTTAAGAAAAGTGATGTTGTCATGAGGACGGATCTGTGGTCTTGGTGCCAGCAGGTGTACACTTTGTTAAATAGACACACAACAGACAGGCTAAGTGTGAAGTAGCAACTTAATATACCCCAAACCAAAGATTTCTTGGCTTTTACATGATAAATGCTTTTTAATGATTATTTTCAGCATACAGTGTATAGTTCTTTTACCATTCCTTTCAACATTTGCAAACATTTTTGACTTATGACTATTAGGGCCAGAGGGATTCATACTAGCCATCTTAAGAAGAAGGTATTTGGGAAAGCTTTCTAGGTAATACTCTCAAAAGAATTTTTCTCAGTGGCTGGATGTTCAATTTGACCAGCCAGCACAGAGCTGGGTGGAGGTGCAACTGTATTTGCTCACATTCACTTATTCTATTTCACTGCTCCTTTTCCTTCCTCTAAAATAAAAACAAATATCAAATCCCCCCAGATGTTTTGCAGCTGTAAGTGTCCAAAAGACACAGTTCTGGTCAGTGTTGCTAGTCCCTCTTTTCCTTTTTGCCTTTTTGTTTTTTGTTTTTGTTTTTTGCACATTGAGAAACAAATGACATTTGAAAGCAGGAATATGAACGTACTAGTAAGCCACAAGGCCACGTGGCAATGCATAGATGAATAGAAATGGGCTGAGTTAAGTTGTAAGAGCTAGCTAGTAGGAAGGCTGAGCCATTAGGCCATATGGTTTGTAAATAATATAAGCCTCTGTGTGTTTATTTGGGACCAAGTGGCTGCAGGATGCAGCTGGGAGAGATTCTTCCTGACTATGGGGCTGGGCAGAATCATAGAAACTTCCAGCTACACATGGCAGTACTTTTATTAGCATGGCATGTTCATCTCCAGATCCCTCTGCATCTGGCTGACAATGCTCCTAACTCTGTCCTTCCTCCTCCTAGAGTCTTCCGTGTCTACACTTCTTGCCTGGCTACCAGCCTGTCAGCTTTTCATTAACCAATGAGAGTAATACATATTCACAGTGTACAGAAGGATTAGTCCACAGAATTTCCTTTTTTTTGTCTAATTAAAAAGGATGTTTTTTTTTAACACAGTAAAACATTGTCTACATATTTATATATATGCATATATATAACAGAACAGTTATTAAGTAAGAATTGTAGTTACAATATCCAGTCCATTTTTATTTGACAAAATTAGAGAAAATATTCTATTATTTATCTTATGAGTCCAAAATTTTATACCTAATTTATCTTTTATTAAAACTAAGGAAAGCTATAACTTTCTAGTCTTCAATTCCATCAAAGACCCCAGAAGGGTAAAACATTACCTAATGACAGGGACATCTCACTATCTGGAGAGTCATCCAGCATTCCTCTGTAACATTGAGGCATCCATCTTTGGCCTACAGGCCTAGCATATTTGACAGACTTTCCTGTGAAGCAGGGAATTCTGGAGGACTGTCCTAGCTTGTTTTTGCAAAGTTTGGCAGTTGCCTTTCTTGTGTCCTGCTGGTCCAGTTTGAACAGTAACTGTCAGCAATTGAGGCAAAGGCAGTTTCTTGCCCTAATGGCTAGCTTATACCATAAAGAAAGCAAACCATATGTTTTTTTTTAAATGCCCATAATTTTCTCTGAAGTATATCAGTGCTGCCAGGAGCAGATGTGTTTTACTGTCATGAAAAGTATTAGGTTATTAAACATATTGAATGCCATATTTTTTAGGTCTTTGAAGTGTTTAAAGACCATCTATCTACCTAAATATGTTTGTGTATGACCTTGAAAACATACCTAACATGACTATTATAGATTACTAGCTATTAATCTGTATTTCTTAATTATACATTACATTTTTAGATGATCTACATAAACACAATACTCCAAATAAGAGTAGAAATATGCATACAGTGTAAGAAAATTAACTCTAAATTTGTATCAATAAACTAAAATCCATACCAATGTAAAATATTTAAGATTAATAATTGTTTTTGGATTAAAATATATTCAATAGTCTATTCTTTTATCCTTTCATTTCTATATCCACCCCTTTCTTTTTAGAATGAGATCCCTGAATCTAATTCCCTTTGTTTAGCTTTATTCCTGATCATTACCCATAACAACTTGTAACTAACCCCCCTTAAGTGATAATAAATATCCATAACCCATTTTTTGGAATGTGTGTATGGTTTTATAGACTACTTCCTATTGATTGGAGGTGTTGGCAATCTTTGATAGAACCTTGAGAAAATAGTAACAATAGTTAAGCTTTGGCTGTAGTATTCTGTGAGGCTGGATCATCTTGGTCAGCAACCTGGAAGCTGTTCTGGATGCTGGATCATCGGAGCCATCATTTTCATTGGTGTCTGGTCCCCTTGCTCTGAAAATATATAAACTTTTAAAGATAATGTACGTATCTGTATTAGTACAACCATAGATTGTGCATCGTATATAAGTCAGTTAAAGACTTTTTTTGTTATGTATTTGAGCAGGTAAAATATGCATCACATGTCTTGTAGGATTTTCTTAGGTTTTTTTTTTTTTTTTTAATGTTTGTAAGCAGGATTTTCATGGGATCTTCCTTGATCGAACCTGATTTTCCTTAACCTGGAATGAATCCCCAAAGTAACATACATTTTGACTTAAATTTTGAAATCAAGACATTTTAAAAAATATATAGGTTGGTTCAATTCAGGAGTTTCCATAATCCAATGTCTCTTAGTAGCCAAAAAAAAAAAAAAAAAAAAAAAGACAACACAATAACATACAGGATCTAGACTCTCGTCTGTTTCCCATTTTTATGTAGCTTATTTCTTTTATATCACTTTAATCTCTTTTTAAGAACTTGGTGTTATTATTTTAAAACTACATTTTTAAATCTAAGACTCTATATACCTTTACTATTCTCTCTCAAGTCTATGCATACTTTCCAACACACCATGACCCATTTAGAGGCTCTTTTTTCTGGATCTGTCCTTACTGTGTATTTGTAAACTTTTCTGTCTGCATGAGGAAAAACAAACAAACAAAACAAAACTGTTATGTAACTTAGATCATGGTGTGCTGGTACTGGCTATAACTCCTCAGTTTCCTGAGAGTCTAGTCTTATGGGGGAGGTACATTTACCACCAGTTCTGGGAGTCACATTTACTGCCCCAACTCTGGGAAGTTTCTGGGTCCATGCCACTACTGAGTATCATGTTACCTTCTATTCATAAACACCAGATAAGTGTTTGGTAGTAGGGCCTCTTTAAGCACTGAATCCACCATCTCTTAAAGGAGCTGTACCTCTGCTCATCCTAACAAGCAGAACCCACCTGAGAAAATGCAGCTATGAAGAAGCCATGCTTAACTCTGTTCTTGTGTGCCTAGAATCCCTTTTTAAGTTTTTGTCATGTTTTATGTGGAAATTTCAGCCACATACTGGAATACCATATGTAGGCAGACTTTTCCTGTCCCGGGAACTGCTACCAACTTACTACGCAGAGACATATTAATTATAAATGCTCAGACAATAGCTTAGGCTTATTACTAACTAGCTCTTACATTTAAAGTTAACCAATATTCCTTATCTACACTCAGCCATGTGGTAGTATCTTTACTAGTATGGTACATTCATCTCCTGATCCCTTTGCAATGAGTTGGCAACTCTCCTGACTCCACCCTTCCTCCTCCCAGACTCCTCTGTGTCTGACCGCCCCACCTATACTTCCTGTCTGGCTGCAGGCTTGTCAGTTTTTTATTAACCAATGAGAGTAATATATATTCACAGTGTATAGAAGGATTATTTCACAGCAGGAATTTCTCCAGAATAAAGTAAGATGTCAAGAGAAAGGACTAGTTACTAGTTCAAGAACAGAATGCTGGGGATAGAGACATGGTACAGTGCTTAAGATCACTTACTGCTCTTATAGAAATTTGGGTTTGGGGCCCAGTTTTGTAACTCCTGTCCCAATGCCCTCTTCTGACTTCAGTGGGCACCTAGATTCAAGTGGTACACATAAAGATATACACACACATGCATACATGTATGCATGGACTTATTTACACACATATACAAATCTTTAAAATAGAATGTAATAGCTCTTTCAGTGGAAAGATCTATGCAAATGAAGGAATCATCCTCAGTGATGAACCCAGGGAAAGGAAGTATTGGTTTTGGGAAAATGGCCAACAGGAGAGACTAAGAATCTGAGGCATCATACTCTCCTGGATTCTACCAACTATTTTTATTACATGTTTAGATAAATTAAATAATTTCTTTTTGTTTAGATTTCCTTATAATTTGAGTGCTACACAGAGTGCTTGCTCTTTCAACTTTTGTTCTCAGTTGGGTAAGCATAAATTATGGACTGACATTATCTGTGAATGAAAATCGTTCAATGTCATGAATATATGCACCTTTATTATGATCATTCTGCCTACACTGGGAGAATTATCTGCGTGCCTTTTTACTGTCAAACTATTTGATTTGCATTCCTCACACTGATATTGGTGCAAAGTCCAACTTGTAGTGAAAGATCCTCTTGCTTCAAATATAAAAACTTCAAAGTTTTCAAAGGTGAGTTTTAAGGGGTTTTTGTAGCTTCTGTTGTCAGAGCACCTGCCACAATCCTCTTTGGTATTTTATTATTAACTAGAATTTCATAGATGAAAGATTGCTAAATGTTGGAATAGAAGTAGAATATACTTATGGAAGTTATTCAGAGTTTATTATTTTTTACTTTTATTACCAAACTCAGTCTTCAGTTTTTCTTGCCTAAGTAACCAACCCTATTATTATATACTCAATTAACAACCCAGCAAAGGCAACAATTAGAAGAATGACATTGCTGACATGCATTTGTGTGTATGTGTATATAAATACACACACACACACATATATGTATATTCATTCAGTCACTGATTATCAGAGCATTGATAAAACTTTAGTCTGAGAATATCAGACAGATGTTGATAATTCCCTCATTTTCAATACAACAATGTGATTACTATACTCTTTTTAAGCTAGATTCTATGGAACAAGACAGATGGAGCTAGTTGGGTGCATAGTTGAAGATATCATTGACTTGGGTCATAGATTTTAGCAAATTATTTTGTACTTGTTCCTGTGGTTTTACCAGTACAGAGAAAGGGTATTGTGTTTATTTAAGCCTCTAACTTTTCTAAACTATGGTCCAAATAAAGAGAGGGTCAAGAGATTGCAGAGTAACAACACAAGGGGTTATAAACTGGTGGAGCCGGAAATCTGAGCCTGATACAATATGCAGGAGATGGAAGGAGAGGGCTGCACTCTGGGAAATGTGTAGGAGTTACTAGATAGGGATTTCCCTTGTGGTCAGAAAATGACCAGCAGCAATTAATGAAAGAGTTGGATAAAGGCTACTGCTAGTGAGCAGAATGCTTTTGCAAAGTAAGTCTCACACTAGTGTGATTGATCATCATCTTGACAGATCTAAACACTGACAAGAGAAGCCTTGTGAATGCAGGTGAGGGATTTTCCAGGTTAGGCCCATTGAGGTAGGAAGATGTAGGGGAATATTATTTTAAGATATGTTACTTTTGTTTATGTTGTATTTGTTTAACTCTGTGAAACTGTCTTACTGTGCCTGTCTAAAATACCTGATGATCTAATAAAGAGCTGAATAGCCAATAGCAAAGCAGGAGAAAAGATAGATAGTACTGGCAGACAGAAATAATTAATAGAAGGAGAAATCTGGGAGAGAAGTGAGGAAGAAGAGAATCAGTAGAGAAGGAGGTGGACTCCAGAGGCCAGCTACTCAGCTACACAGCAAGCCATAGAGTAAGAGTAAGATTTATAGAAGTATGCAAACAGGAAAAGCCCAGAGGCAAATGGTAGATGGAATATGTGAGGTTAAGAAAAGCTGGCAAGAAACAAGCCAAGCTAAGTCTGGGCATTTATAATTAAGAATAAGCCTCCATGTGTGATTTATTTGGGAGCTGGGGGTGGGTCCCACCAAAAGGGAAAAAACAACCAACAACATTTTGATGCCCAACATGGGGCCATAGAAAGCTGAACAATAGGAAAACCCACTTGTAAGAGCTAGTCTTCATGAAAAAAGCTTCCAGATCTGTTCCAGATGATTCCTTCAAGTTCTATGTCTAAAATATGCAATGTCTTCAGCAATAGAAATTTACCTTCAAGACCTGGGGCAACCATTGCCAATGACAATAGTCTACATTGTTTGGGAGCTTCTTGTACTACCCTGATCAATAGCTGAAAGACAGATTGCCTATTCCTGGCACTGAAGATTTTATTAGATAATCTACAGCCCTTAAGTGGAGCATTATAACCCCAAGTGGCATAATTTCATTATATATATATATATATATATATATATATATATATATATATATATATATATATCACAAAATATTGTATGATTCTCTATGGCCTTGTCAGACATTCATAGCATTCCCCCCCTTCCTTCCTCTACTACTGTATTGTCCACCCTTTTCCCTACTAGTTAAAGCCAGCCCCAATTTTTCCAGCTTCCGTTTCTACACCATCTCTGTTCTATCTTCCCCTTATCTAGAGTTTCTTCTTCATTCTCTACAAGATATAAGATATATGTTTTGGAAAGGACTTTATAAATAGAACTCCATTTGCCCAGAAATCAAGGCTAGCAACTGACAAATGCTTCTTCAGAAAGCTACAATGTTCTTACTGCCAAGGAAATGAGAAAATCCACAAAGTAGGAGACAATTTATCCTGTTACATGCCTGACTGAGGATTACTACCTAGAATATGTAAACAGCTCAAAAAAGTCAGGAAAACAGATAAGCTAATTAAAAAATAGTCTGCAAATCTGAATAGAATCCTCAAAAAAGTCTTAAAAATGTGAAGAAGTGTTCAGCAGCCTTAGCAACTGGGAAAATGCAAATTAGACTGGTTGAGATTCATCTCTCCTCAGCCAGAATGGCTACTATCAAGAAAACAACTAACAACAAACGCTGGCAAGGATTGGAAAAAGGGGAAATCTCATCCATTATTGATGAGATTGCAAACTAATGTAACTAGTATAGGAATCAGTGTGGAGAATTCTCAAAAAGCTAAAAATAAATCTACCATATAACCAAGCTATACCACTCCTTGGCATATGCTCACAAGATTAGACATCTTAATAGGAATTCCACGGATACTTGCTCAGCCATGTTCATTGTTGTCTTATTCATAATATATAGGAAATGGAAACAATTTAAATGTCCTTCAGCTGATGAATTGATAATGGAAATATGGTACATGTATGCAATGGAATTTATTAATCTGTAAAGAAAACTGAAATCACAAACCTTGTAGGTAAATGAATAGGACTGTATATATATTGAGTGAGGAAACACAGACCCTGAGAGACAAATATCACATTTTGTCTCCTATTTGTAATTCCTAGCTCTGAATCTTTATATATGAGTTATATAAGGTAGAGTAATCTTATTGCCAGGTCCTAACAGCTCCCTCAGGGGAAGGGGTGAGAAGGTGAGGCATCAATGACACAGATACCAGGAGTCAGGTTAAAGGCAAACAGCAGACTCATTTATTCAGTAATGGGGAAAGACTTACATACCTCCGCCCAGAACCCAGGCTGCATCCTGAATCCAGTGACATCAAGTGGTCACCTCTCATTGGCTGGTTACAATCAGGACCTCTGACAACCATCTGGTGACATTGCATGGTTGCCCCTCATTGGCTGGGCACGATCAGGACCTTTGACAGCACCTTTTGCTAGGCCGTCAGGCAGACTCCAGGTTGGCTCATAAGGAATTACATTATGTGCATGCCTTAACAACTGGTTTGAGCTTTATCTTCCTACATAGCCTCAGACCTCAAGAATGTAAAAAGAAACCAAAGGAGAGAGAGAAGCCCTAGGAAGAGTATTTCATGCACAGTGCTGTAAAACTAGCCAATTACTTGTGGCTGGTGATGTCACAGACCCTAGAGGAGAATGTACTACTGCCACTTTCCTAAACCACTCTAATCCCCAACTGCATTCTTAATACTTATCCATATACCCACAGGTAAGTGTAGCTCTTACCCCCTCATCAAAGAAGCTTCTTTTTGCAGTAGACAGAGGCCATCACAGAAATCCAGAACTGCTCTAAATGCAGAGAACAGCTGACCTTGGGATAGAGCCAGAGGAATAGAATATCTGCTCTGAGATGTCCTCTCTCTGTGACAGGAAAGTGACACTCATCAAATCTTAACAATATGCTGCCTGAAGAAGACCAAAACTGTTCCAACCAGACACCAGGCGACATATCAACCAGATGGGTGAAATCTCATAAGGCTGTGCATCTAGATGTAAGCCTATAGGCAACCAATGGCTGCCGAGAGAGGGAGAATTGGTTTTCTCCAGGGATTAGACCCTGATAGCTTAAATAATCCCAAGAGGTCAAGTGGTCAACCCCAAACATATGTACATATGAGCAACACTTAATAGAATCAATAGATTGCACACACACACACACACACACACACACACACACACACACACACCAGCATAGCAATAATATTTGTGAAAGAAGTTGTGAATTTGAGAATGAGTGAGGGGGCACAATAGATAGATAGGGGGTATAAATGATGCAACTACAGTCTACATATATAAAAACATATGGCATGAGACACATGCACACAAATGTTTACGTCTGTGTGTGAAATTCATTTTAAATAAAAGAGACGCATATGTCTGTATGATAGTTTGTTTGTGTTCTGACAAATGAAACTTGCCTAGAGATCAGAGGGCAGAGCTAGCCAATAGTCAACCATAGAGGCCAGGCAGTGGTGGCACACACCTTTAATCCCAGCCCTTGGGAAGAGGAAGCAGGATGATCAGGAATTCAAGGCCACCCTGAGCTATTCAAGATTGAACCAGTCTAAAAGAGAAACAGAGCTAGGTGGTGGTGGCAAATGCCTTTAATCCCAGCACTTGGGAGGTGGAGACAGGAATATAAGCTAGATGGAGATAGGATCTTGGTCCCCCATTCAGTCTGAGGATTCATGAGGTAAGATGTCTCTAACAAGTGGCTACTGCTCTGCTTCTCTGATCTTTCAGCTTTCACTCTGGGTATCTGACTCTGGGTTTTTATTGTTAAGACTAATTAGGGTCACACTTCATATGTCAAATGCGTAAGTTTGAAAAAATATTGCACATTCCCATACATCAGTAGGCATGTGAAATGGCTTCCGGCATATTAGAAAACATGGATTTCAGAGAGAAGAATGCTATATATGACAGAACAGCCCTGCTCGATGTGAAAACCTTTAATGCACCAAAAGCATTGTCACTACAAATCTAGGAGATGGTATATACAATAACAGAGATTTAAGGTTTATGAAGTGACTAACAGAACTGGTAAGTAAAGCAGAGAAATTGGCAGTCAGAGACAGATGTCAGAACTCTCAATATTGACCGAGCAAGTACACAGAATATTAATATGGAGTGAGAAGATTTGGACAACAATGATAACAGCTTGACATGATTGATATTTATAATGCATCAATCTATAAAGGAGCAGAATACTAATTGTTTTCTATTGAAAATGGAACATTTTGAAGTTAGATTGTTTCCTGTGTCATGATATTTAGATCTCAATGACTTTAAAATAATCAAATATGTTCTTTGCTCCAAAAAGAATTAGATTAATTAATTAAATTAAATTAATAATCAACAACAGAATAATAGCTCAAAAATCAGTAAATATTTGAAAACATCCTGTCCCACTCCTGGATACACGAACTAGCCAAAGAAATCCTAAAGGAAATGTACTTGGTATCAAATCAAATGAAAATAGGATGTCAGCATGTGCTTAGAAAGGATAGCATGAGTGGTGTTTAGGAAGGGCCAGATAGTTACTTAGAAAAGTTGAAAGTGTTTAAGCTAATGATCTTGTCATCTGCTTTGAAAGCTAAAAGTAAAATAAACTGTATTTAATAAAAGTAGTGTAATAATAGTGACAGAAATATAATAATTACTAAGTACAAGGTGAAAATAAAATTAAGAAATTGTATATGGTAAAGATAAAACTGAACACAAACAACACAGAAAGCCAGTAAAATCGAAGCCAGACTGATCAGGAAGGTAAAAGCATGGCGGAAATGATCATATGGAGAAAAATAGCTGGTGTTGGATCTTGCAGGTTCTGCAAGAATAAGAAGTATATATTGAGCACTGTATGCTAATGAATGTAAGATCTCAGATTAAAAGAATTAAAGTGACAATTTCAAATACTATCCTGCTCACTGAAGTTTACTCAAGAAAACCCTACTGTGGAAGATGGACAGTTCAGGCTCTATATCCCCCATTATAAGGAGTCTTAGCTAGACTGAACCGAAAATCAGGGAGCCTGCAATGAGTCTGACCTGTTCCTCTGCATGTATGTTATGGCCAAGTAGCTTGGTGTTTTTGTGGGATTCCTAACAGTGGGAGCAGGGACTGTCTCTGACTCTTGCCTGCTCTTGGGACCCTGTTCCTCCTGCTGGGTTGCCTGGTCCAGACTTAATATGAGGGGTTGTGCCTAGTCTTATTGTAACTTGTTATACCATATTTGGTTGCTGTCCCTGGGAGGACTGCTCTTTTCTGAAGGGAAATGGAGGAGTGGATATTCAGGAGAGGGGAGGTGGGGGAGAGAGACTGGGAGGAGAAGAGGGAGGGGAAACTGTAGACAGAATGTACTAGATGAGAGAAGAATAAATTAAAAATAAATCTATAAAATAAGATAAAGGACCTAAAAAAATAAAAATGAAAGAAATTAACATGAAGCTTATCTTACATAAAATACAAAGCCAGTGTTGATTTATTAAAAATTAAATTATATATAAAATGAATTCCATATATATGATGATTAATCTTGATTTTCAATTTGACATGATTCAGAACCTCTCTGGAAATAAACCTCTGGGCATATTTGTCCTGGTCTGATCTGAATAAGAGAGGTAGATAGATAGATAGATAGATAGATAGATAGATAGATAGATAGACAGATAGATAGGGAGAGAGAAGAAGAAGGAGGAGGAAGATAGGCAGGAGGAAGAAGGAAGCAAGGAAGGAAAGAAGGAAAGAAAGAAGGAAGGAAGGAAGGAAGGAAGGAAGGAAGGAAGGAAGGAAGGAAGGAAGGAAGGAAACAGAGCATCAGAGCATCAGTATTCACACTCTCTGCTTCTTGAGTACAAATATAATGTGACCAGATGCCTCATGTTCCTTCCATGATTAATCATGTACCGTATCATCAAAACTGTGAGTGCAAATAAACTTTATATATGTATATATACATATACAGAATATTTCTAATATAAAGATCTTCACCAAATAATTCAAAGGTTATAGGAAAATACATTTTTTGTACCATCACAAATAGTACATTTATTAATGGATCAAGTACAGAACACATTCATCAGCAGTACAAATTTTTAATTTTATTTATTTTGTGTGTATGGATATTTTGTCTGCATGACGTTTGTATCACATTCATGCCTGGTGTTTGGGCAGAAGAGGGCATTGGATCCCCTAGAACTGGTGTTAGAGAAGGATTGTGAGCCACCATGTGGGTGCTGGGAATTGAACCCAGGTCCTCAGGAAGAGAAGCCAGCCCTATTAACTGCAGAATTGTGTCTCCAGCCCCAGCAGTATATATTATTAGGGTGCAATGTGATCATTCAATGCATGCTGTAGATAATCATCAAATAGAGTATTTGGCATTTGAGTCCTTAAACACTTACTATTTTTTTGTATTCAAAATGTTCAAATGTTTCTGTTTTGTTCTTTACAGATTATATAATAAATTGTGAATGGCAGCCGCCCTTTTGTGCCACAGAACATTATAACACATTCCTTTCCATCTATTTGTACTTTAATAACTGCTGTGCTATTGTCTCCCTTCTCAGCCAGGATTGACTCTACTTTTTGTTTCTATTAATCAACTATTTCCACTTCCACATATGAGTAAGCATATTTGCCACATGCGTATGGTATGTTCAGTCAAATTTCTCATCACATCAGTGTTCTAGCACCAAAATGGGAGCACTGTACATCACCAACATATTAACAATTGGAGAGTCCAAACTGAGAATCAGGGTCACAGAGATAAACTCTTCAAGCAGCAAAGTATGCATGAGAGAAAGATAGGCACTGTACAAATATTTTGATTGTAATTTTGTATGTAACTATATTTTTTATAACTGGGACTGGTTTTCAATTCCTACATGTTCACAAGGTTTCATTCATTTTGGATTTCCTGGTTTTTCTATCTCCAAACAATTGTTTCCTCAAGAAACCACTTACTGCATCAGGAGAGTTTGTTTTCAGGAGTGAAATCTGTCAAGTCATGCCTCCTCTCAGGCCACAACTCCTCAGCTTTGTGCCGTTCCCCAAACAGAATCCACCCAGAGAAGGCAAATGCTATAGCCAAATGACCAAGCAGTGAAGGTCCCTATAAGAAATCCTGATGAGCATCTTATCTAGGACTAGGCAAGCAAGCTCAGTCCATCTAATTTATACAGAGAGAAATATTTCTAGAGGCTTCACTGTGTGCCATCAGTCCCAACAAAACCAGCAATGACGGAATCTCGTCTTCAATAAACAGTAGTTGTCCTGCTGGAAGGCTCAGAGCTACCGGGAGGTTGACTTGCCTAGATTGTTGTATTATTTTCATGTGTGATATGTAACTAGAAGTGAATAAAGTGGTGTTTGAAATATTGGTTATGTTTCCTTACAAAGCAGCCATTACATTACCTCAGGAATCAGATGAGGCTCGAGGTGTGAATTCTAAGTTTGGATGCTGAAACAGAACATGCAATGGAACACTTTCATCCAGTTTGATGACCCACAAGGCTTTGCAGATTGTTTTTCAAACATTCCTGATTTTATTCCTTTATTATTTTACCTTTAGGTATTAGTTTCCCCAAACCAAATACAGAAATTGCATTCTGTCTGATTCCCTCAGAATAAAATTCTGCACAGCCTCCTTACAAAGTTAGGAGAAATTTTAAATAAAGTATATTTGACTCCATTAGCCCTTTCCAACAATAATTAGGAATGTTTCAGTGTTGCTCACTGTCTACTACTGTGTTGTTTATATATTTTGTTTTTCACAACTTTAGGAAATTTTCCATTTTAAAAATGAACTTTATCCTAATTTCAAACATTCAATTTGGAAAAATGTAAGCCAGTATATTCTTTCTGCACAGCACTTAGAAATGACCCCACAGAAAGTTCAAACTTTAGGATGGACAAGTGTGTGGAGAAGAGAGCAAGAGAGTGAGCAAGGGAGGAGAGAGAGCCTGATGCTAACAGGAAGCAGCTTAATCTCCCAGTCTCAGTGATCCAACTGCAAAGATTTTTAGAGAAAACAGTAGACTCCAGGATGGAGGCGCAGCCCCCAACTGTGAACAGCCATGGGAAATTAAAAGATAGGACGACATGCATAATTTAGCCTGGCTGACAAATTAGCATTCATTCCCGTCTGTGAATACACTGCTTTGGCCAGACAACAATTAAATTGCCAGCTAAGCTTTTAACTCAAAGGGCATTATAAAGATCAGAAGAAGAAAAAAAAATAACTGTTCCTAAAGTCTTTTATTTAGAGTTCTAAAAACATCTTGAATTAAATAGAAAGAACAGCTCATTTACTTTCAACTACATTTTCCACTTGTTTCTCATAGATGGAGAGAAATGCAACATGGAGACTGCTGGGAACAATCTTTCATATGCAGGGATTATTACAGTCCACAGATCATGACCATTCCTTGGTCCAAATTTCAATGATGTTAGGAGTATGACAGCAGTTCAGCATGATTGGTGTCAAGTATCATTGAACTTAGGTTATTTATTTTAAAAATGCCACATGGAACTTAGTAGTTCTTAATATAAAAAATTAAAATTCAATAAGTTGCTCATGTTATGCAACAGCACATCTGGAGACGCAGAAATATGTTAATTTGTTCCCCTGATCTCAAGCAGCTTCAAGAATGTAAGAATTTAATTTATTGTAGATTATTTGACTTCTTTCAGGGCTTTATTTTCTCAACCTGGGGAGGTCAGTCCTCAAGTGGATGAACAATAGTAATCATTTAAAGAATCATTATTTTTTCAAATAGAAAATTTCTGAGGTTATATTTTTATCCCAAATATATGAGTGTGTGCATAGGGGAGGGACATATATTTTTTTAAAACCAAGGATTTCTTGAGGGTATTCAAAGAAAGAAAATAAAAACAAGGTGGGTTTATTTATTGAAATTTCTTATGCGAAGTCCAGTTTCCACATTTCTAATAAATTCTCAATCATTTAAAGATAGACTGCACATAAACATATGTATATTCATATGTAGTTACATATACAGATATACGTATGTGTTAATATCTGTTTATTTTCAACTCCGTAGGCAACCTGAGAACCTTTCTACATTCATGTAGCTCACAGAGGGGTCATCTGTTCTCATGTACCCTACAGCAAAATAATATGTATAATATGAACCGTACAATGAACTTAGCTGTGATGAGGACAGGTCAGAATTACACTCGCTGAAGGGTCACTAAATGTGATTAATTCTAACATAAACATGGAATATTCATGGCTCTAAATGTAACCAGATGAAAGCCAAACATGAAACGAATGGGCAGAGTGTTCTGAGAGTGTTTTATAGCCACACTGTTATGTCCCACATGTCAGCGCACATGCTAGTTGACAGGATACCCATTGAAAGAAGAGGCATTTTCTTCATGGAGTAAAATGTTAAGGATTACATAGAATATTTATATTTGTTTTAAAGAAAAAAAGCCTCTATTTGAACAATCCAACCAAGAAACGTGTTAATAACCAAAGAACAATGCTTAGGGGGAATGGAAATAGTTTGTGCTATGGATCATGAGTTTTCCTTTCAATAATCTAATTTAATTTGGGGTAGAAATTGGTTATTTTGGCCGCTTTCCAAGACACTCTTTATCCCTTCTCTCTCCTCTCCAAAAATCTCATAGCTTTGCACAGAGTGGCTGGCAGGGAGAGTCTGTTTACTGGTGAGTTATAAAAACACTTTAACATCTCCATTTTAATCCTCCCAATATGTATGTGATGAGAAAGAATGGACCAATGGCTGCTGGGTTGGTGTGTTAACTCCATGAGAGATGCAGAGGCAGAGGATGAACCCACCTTTCTGTGTTAGGCACTTGTACTCTAGGGCTGAATCATGCAGGCATTGATCACATCAGTGTGGGCTGCAATGCAGTTCCCAAGGAACATCAAATGCCGAGCGACTCAGCTCCAGGACCACGTAAATCTCAGATAGATGAGGCCAGGGGCCAACAGCTCCAGCTGTACAGTCTTATTTTGAACTACATAAAGACCATCCTAAGCCACGTCCTGTATCCTTAAATCCTCCTGAGTGGCACTGAAGTTCTTTAACCAGCACTCACTTCTGAGACCAGCAGCAGCTTGTGGACAAAGATGGGTGTACTTTTCAGCTTCCTCTAAGAGTTATAGTGCACCTTTTAAAATGGCGTAAAGTTGTGTGTTACTTTGTTTTACAATGCACTGTTTTTTACTAAGCTACATCTCAAGCCCTGCTTAGAATATTTTAGGACAGCATCGAGGTTGGCACACTATGGCTTCTGGACTGAATCTGGTCCCTAATATACTTTTGAGTGCCCTGACAGCCAAGGAAGGTTTTCTATTGTTTTCCTCTTACCCCAATCAGAAAAATTAAGATCCAAGGAACAAATGATAACAAATGCCGGTGTGGGTATGGAGAAAGAAGAACACTTATTCACTGATGGTTGGGTGTGTAAACTGGTATAGCCAGTAAGGAAATCAGTGTCGAGTTCACTCAAAAAGCTGGAAATAGATCTACCATATTAATACAGTTATGTTGCTCCTAAGGATATACCCAAAGGACTCTGTCTCCTACTATAGAGATACTTACACATCTGCATTCATTGCTGCTCTATCCACACTAGTCAGAAAATGAAAAGCCTAGATATCTATCAGTTGACGGATGGATAATGAAAATGTGGTACATTCACACTGTAGAATATTACTTAGTTGTTAAGACCATAAAATTATGAAATTTGCAGGTAAATGGATAGATCTGGAAACAATAGTTTTGAGTGAATTATCACAGACTCAGAAAGACAAATGCCATTTTCTCTGACTTACAGATGTTAGCTTTCAATCTTTAAAATATGTGTGTTCCATTTTGAATACCTCTAGAGGTCAGGATATTAGTAAGGGGCCTTGTGAGGCTGGTCAAGTGAGGAGAGTAGTATAAAGGATTACGTGGGAAATAATGATATAGGAGAGTTTTAATGAAGAGTGGGTGAGAGGCCAGGGTTGATGAGACACTACAGGGAGGCACAACTAACACAATAAACAAATCTGAAAAAAGTCATATTTTGCAAATCTACTACTGTAGAAGCATCCTAAAATATATCCATACACATATATAAAGAATTTAAATGGAGTTACTCTGTAAGGAGGCAGCAATATCCAATACCCTTACTAGACACTTTAGGATAACAAATATAATCCCCATGAGTTGATTGTCTCTTTTGGAATCATTGGCTAGTGAGGGCCCACAGATCTTTAATGGCAATTCTCTTTGTTATCCTGCAAATCTCAATAAGCAAGACTGTGTTGCTGGTGACACCATATACTTGAGTTACTAAACATGGAGAAATCAAGCTTGTATTGACCTGGAAGCTCCAGATCTACTGGCTAGCTTTCATTGTTCTGGGAGGTGCTTTGCACAACACCAGAGAAAATGAAATAGCAATCTTGACCACATGTGAACTCTGCAACCTGCAACATTGACTACCTAGGTAGGCCTGCTCACGGATATCTATCTCTTTCTGATTGAATTTAAGGTTCACTCCACAAGATGGAAACCCTATCTGGTACCATTATCAGGGTCAAGAACCTGTGACTAGACCCCAGGGGACAACCTATTACTGTCACTCTGGTAAATGGACACTGTTTTGAACCCACTCCTACTGATTTACCGTTCTACTTTTGGATTAGTGCACTTTTCAAGCCTCATCAGAAAAGTTTCTTTTCATAGTAGATAACAATTAGCAGTGAGACTCACAACTAATTAAAATCTGAGAATAGGAGACTGGGCTCCTCAGGTCTACACAGGATAACTTTATAAGACCTTCTCCCCGCAAAGCTCAGGGATCACTGTAGTAGAGGGTGTAGAAAGATTGTAAGAGCTACAGGCAGCAGATAACTATTAAAAACAACAGTTATTTCAGGACACAGGAGGCAAGTTGCACATATGTACTCATAGCCATTGAGATAGCATGCACAAGACCTGTACAGGCCCAGGTCAGAAAGAATTCCAGCATGAAGAGGGGGATATGGACGAAATTCCACCCCTTAACTAAGGAACTATAGGAAGCTAGTACCTGCCTGGGGAGAAAGAATTAATTTTCTTCAAGGGTGCTGGTTTTCCCAGGCCAGCTGACCATCCTCCAGGGAAGGCTATACACCCAAGAGTAGATGAACAACACAGACTATACTTGAGGGGAAAAGACACATATTTGGGTAGATAGGACAAGGCAGCTGGATCTGGAGGAATGAGAGGAAAGATGAATAGGATCAAAATAACATTGCATGGAATTCTCAAAGAACTAATAAAAACAAAAAAGCCCTTAATATTTTAAAATAAAAAATATTGTACATGAAAATAATATGAAATTTGAAAAAAAAAGATTATACATGAAAATAATATGAAATTTGTGTTCAGTGTGTCTACAAATTAAGGTCTATTTAAACATAGCTGTAATCACTGATTTAGATATTGTCTATGGGTCTTTTATACAAAAATTAAAGTTGATTGGTTGAAATAGGGAGCATCTGACTCACAATAATATTTGGTGCTAGGCATTCACAGAAAACACTAACTCTTGGGATAGTGGATTCCTTATTTACAGCTGACTCTCAATCTAGATTTTGTATCATCCATTCAATTTTTCTACTTGAGTTCCAATTTGGGAGGCACTTTCTGCCTGCCAGCTTGTCCTCTAAACTCTTGACAGGATATATATTTTGCTTAGATGTAGTAGCTCCTGAGTTCTCACATGTTAACCCTTGGTCTGTCACCTAAAAAGAGAAAAACAACACGTGGTTTAATGCAGGGAAAGCACACCATTTGCCTTCGAGACGGAACTAAAACTAGAGGGGCAATTTTTTAGGATGTTTCAATACTCCTGGTTAGACCTGAGAAACCAGTCTTATGTGTTTCCCCTTCAGACAAACAGGAGAAATAAGTTCTTCCCTTCATTTTTCTCCTTTGTAATCTACATGTAGTAGCTCACCAGTTATCAATAATCTTGCTTGCTTCAAGGATGCTGAATGCTAAACCAAGAATGATATTTAGAAAAGAGAATAGGAACTGGTGAGTGACTTAAGAGATCCCCTGGGGGTGCATAGTGGTCCATTCTTTATTGTTTGCCCTGTAGCTTAAGACGGAGTATTTCCATCTGATCTAGAAGAGTAGAAACCTGTGACTTCAGCAGATATTTTAGTGATGTGATCTCTCGACACCTGGGTTGTTCCTGAATACAAGTAATGCTTAGTTAAAATGAATTTTGTTTCCTGGATACATCAGCATGGCATAGCAGCTTTTCTATTGGCAAACACTTTCAGAATCTATCTATAGGACAGCAAAACTAAGGAATAAGACACAGTATCTCTACACTCTGCAGCAATTTTTCCCTTAGGTGTTTCATCCCCAAGCACAGCTTTGAAGCTGTGAAAGAACTTCTGTAAGTGTTTTGAATTTAAATTGGTGCAATGTGATAATTATTACTTTATTTATAGCATGTTTCTTGGCTCACATAGATTCGGAATAAAAGATAAATTCATTGTTCAGTATAACATATATAGGTATATACACACTGCTTTTTGAATAAATGTTAATGTCAAGTTTTATAGTTCAATAGCACCTGTAGTTCACTTAAGTATGATAATATTCCTAACCCTTATAAATCTTTTAGTAAAGTATAGCCATTGTGAGTAAAATGTTTGTGATGTGAGGAATTAATTATGGGAATGCTTCACAGCACTCTTTTGTGTTGACTTTTCATGATACGTATATAATCTGTCTCCCTCTTTAGAATATAAGTATCATGATTAGGGTTCCCAGCTTACTTCACTGTAGTATCCATCACCTGATACATAGTTGATACCAAATATTTATTGAGTGAATAAACTAATGTGTTATTCAATCTGTAAGAACCAAGTAGTTAAATAAACATGTAAGGTATAGTGTGACTTTTTAATAGATATTGCTTTGTGTGTCTTCATTATAGCAAATTATTAAAATGGCCATGAAATCTAGATTCTTCTAGAAAACAAGAGGAGCCTTTAGACATATCATGATATTAGCATCTGAATGAAGGATTCACTTATGTAGAATTCAAGAAAATAGAGCCTACAGGGTAAGATGGTTAGAGTGACTCACTTTCTTTAGTGGTGAATATTGTGACTAGGAGACTTGAGTAACTAATCTCTTTCCCTCAAGCAGATTCTTCCAGATGTTTTAAAATCAACCAACCAAAGCTCTATATTTCAATTTACATCTCATTACCATAAATTCTCATATAATTTAGCTAACTTTTAAACTTAAGATTGTCTTAGCCATAGACCTGACCATAGTTGGCTAGCTTCTTTGATGTCTCCACAAACATAAGTTAGCATTCCATTTCACTTCACACGAGTTTGATCAGTTCTTAAAACTGACCACTCTTGTTTGATGTATTTATTTCCAATTTATTAAGCTATGGTGCCATACCATAAGGGCTTAATAGATTTCTCCAGTGTATCTACTTATTACTTTCTAATCTCCTAGGAGGCAGCCATCTCCATACTACCAATGTCTATCTGTATGAGATCACATCACACTAGGCTGAATTAAGTAAATGATAAAACCAACAATGAGAAAACTAAGCAACAGTCACACTTCCATCTATCTGTCATCTATCTATCTATCTATCTATCTATCTATCTATCTATCTATCTATCTAGTATCTCCATGTTAGAGTTGATGTGCCTAGTGTACATGCAGATGCTTACAGAGGCTGGAGAGTGTAGCCGTAGCCAGAGGCTTTTCTGCATCTTGCCCAGCTCTACAGCTGCTTATAAAATAATCACTCAGGGGCTTCATATTAGTTATAAATGCCTAGCCTGTTGCTCAGACTTATTACTACCTAGGTCTTACAACTTAAATTAACCCATTTTTATTAATCTATATTTTGATACATGACTGTAGTATTACTGGTGGTCTATTGGCATTTTTCTCCTTGGGTGACTGGATGGCATCTGCCTTGACTCTGCCCTTCTTTCTGCCTGTATTCAGTTTGGCTTTCCTGCCTGGCTATATTCTGCCCTGCCATAGGCCAGAGTAGCTTTATTCATCAACCAACAAAAGCAACACATATTTGCAGCATACAGAAGGACATCCCACATCAGGAGAGTACTGATCTCCTGGAACTGGAGTTGTAGGCAGTTGTGAGCTGTATGGTGTGGGTTCTGATAACCAAACCTGAGTCCTCTGGAAGAGCAGTTAAGTGCTCTCAGCTGCTAAACCATCTCTCCAGCTCCCAAAGTTACATGTTTTAAAAGATAGATTAGTATCTTAAAACAGTTCAAATTTATCTCTTCCTCTAACAGGAACTATTGCATGTCCAGGAGAATTAAGATGCAACCCATCTCCATGGAGCAACTAACGACATGGTCTGTTGAGATCTGTTGCACTTTTCTTTTTTTTTTTTTTTTTTTTTTTTTTTTTTTTTTTTTGTGGTTTTTCGAGACAGGGTTTCTCTGTATAGCTTTGCGCCTTTCCTGGAGCTCACTTGGTAGCCCAGGCTGGCCTCGAACTCACAGAGATCCGCCTGGCTCTGCCTCCCGAGTGTTGGGATTAAAGGCGTGCGCCACCAATGCCCGGCTCTGTTGCACTTTTCTAAGGAGGTAAAACCTTCAAATTGTTGGCCAGTCAAGCAGAGCAGAGGTGATGCATTATCATGAAAGTGCTTCCCTACCAAGATGATACAGTGCTTTAGGGTTAGGAGCCATACTAGTTCAAGGTGACTGATGTAGACAACATACCATTCCCTGAATAGAATAATAGCTGTGGAACAACCACAGGTGTTGGATGTTACCACAGTACAAGTGTTGTACTGTTCAGTTAACAGTAGTGACCCCTTTAACTTCAATAACTGTTAAAGGATGAACAACCAAAAGACATGGTGTATACTGGGATTAGACTAGGATTGAGAGGGGAGCGAGATGGGTAAAGATAGGGATAAATGCTAGACTAACTTCTGAAAATACAAAAGTAGATAAATAAGTTGGGGTATTACCAGGGTCTATAGATTTTAGAGAGTGTTAAAGTCATAATTACACAGTACAAATATGATGAATGAGAGAACAAGGAGCAGATGTAAGAATAAAAAAGAAAGTCTGTGAGATATGAGTGAAAAGTATAGTAAAATTACCCTGTATTAGGCTAGGCAAAGGAACATATACAGTAAAGGTAAAACTTGACTGAGCAATATACAAACATCATGAAACATATATGCAAGAATGGAGATTAAATAAAAGAAAATAAGAAATAGAAAGATACTCATGGAGTAAGTTGCTGACATAGCTATGCTGACTTGAAAGGTGATCTTTTCAGATCCCTCTGGCTCAAGCAGACTCCATGTGGTGCTCTTTGTGGGAGGAGAGAGTGGGAGGCATTGGTCTTCAAGCCTCCACAGTCTGTGTCATCCTGGTGCATGAGGAAAGGGAAGTTGCACATCCAGTCCTGTAGTCCAGTGTATTTGAGCATCAGCTCTTTGCTTTTCACTTGACAAAATGATGGTGAGAATCATCAATGTTATCTCATGTTTTGGGAGTTCCTGCTTTTCTTTCTGTGTAGTAGTATTCTGTTGCTGGAAGACTGTAGGCAAAGTTTTCCTGTCCTGATGCCTCTCTCAAGTAAACACACTGAGGCTTATATTAATTATAAATGCTTGATCAACAGCTCAGGCTTGTTACTAACTAGCTCTTACATTCTAAGTTAACCCATATTCCTTATTTACACTCTGCCATGTGGTGATACCCTTGGTATCATGGTACATTCATCTTCTGCTCCCTCTGCATCTGGCTGATGACTCCTCACTCTGCTCTTCTTCCTCCCAGCATTCTCCTAGTCTGGCTCTCCTGCCTAACCTTATTCTCTTCAGCTATTGGCCAGTCAGCTTCTTTACTAAACCAATCACAGTGACATATGTTCACACAGTGTAAAGGAATATTTCACAACAGAAGATACTTGTTTATCTTATTTTGTAACCAGTCTACTCAAATTTCTACTCAAACTAATTCTTCATGATAGTGAGATATAAGAATCCTCTTTATGTGTTCTTTATTAGATACTATGCAATTATTTTCTCCTAACATGTGGCATGCCTTTCATTGTGTGCATAGTATATTCTACATGGATGAAAGCTCGGCTTGTTTTTTAAAAGTCTTCCCAAAGAGAAATTCCCAAATCCAGGGTAATACAACAACAAAAGGATTTCTTTTCAATAAGTAGATTGAATTTCATAGGCACAAAAGAATCACATCAACATGAATTATGACCCTCACTTCCCCTCTTGAGTGTTGGGATTAAAGGTGTGTGCCCCCCATGCCCAGTGTGCATACTATTTTCTTAAATCGTCTGGCTATATATTTAACAATTTTACTGATATGTTCTCAGTATCAAGATCTTTTCTTAATAATTTATTTATTCATTGACTGCTTTCTGTTTTATGAAAGTGTTCTTTGCATAATCATTTACTTCTGTGGCTGTTTGCCTGTTGTTCTCTATATTTTAAGTTCTTACATTTTAAGACACATTACTGGTTTGCTATTTTTCCCAAATAAAAATCACTTAATACCATTAACTTCTCTCTGCTTTTTTAAATGGGAGTAACAAATTTTGATGTTTCACACCATTCAACATGCTTTAAATTTCGTATTGTAAAAAAATTCATGATTTACTTAAAATGTATTTTAAAATTTGTAAATATGCAGGTATGTTTCACATGATTTTTAACTTTGATTTGATTAAAGTCAGAAAATACCAGGCATACAGTTGTAATGGTCATAAATATATTCAGTTTTGATTATGAAACAAGGTAGGACATATCCTAGTAAGTATTCTGTGTAGACTTTGATGTACGTATAGTTTAATCGTTAGTGGTAGAATGTCTTATGCTACTTAGATCAACTTGATTTTAAACTATTCCACTGTTTTTAAAATATTCCATGTCCTTGTTAATAATCTTGTCTAGTATCCATATCACATACTCACATACGAAGGAACTATAGTTAGTCCCGCTATTGGCCTAACTTAAATAAACATAAGAGGAAAGTCAATGCAGGGGTATGTATGATCTGCAGTTGAAGAGTGGGCTTCTGAACTACCAACTCCTTCAATAACCTTTCTCCTGGCAGGCCCTACTGAGCAATGCCTCTGCCTTTAGCATCCATTCGTAAGCATGGGAAGCATCGCTGGCAGCAACATTCTTATCTGTAACTACACAGTGCATTGATGCACTTTGACAGGCACTTAGGCATGTTTCAAAATATCCAAAAGGGTCAATCCCAGCTCAACCAGAATTTACCTAATTGCTTTGGCTAGTTGCCTGTGGGGTTTTTAGACAGAGACAACATGTGGCTAAGTAGCATCAAGCTTTCCTAACAGGTTTTACAGAGTGCTGGCCTAACTGACGATGACCTCCCAACAGTAGGCTGCCAAACAGACAAAGAACCTTATTCCTTTTAGCATAAAAAGTTAGAAACCTTAGGAGTGTGAAACGCTGTGGAAATCTCTAATAGGTTTTGGGTTTTCAATAAAATAAATTATCACTTAGCTAGGTACTACTTGCTCATATACTCCACCCTCACTGCATTGACTGTAATTTTCTAAAACCTAATACACAAGGTAACACCTATACATGAAACACTTTTGCTTATGATTCTCTGCAATAAAACAGCTTGTAACCTCATATCTGTTAGGGGAAGCTACGAGAAAAAGGTAAGTGGATCTTCTTAAGTGCAAGGAGGTATATTTAAAGCAACTGAAAATCATTTTCTTCAAAATCAAAGATGGTAAGCTTGTTAGATCTCATAACGAATATTGGTACAAACATCCCTTTAAAACATGACCATCTTAGTCCTGTACAGATGTAAATGTGTGCCTTCCCCTCCCTCCAGGAGTACACAACAAAAGTTCCACTAAAATATTGTATTTGGACTATGAACCAGGTTTAATTAATGTTGTCAGAATCACAAAATACCCTTAAAAAGTTTGTACTGATTTAAATCCATAAAAAAATGCCAGTTCAGTAAATATTTTGGTAGGCCTCTGAAAACACAATGCATTAGTTCACTTTCTGCTGCTGTGCTAAATACCATGGTCAAATGCAAACTGAGATAGGGAAGGCTCATCATCAAAGAAAACCAGAGCAAGAGCTCAAGGCAGGGACTTAAGCAGACATCACAGATGAATGCTGCTTAATGGCTTGTTCCTGCTGGCTTCCTCATTTGCTTTTTTTATATACCACCACAGTGGGCTGGGCTCTCCTGCCATCAACTAGAGGTTAAGAAAATACTAGACACACACACACACACACACACACACACACACACACACACACACTTACTACCCTGCAACTTTACTATGTTTATTAAGTCTAACAGTTTAAAGTATATTACATAGGGTATTTTAAATAAAGGATAATGCCAATCATCATAATTGGGGCTAGAGTGATGACTCAGCAGTTAAGAGCACTTGATGCTCTTGTGGAGGACTCAGGTTTAGCTCCCAGTACCCACATGGTAACATATAACACTCTGTAACTCCTGTTCCAGGATATCTGATGTCCTCTTGTGGCCTCTGTTGATACTATATACACACGATTCAAACACATAGATGCAAAAAACAAAAACAAAAACAAAAACAAAACCAATGAAAAACAAAAAAAAAACACCCATATACAGAAAACTAAAATCAGTGTTTTAAAAAATCATGTTATCTACAAGTAATGATAGTTTTCCTTTCCTATTTTTTACCTCTTTTATGTCTTTCTCCTATCTATTTTCTATAGCTAAGAAACCAAGCAGTCTAATAAGTGAGAGGGGAGAAGAGGCATTCTTGTCCTGCTCCTGACTTTAGAGGAAATGCTCCACCCACGTTTGTTTGTTTCCACTACTGACTTCAGGGGAAGTACTCTGTCACCCTTTCCTACAATGTCAGACACAGGTTGTTGTCTATAACCTTGATTATTTTGACATATACTCTATTTTTCTAACATCTCCAGGACTTTTGTCGTGAAGGCATGATGAACTTTGTTAAATGCCTTTTTGATATCAATGGCAATGGTTATGATTATATGGTTTCTGCCCATTAGTTTGTTTATACAGTGCATTATATTTATTGATTTATATATGTCGAACCAACCCTCTCTTTCCATAATGAAACCCATTTGGTCAGGTCATAATGTACTTATGAACTCATTTTGTAATATTGTGTTGAAATTTTTTAAGAGTACTTGCTACTCTTCCAGAGGACCTGGACTTTATTTCATGTGGCAGGTCACAACTATCTCTAACTTCAGTTCCAGGGCCTACAACACCCTCTTTTGACCTCTGTGGGCACAAGGAAAGCACATGGTGCACAACCACAAAAGTTAAAAAAAATTAAAGATAAAAAATACCAGCCCTCAAATTCTATCCAGAGCTATAGTGATAAAAACATCTTAGTACTGACATAAAAACAGGTAGGTAGATCAATGGAATAGAACAAAGGACTGTGAATCAGCCAACATAACTATGCCCACCTAATTTTTGACAAAGGGGGCAAAAAAAACATGCACCAAAAACAGATAGCCTATTCAGTAAATGATTCTGGTAAAGCTGGATATCCATCTGGAGAAAAACAAAACTAGATTTATACCTTTTACAAAAATCTCAGTTCAAAATGGGTCAATGGCCCTAATTTAAAGCCAGAAACACTGAAATTTCTAGATGAAAATATAGGAAATACTTCAAGGGAAGGCAAGAATTTTCTGAACAGAACATCAGTGGCACAGGAAATAGCCCCAAGTATCAACAGATTGGATTATATGAAATTACAAAGTTTCAGCACAGGAAAGGAAACTACCAGCAAAGCACCCAGAAGGTCACAGAAAGGGAGAAAATCTTTGAAAGCTATATTTCAGACAAGGGTCAATGTCCAGAATTCACAAAGAACTGTATAACTTAGATATAAAGGAAACAAAACTATCAATCAACAAATGAGCTAATAAATTGAGCAGACAGTTTTCAAAAAATAAAACAAATGTCCAGATGGACAGTGTATTAAATTAATTCCTAATGATTTTTTCCCACCCAAGACAGTATCTCTATGTGTAGCTCTGGCTGTCCTAGAACTTGATATGTAGACCAGGCTGATCTCAAAATCACAGCTCCACCTGCTTCTGCCCCCTGAGTGCTGGGATTAAATGTGTGTGCCACCACACCTGGTCTAATGACCTATTGTTATACACCCAGAGCACTGCATCTCTCATCCTTTATCTGAGAAGATTCTAATTAGAGTAGGTTGTGGTTAACACAGTGGCACACACCAACCAACCATGGTGCAGTGAGCAAGAGACCCAAGAATGTTCAGTCCTGAAATGAATTTATAGTCTGCAACCCACTTCCCAAAATCATTGTGAAAGAGGAGGCAGAAAGAATGTAAGAGCCCATGACAATAAGAAAACATTATCTCTGGACACAGCAGGGTAGTTGTACACAATGAATACACAGTAGTTCTGACAGTATGTGCAAAATCCTTGCAAGTCATCAAAGAGAAAAGTACTGGGCAAACAGTTCTACCCCTAACTGGGGGGCTATTGGCAATTATTAACTACTAGGAGAGAGACAGTTTGCTCTAAGAGTGTAAACCCTATAAAGCTGACCATTCTCGAGAGTAAGGTCACACATTCAAGAATCTTTGGGCAACAGAAAGTTAATTTTGAATGATTTTTCTTTTTAAAATACACAAGCTTGGGTGGGTAGGAACAAAGCGAGTGAATTGGGGGAGTTTTGGTAAATACAATCACAACACACTGTATGACACTCTCAAAGTAATAATGGAAGGAAGAAACATAAAAGTTTTCAACATCTCTAGCCACAAAGGAAATGCAAATCAGAACTACGTTGAGATACCACCTCACCCAAGTCAGAAAGAATATCAGAGGCAATCTTACAGCAAATGTTGGAGAAGATGTGGAGAAAAAAAAGGATCCTTAGTCACAGATGTGGGGATGCAAATTAACACAGCCATTATGGAAATCACTTTGGAGGTTCCTCAAAGGAATTAAAAATAGAATTACCATGTGACCCATCTACTGGACTCTGGGTCTACACTCAGAGAACCTCAGACTCTACCAAATAATTATTTGTATCATTTTTATTGCTGCTTTATTCACTGTAGCCAAGAAATGGAACAAGCTTAGTTGCTCATGTGCAAATAAATCAATAATGGAAACATGGTACATATACAAAATGGAATTTTATTCAGCAAGAAATACAAATAAACTGAAAAATCTTGAGCAAAATAGATGGACTTATAATGTTTAATGTTAAGCAAGGTCACACTATCTCTAACAGAAAGAAAAAAAAGTGCCTTCTTCTCAAATCCAGGTACTAGTCTATGATGTATCCATGAATATATGTAAATAAATGCATATATGGATATATTGTAATATATAGATAGGAGAACAAAGAAAGAAAATATTAGGTGGTATGGAAGGACTAATTTTATTCAATTTTTGTTTCTTAGCAAGTAGATTTAGTGATTTGAACATAGGTAAAAGACAAGAATCTGTTGTGGAATAATCTTTTTGTACACATTGAAGGTGTGTCTTTGCCAAGGCGCCTTCTGATTGGTTTAATAAAAAGCTAAATGACCAATAACTGGGCAGGATTTGGGGGGCAGAGAGAACGTTAGGAAGAAGAAAGGTAAAGTCTCAAGGAGACGCCAGGAACACAGAGCAAGCAGCATGGACTTTACAGAGCAAAGGTAACCAAGCAATGAAAAGAACCAATGCAGAGCCAGGTGGATCTCTGTGAGTTCAAGGCCAGCCTGGTATACAGAGCAAGATCCAGAACAGGAACCAAAACTACACAGAGAAACCCTGTCTTGAAAAAAAAAGGAAAGAAAAAGAAAAAAGAAAAAAGGAATGTAGATTAAAAGATATGGGTTAATTTAAGTAATAAGAGCTAGTTAGAAACAAGCCTGCTATTGGCTGAGTTTCTATTATTAATAAGAAGTCTCCATGTGGTTATTTGGGAGCTGGCAGGCAGGCCAGAAAAATCCACCTATAGGAGTCTTGAAAGAGGATATAAATAAAATTGTTTATCTAGTTTTAACTCTGTCATAGATTTTGTGTATGTGTGTGTATGTGTGTGTGTGTGTGTGTGTATGTGTGTGCATGTGTGTGTTGTAGATGAATGTACAAAAATGTAATGGACAGTAAAAGTGGAAGCCCCAAAGCAAAGCTCCACAGGTGCAGAAAGTCTATCCTAACTGTATAAAGTTCATTGAGTTGTACAGACTTTGGGTCTTGCCAAGTGCTTGTTTGAGTGGCTTAGTTAATCTAGCTGCTGTTTTTTTTTTTGTTTGTTTGTTTTTTGTTTTGTAATCTCTTTATAATGAAGTGATTTTTTATTTAAAAAACGAGTATAGATAATAGAGAAAACAATGCTCTGTAAAACAAAACTTAAGAAAAACAAAAAAGAGGAAGCATAGTAATTTTAGTTTCATAGCAAGCAGATTTTATAATTTGAATACAAAAAGCATTCCAATGTCAATTGAAAATATAAATATCTAATTACTAAAAAATACATAGAATTATTACTTTATTATATAAATATAAATAAATTTGCTGTTTCTGTTACATTATCAATGCTAAATGTAAAGTCCATAAATAAAACTTGTTAAATACCATATTTCTCAGAAAGGTACATTTGTATATACATACACATTGTGTGTCCATATTTCTATACACACATATATTTATACCTTTATATATATACCTTTATACCTTTCCACATATATATTTATATAATACATACGTATTTCTATGCTTATATTAGTACACACATAAAGTTATGTCATTTTTCATATAGATAAAGAGACATCTATATACCAAGACAAAGAATGCAGTAACAATCCAAAGAAAGGGTACTGTCCAACGCCAGCTCCATGAGCCAGTGTATTTATTGGGTTTGCCTACAGGAGTATAGGGGACTCACAGACAGCCTCACCATTAGGAAAACTCACTTCAGTCAGTTGCTGACCTTTTAAATAATGGCAACAGGAATAATAGGAAGAGGTTGGCCCTTGTGAGGATCTGGAGAAGGCCTCATTAGGGTCTCTTGAGCCTGGGGTGCTTCCTACCTCTCTGCAAGATGCATATTAATACACCTAAACTTGTAAGATCTGGTATGAGTCATCACAGCTGCTCTGCTTCAAGACAGGTATGATTACGAACAGTCACTCTCTGCACATACATACAGATAATATGGGAAATATACAATAGCCTACTATTGATTCAATCAATCATTCATTTTAAGAAGCTGAGTTCACATTTAATGTAAGCTATTATGAATGTTAGAGGCTTGGTTTGGGTGTTATCTCCTTTTACAATCCAGTGATGACTATGTATTGGCAAATTCTCAATAAGATTGTTTTCTTCTCTTACCTGAATGAAAACAATATCTGACACCCTACAGATAATCTTGCTTCTCTGAGTGAGGTCCATGCAAGCCTTGAATTTGTTGTCTTCTGGCTTCAGCAGTTTGATTGACTAGGATTCCTGGCCCCCTCTACTTATTGCCAGCCTTGTTTTCTAAGCATCTATTTGTTAAGTTAGTAACAACTGATAATATCCTGAAAACAGAACATTGCTTTACAATAAGTCTTGCAGATGCAGTATTTCATTTCATGATCACGTTATAAATACTCAGGGTGCTGACCTAGAACTCATAGATCAGTCAATTCTGCTGTTATTAACTGAGGATATAAAAGATAAAACAGCACAATGCATAACAACCATGGTGTGTTTTTAAAGGATTTCTGTCACGTGGTTACTCTCAACTCCACTTAAAAAGTGAAATGAAAAAACTCAGAACCAGAAATAAAAAAACAAAAAACAAAAAACCAGAACCAGCCTGTTTTCTCTCACATATGTAAAATCACAAAAGGAAAACAAATTAAAAGATGCATGAAAGCAGAAGAGGAACATTCCAGAATTGGGGGTGACATTGGGAAGGGTGAAAAGGGTTAAGCATAGGTGACTGGGGGGGCGGGTAAATATAATCAGAATACTTAATGTATGTGCATGAAAACATAATGAAATACATGGCTATGTCCAATTAATATACAACAATAAAATGTTTTCTCCATTTGGATATTTTTCTCATATTTCATTCAAAAGAGATTTTTGAATAAAACTATACCAATGCAACACATATCCAAAGACATGTAGAATAAAGATTATTAGATAAAAGTTATCTAGTTCAATTTAAATTTCTGATTGATATTGTATCTTTTTTGCATATACCTATAGTAAATACTGAAACTAAGAAATCCTTGTGCAGCAAAATTCACAATTAATTTCTCACCTTGTTTTGTTTCGGACTTAATTTGTTCAATCTGCTTCACCTATGATGCTCGCTCTTCCTATCACTGTGGAGCCAGAAGACCACGCTGCTTCCCTGTACATTTTAACCTGCAGAAGAAAAATAAATGAAGAGTGATAGTGTCTTTAAAGTGTTTGGGACATGTTTCTCTTTTCATTATCTCCGAGTCTGCTTGACTTCACTGAAGAAGGCTAGAGTCTTCATTAATTGCATCATTAAACCCCAATCAGGGGAAAGGTGTGTGGACAGTGATGATTTTAAAAGTACAATCTAAAGCAAGCGTCAGGATAAAAGGCTCCCACCTTTCCTTCTGCATTTATCTTCATTACACTCTGCTCTGACTTATACAAAAAAAGCTTGCTGAAAGCTGAAGGCTGTCAGGTGCATGTGAGTGGGGTCACTTTATCACACTGACAAGTGCCTCTGGCAGCCACCTCAGCTTTACTACAGTGGTCCAGAAGGACTCAGGGATGGAGCACAGCCACTCTGGAGAGGAGGTCCTGAGGCTGTACTCACTGTGCATCTGGGCGCTGAGGTGGCCCTAGAGCAAGGTGAGGTAAACAAGTTTTCAAGGTACATTTTCTCAGTCCAGAAAATGTGAATTCTGACCAAGAGTAGTTCTCAACATTCACTTTATAATGAATATTCATACTTAGGTGAACTCACTGGTACTTAGGAGTCTAAGAAAAGGATAATTTTCATGGCAGTCATTAGAGTTTAGCCTCCAATTAAACAACAAACAGACAAATCTCTCACAACATGAATCATTCCTTTTATGTAAGAGAACATGTCACAGTACTGCAGGCTTGGGGGCATGGTGGTGGCTGAGGGTCAAAAGCGAACGGTTCATGTCAGCACCATGGAGCCAACACCACTGTTAAATGTAAGTATGATCATGTCCTTCACTGCCAGGTTTGTTCTGGAAGAGAGGAGGAATTTCCCCATGGAGGGGACAACTACAGTGTTTTCTCCTGTCAATTTCCAAGTAAAGCTTGTGAGGTATATTTGCGTTGAGAAATAAAGATCACTACTAGCTATTAAATAAAGAACACTACAATGATTAAAAGCTACTACTAAAGTTGTATGTAGGTAAAGAAGATGAGGATGAATGTTCAACTTTCAAATGCACAGCATGTACTATTACTGTTTTAGCGTGCACATAGACAAATGACTGCTTTTTAGACATTGAAAGGGAGTGTGCATTCCCTTGTCTTTATTTTGTCATTGCAAACCAGTGACCAGTGTGTTTGTCAATGGTTTAAAAGGATATTTGTAAATTGAATTCAGAAGAAGAAAATGCTGACTTTTAACATGTAAAACATACCTACAACTACATACCATGAGTGTATTTTTCCTAATCCTGAACCAAGATACAACCAAGCCTCAGTGCATGTTTATGACCTCTAGCTATATTCCTGCATTTGGAATAACCTTCAACACCTTCATTAATATTTTTAACATTGTCATACTCCTTTTAGTAACCCTTAAATGAATGGGTATTTGATTCACCATTACAGCCTACAATCTAGAGCTTAAGTTATCAGCTATAAAAATTAAAATATTGCATAATCCACTTAGAGAATAGACCTATTTTTCTTACCTCATTGTTTACATGTCAGACAAATTTATGATTATTATTCATATGTAGATCCAAGACAAATTCTTGGAGGCCCTTCAATTAGCAAAATAAACATCAGTGCTTTATGAGTATGAAGTTAAAATTAATTAAAGTAGCGAAAGAGCTCATTAGAGAATTAGAGTGAACCCTTCTCTTGGAAAATAGTACCCATCGTTTTATGAATGGAATGCAAGTATGAACAAGGCAAGGGTGACCCACTGCTCTTCATATTCAGGTAGAAATCTTGAAATAGTGACTGTAATGAGTCAAGCATGGCAGCACATTTCACTGCTACTCATCTCATTAAGAAGAGGAATCTAATTATCCTCTTCCTGAATTACAGTTGCTCTAGTAATGGCTTTGACCAACAGAATATAAAAGAAACACAGTCCGGGACTCATGTGGCTATGTCAGAAGAGGCTTGGGAGTGTCTACTTTGAATAGTCTCCCAGGCATCCAAGCCTAAATGTAAGAAATCAATCGATCCCTAGGTCATTACCTGAAGAGATCACATGCAGATGTCCAACAGCCATTCATAGCTGAGCCTGGCTTTCTAGTCATCTCCACTAATATGCTAACATATGAACCAAAGCATGTTGGACTTTCTGACCCAGCCAGGCATCAGGTGATTATGACCAAGTACTGCTTGTTGGTAATACATGTGTAGATTAGTCAAGTGATGCCACCTAAATTTCTGACCCACAAAAATATGATAAAAACATTTGCAGCTTTAGGCTATACATCTGTGGAGTTTTTCCTTAAGGAGCAGTAAAACAGAGTTTATTTCTCTGTGTAAGTGGCAACTCAACTCTATTGACTTTGGCCTTCTGTCCTGTGGGTGTGTCTGGACTTTTTCCCAACAATAGGACAGTCTTGCAGCTAACCAAGTGACCTATAATGTCAGATGAAAGGAGGGATCTAGACTGGTTTGCTAAGACCCATGTGTAGTAATGATACTCTTTGAGTTACTACTTGTCTTTAGGTACTACAATCTCATGCCCGTTCCAGTTCACAAATCTGAGCTGTGATTTGGCTGCTCAGATCAGTGTTTAGGCCTGGTGAGTTGCTTCCACAGCTCACTCTGATGAGATAGCTGAGTGCACATGCCCGCTCATTAATTACCTGGCTCCTTGTCTGGTCTTTCTGATGAGTATATCATACATACAGCCAAAAAACAGAAAAACAAACAACAACAAAAAGTTAAGACACCCAGAAAAAGCTAATTACCTTTAGCTATGTACTTTAAAGAGCAAACCCATTGTGTCTGAGACTACCATCCTTTGGAAAGCCTGTTTGTATACTTGGCCCCTTGCTGATGTTTGAGACCAGGTTTATGGAAGAGTTTCATTATTTACTAACTAAGAAGAAAGGCTTTATCATCCCTAATATATCTTTACAATGTGATTTGTGCTCAATGCTTGATTTTGTTTGTGGAGTCTGGAATTTTGGTATGTCTTCAACCATGCATATGTAACCAGCTCACAATATAATCTTTGGCACCAAGTCTCTTGCAGACTTTTTTAATGAACAATATTTTATACATGTCATGATTTGATGCTAGAAGACCTAGATGTGCCATATGTGACTCCATCTGGGAGAGGACTGTTGAGAATGTGTACCTAATCCCCTCTACAACTCCCCCATGAGTCCATCCCCTTGTCTGGCGGCTTAGTATTTTTTGACTGTGCTAAATCACAACCGTGAGCCTGGCCATGTCAAGCACAGTTCAAAGCAAAGTCATTCTCCCTCTCCCTGCTCCTCCTGTGTTTTGATTGAGACTGTCCTGCTAAAATAATTGCAAGATTACTGATGAGAGTGTGTTTTTTTCTATATTTAAAAATATTTTCATTCATTTTACATACCAACCACAGATCCACCTCTCATCCCTCCTCCCACTCCCCCATCTTCCCCCTGAACCCACCCCCAAAAACAGTTTTAATAAAGAAAAATTACAAGCAACAACCAGAAATATCTATTTATAAATGTTTATAGAAAAGCAATGAAAATTGACCACCTATTTAGTTAACAAAAGAAAACTTCTAATCCCACAAGAAATAGAGACAAAGAAAAGTATTGACATTGTGGGAAACAACATTTAATAAACAGTAAGAGTCCCTTTGGGAAGTGGTTAATAATGTAAATGCTTATTTATATGGTCATCACAAAACAAACCTGCAAACTATGTTAAGAGTGGGTTTGGTTTCTCATTAAATAATACTGGTAACATGGAGTCATCTATGTTATGATTTTATTCTTGTGTTTGCTTGACTTATCTGTTTCTACTTTCTGGTTGACCTTGAGTAGCTCCTTGGTCAACTTCAGTAAGGCCTTCTCCCATCTCTCTACCAGAAAGCTCTTCTCCAGCTTGCTTTCTGCCTCCTTGCTCATGCTCCCTTCTCATCCTTCATCTCATCAGCATCTCTCACAGATGAACTGTCTCTTTGAAGTGCTTTGATCCTTTGGCTTAACATATAACAGTGTTTTTTTTTTAATTTACTCTTTGAGAATTTCACTCATGTGTATGAAGTATTTTGATCATATATACCTTTCACTTCCCCCTCCAATTACTTCCTCTATAATCCCTGCCAATTTCATGTACTTTTCTTATTTTTATGCCCAACTCAATCCTGTTAGTACTTGAAATACTACCAAATTCCCAATTTTTCTACTACCTTTCTATCTACTGATTTGCTTCATACTTCAAAGCTTCACATGTTCTAAGTTGTTTGCTGTTCTTTTCTTAACTATTTTTCATAGCCTCACAGCTCCCATGACTTCAAATAGCATCTATCAGCTTCACCCCAAAAGTTTTATGACCAGTACTGAACTCTCCCTTGAGCTCTGGGCTCCTAAAGGAAACCACTCAGTCAGCATCTTTTTAGAGGTGTAAACACTTTCTAGCAGAACTAACAGACTTGAGCTCCTGTTCATTTTATATATATGCATAAATATATTTTAAAATATATAAAATTCCAAATTCATTAAAAATGTAGACAGACTTTTCTTTTAGGGCTACCAGTTAACAAAAAATGATGTGGAGACTTATTAATTATGAAAGCTCGACCTTAGCTTAGGCTTGTTTCTGACTAGCTCTTATAACTTAGTCTGTATTTTTTTAATCTATGTTCTTTTACACCCTCATTACCTCATCTTCATTATGCCTGTCCTGTTTATTCTTCATCAGGCTGGCGACTCTGCCTTTCTTCTTCCCTGAACTCCCTCTGTCCAGATGTCCCTGCTATGCCTCTTGCCTAACTATTGACCAATTAGATTTTTATTAAACCAATCACAGTGACACATCTTTACACAGTGTAAAGGAATATTCCACAATATTTCCCCCTTTTGTCTAAATATAGGAAAACTATAAACAATAAGAAAATTATTAGGTAAGAATTACCTTTACAATGTTCAGTCCATTTGCATTTTGAAAATTTAGAGAAAATACTGCATTATCTACCCTATTTTAGTCCCAAGTTTTATATCTAAACAATTTTGTCATAACTCATATTGCCATCATAAAGTATCTTTTTGGACCTTAAAATATCTTTTTGGATAAACAACTTCAGCTTTTATGTTTCTTAACCTTAGAAACTTTACAATTCTTATGTAAATTTCCTTTTTGAATTTGGTAACAAGAAAAACAGTAAAGCTACAGCTACTTATTCTTCAACCTCCATCAGAGACCCAAGAAGGATAAAATATTACATGAGTAAACAGGAGGAGCAAGGAAAGCAACTTCTGAAACTATAGAAATGACAGAAACATCTGGCTGCCTGGACAGTCACCCAAGTTTCCTCTACAATGTTGAACCATATAGCTTCAGCCTACAGGCCTAGAATATCTGACAGACTTTTCTGCAAAGCATAAATTTTGAAGGACTGTCCTACCTTGTCTTGGCAAAGTTCAGCAGTCACTTTCTTTTGTGGCCTGCTTATTCAGTTTGAAGAGCATACTGTCAGCAGTTGAGACCAGGGAAGCCCCTTGCCCAAATGACTAGCTTTTGCCACAAAGAAAGTGAACTCGATATGGAGGTTCTTTGATGCCCATCATCCTTTTCTGAAGTAGATTGGTGCTGCCAGGAGCAGATGTGTCTTACTGTCATGAAAAGCCTTATGTTATTAAAATACCTTAAATGCCATATCCTGTAGGTCTTAAAAGTTTTTGATATCAACTTTCATAAATATATCTCTGTATGACCTTAAAAAACATACCTAACATGACTATAGGTTTGATTGTTACAGATGACTAACTATTAACCTTTCTTTCTTTATTATCCAAAACAGCTTTTAAGGACTAAAACTTTACATTACATTCGTAAATGGGCTGCATAGGTACAATATCTTAAATAAGAATAGAAATAAATATACAATATAACAAGAATAACCTTAAATTTGTATCAATAAACAAAATTCCATATCAGTGTAAAATATTTGAGACCAGTAGTTGTTCAAAAATAGACTTGGCAATCTACCCTTTTATTCCATCTTTTCTATATTATATCCCCCTTTTTTCCCTTCAGAATGAGATCCCTGAATCTATTCTTCTTTGTTTAGCTTTCTTCCTGACCATGTCCAGTAGCAATTTGTAACCAACCCCCCTAAATGATGACAAACATCCATAACTCACTGAAAGACCAAAAACCACCCACCCTACCTCTTGGGGATGTGAGTGTCATGTTTCCTAGACTGTTTCTTGTTGTCTGGTGTGATGACATTTTTAGGGGACCTGAAAAAATTTGGATAATGGTTAAGTCCTGGGAGAGCTTGTTATAATATTTGTTGTCCAGACTCTGCAATGAAAAAGTGCAAGGCTTATCTCCATTCTTGGCTAGAGTGGTCTGTGAGCCTTCACCATCTCAGCCAGCAGCCTTGAAGCTATTCTGGATATAGAACTCTGAGGAAACTGCAACAGATACACTCTAAGAGGCTGGATCACATGGGTCACCCATTTTCATTGGTGTCTGGACTCTTTGCTCAGAAAACACACAGACTTTCAAAGGTAACATACATATCTGTATTAACACAAGTATGGACTGTGCATTGTGCACAAGCCAGCCAAAGATGAGTTTTTGTTTTATGTTTGAACAGGTAAAATATAAGTTACCTGACTTGTAGTTTTCTTAGCTTTATTTTTTTATACCCATAACCAGGATTTTCAGGGAGTCTCCCCTGATCAAACCTGATATTCTTTAACTTTGAATAAATCCACAACCTTTCATTTATTTATTTGTGTGTGTGTGTGTGTGGAAACAAAAGCATAATCTCTTCTGCAAGGCAATACATTTTTTGACTTCCATTTTAAAGTCAAGGCATTCCTAAAGTATCTAGGCTGGTTTAATTCATCAGTCCCTTCTACCATCCAACGTCTCTCAGCAGCTGCTGTTCTCTGTTCATTAGTATTCAAAAAATTCAAAATCAACAGGACACCATATAAGATCCAGACTCTCTGTGTATTTCCCATCTCTATGTGGCTTACATTTTTAGTACTATTTTATTTTCTCTTTAAAGACTTTATCTTATTATTTGTAAACTATTTTTTCTATAACTGTCTATACTCCCTGTCTTTTCTTTTCTTTTCAAGCTTACATACACTTTTTAAATGTGCTGCAGCCTTTTTGGAGATTTTTTTTCCATCTGAATCTGTCTTTTCTGAGCACCTGCCACATTCTCTGACCATGTGAGACAAATCTTAAATTGCTATGTTAGCCACTGCATCTTCACACAATGTAAAGGAATATTCCTCAACAAAAAAGTTGTGAAAAAATTCAAACTAAAAAGAAACCTAATATATAGTTTAGGTATGCATGAGTAACAAATTGGCTCTAAATATTTCATTAAAATTTTTTTAAACATTATTTTTATTTTATGTATATAGATAGGTGTTTTGCCTGAATGTATGTCTGTGCACCATTTATGTGATACCCATGGGAGCCAGAAGAGGGAGTCAGTTACCCTGGAACTGGAGTTATAGATGGTTGTGAGGGTCCAGGTGGATGCTGGGAATCATGCCCTGATTCTGTGGAAGAGCAGACAGTGTTTTTGACTGCTGAGCCATCTCTCAGCCTCTCATGTTTTTTACACCTAGTTGTTTGATGTTTTAGCATTTGTATTTCATATCATATCTTAAGTAAGTGATTAAAATGTAATCTATTTCCAGTCTCAGCTCCTATTATCTCTTATATAACTGGTAAAACCTTGTAGTGGTCTCCCTCCTCTAAACCCATTCACAGCTGCTTTTTGGAGTAGAACAGAGATTGGAATAGAGAACAAAGGAGAGATTTCTGGAAGTAGACTGTACAAAACACGCATAAACTTAAAGCATTTAGATTGCCCCTAGTTTAAGAACATTTAAGGCAGATACTTCTATTTTTTCTGTGTAAGGTTCTCTAGAGAAACAGAGTCACTTAAGATTAAGATATGTGAATTCGCTGAAATGATTATAGGGGTAAGTCCCCATATCTGTATTCGAGTCCTAAATAATATAGATTGAGAATAGATAATCTAATGTCCCTATATCTGAAATGCTCTAAAATGCGTTGTTTAATGTTTCCAAATAATTCCAAAAGAGGGTAATTTTGTATTTTACCATACGCAATAGGTCACAATTAAAATATAATTGTGCTAAAATGTTGCTTAAAATTAATTGCAGGCTATTGATGTGAAATACATAAGAGAATTCTATGCATAGATGGGTTCACCCTCAAGATGACTTATGTATATTCAAGCCTTTTAAAATTTAAAAATTTTGAAATATGAAACAATTCCTATGTTATAGATTCAGGTAAAGTGATACTCAACCTGTATTTGACTTTTCAGTAAGTGAGGCTGTTTGTAGATTACTACATCTTAATTTTGCCTATTAACTATTTACCATTTTATGTTCCTTTAAAAAATGTCATTGTTTTGTGATGGTTAACCTTGGCTGTCCTCCTGACACACTTGTAAAAAGGAAACCTCAACTGAAGAATTGTCTCCATCAGATTAGCCTGTAGTCCTGTCTGTGGGGGAATTTTCTTGATTGCTAATTGATGTGGGAGGGCCCAGCCCACTGTTGGTGGTATCACTCCTAGGCAGGTGGACCTGGCCTGTATAAGAAAGAAAGCAGAACATGAACCTGGGACCAAGGCAGTAAGCATCATTGCATCTTGTTTCCTGTTTCAATTCCAGCCCTCAGGTTCCTGCCTTGCATTCCTGCCTTGGCTAACTTGTATGATGGACTCTTAGCTTCCCAAGTTGCTTTTGGTCATGGTATTTATCACAACAACTGAAAGGAAGCTAGGGCACATCTTTTCCTATGTGAAAACCTTTGCCATTAACTTTCTGAACTACAGAAGAATAAAGAATTAAATGTGTGTATCTGTATATGTGTGTGTGTGTGTGTGTGTGTGTGTGTGTGTGTGTGTATGAGCAAATGGAATTAAAATGACATGAAGAAGTGGGATTGTGAGAGTCAATGTGCACTCCTAGTTGATGATGGTTAAGAGTTAACATCAACAGATCAATAAACCAAAGCAGTTGAAATGGAGAACAGGACAAAGGAAAAAGAAATGCTTAATTTGGACTCAGTATGTAATTATTCCTAAAACAACAACAACAACAACAAAAACAGAAAACCAACTTTCCCTTATAATAAACACTTCCAAGTAGCTACAGCTCTTAAATTGGCCCAGCAAATACAGGCTTATTCTTTGCTTAACGACTAATACCAACTACAAACTTCATATTTTTCCTATTTAAGGGCATTTTGTTTTTTACTGAGCCATCATAATGTATCATTTAGGTATTTTAGGAAGGCTGAAATTTCAATATGGTGCTAAAGTGGGAAATGTAACCACTGACTTCCTTATAGTTCTTAGATCCTGGGGAAAACCTGACCTGATTCAATTCACTGGTGCTGGGAAGGTCAATGACCTTGCTGCTATGGTTATGAGCCACTCAATGAGAATGGCTCCAGAGCAGAGGATCTATGTGAGGAAAATAGAAAGGAAGGGAAGACGGTGCAAATGAAGTAGGATAGAGTAGGAAGCAAAATGTTTGCCTTTGATAAGTTAAATACAGCTGATGTATTAACTCATAAACTTTATCTATAGCACTTGTTGCTTCAAAGAAAACATTAGTGTACACTGGAAATTTGTCAGTGACTATAAGAAACACTGATTGATTAACATCTCCTATTTTAAAGTACTCCTCTGACAAACTAGAAAAATAGTTTCAGTATCAGGGACATTACAGAAGTCTCAAGAGTTTTTCATGGGAGTGTCTTATGTAGCGATGGACTACTAGTATCAAGGCTTTGGTAAAACCAACTCTGCAAGCACATTACTCAGAATCTCAGCTAAATATCTCTGTTCTAAACTTTCATCTGCATCATTTTTTTTTCAGAAATGAAGTATATAACCTGTGAAATGGATTATGCCATTGCACACTTAACCCAGGTATTAGGAGTGTGTGCATGCTTTTTGATAAACAAAACATATAAATTTAGTTGCCGGGCGGTGGTGGCGCACGCCTTTAATCCCAGCACTCGGGAGGCAGAGCCAGGCGGATCTCTGTGAGTTCGAGGCCAGCCTGGGCTACCAAGTGAGTCCCAGGAAAGGCGCAAAGCTACACAGAGAAACCCTGTCTCGAAAAAAAAAAATTTAGTATACTTTCTCTGTCACCAAAGGATAATCTTGGGTAATGTCTCAGTTACTTATTTTGAAATGCACACACACACACACACACACACACACACACACACACACACACACTTTTAAAACATAATATATGCCTTTAATTTGTAATATAGCCTTCAATCCTATGATACTAAATACTTTTAATATACTTACAAAAGAGCTGTAGTCCAAATATTATTGTCAATATTGCTCTGTTTATCTACTATGAAAGATGCTATCTGGTTTTACAACAGGATGCTGAGACAACACTGGATATTGCCATAGAATGTATTAATATTAACTGTTATAAAGCAGTTTCCTCTAAATTGAAACATTCATCTAAGAGGAAATAGGGCAGCTCAGAAGACTCTAAAGGCTAACAAAATTCAAATGCTTGAAAAGGCTAAAATTCCCAAGATTCACCATGCTCTTCCAGGGTTACAGAAGTAGTAAATGATTGTGGTTGGAGGAGACTCTGGCCAGCCAAATACAGAGAAGACATTTCTCAGTGCTGTCCAGAGCTGCATGGAAGTTGTGCAGAGAGCTCCAGGGTTGTATCTTTTGTGAGTCCTCACCCCAAACTCTGGAAACATCCTCTGGAAGAGCAGCAAGTGCTCTTACCTTCTACGTTCTCTATCCAGTCTCAGTATGCAGCTCGCTGCCACCACATTATATAATATGTTCTAACCTGGGTAGCAGACAAAACAACACTGGTATACATGAGGAATCACATGTGTGTTGTTACACTTTTATTTTGTTATGTAGAGAAAGTATTTGCAAAGCTACATTTAAGAGCATATGAGTTGTCTATGAATATTGGTATCGTGTGCGCTGCTCTGAAGGACTGAGTTCACTTTTCCCATCAGTCCTGCAAGGAAGTATGCTGGGCCTCTACCTTTCATTATTTCTGCACCAGACAAGTACATGAAGTAGATGTTGTTGTTGTTACTATTTTTATTATTACCACTTTTACAATATATCATAGCCAGTCATTAATAGAGAACACATATACGATTAAAACTCCAGTTTCTCTGTCTGACTAAGTCTCTGGATTATTTCTTAGAGAGATGAAAATCAAAAGTATCTATACTAAGTTGATTTAGATACTGAGTAAGCAGAGCTCCTCCGTGTTGTTTTATTTAAAGCAATGTGTGGCTCAGCATGTTTACAAAGAGGTATTTGATAAATCTGTAAAATAACTCAACAGTGAATTTTAAAAGCCTATGTTACAGAAGCTATCCAGAAAATTAATTGGAATGTACTTACCCTTTCAGATGCACATTGTAGGCTAAGGTCTGAAATGAAAGTAAAGCATTCCTGGGGTAGGCGCATCAAATATTTAAAGTCTTTTCTTTTCAGCAGTGTCCCAGAATTTACATTATCACTTCTACATTCCAAGTCACAATTCTACTTGGATTTCTAGTCTCTGCAAATTTTATTTAAATTGTTTGAAGAATTTAATCTCATACAAAGACAGAATACGTACTTGTTGATTTATCTCCTGACTTTTGCTTTTACCATAAAGGAGGTTTTCCTTTATTTCAAATCATAGATTCTTTTATATTCTCAGTTATTTATAACCACCTCCTAAGATCATACAAAATATCAACAGAGTTCTATCACTTGAAATAAAACACACGAAATGACTGCTGTATTCTTTCATTTGATTTGATGTATGTTAGATGACTCTAGTTCTGAAATAAAAGTGAATACAAAGAACTTTTACCTCCGTAACTCACTGTCGGGTAGCAAAGGCATTATGTAAGTAATCGATAGTAAATTTCTGTTGTGAGTCTGGATTCACTGAGATGAACTAGATATTGAGGTTTCCAGAGCAATTTGCATACTAGAAAGATGGTTTCATTCAACTGTTTGGTTTCATGATTCACTGCATTTGACTAAGATTTAGAGACAGGGAAATGAACTTAAAATACACTAATCTTCAATCTTAATCCAGCAAAGGCATTTGAAGCCATAGTTCGATGTTTAATCTGTTTGTCTAGGGACAATTTGAAATTTTGGGGCCAGTGAGATGGTGCAGTGGTTAAAGCTGCTTATCATGAGCCCTGACCACCTAAGCTGGATCCCTCGGTCTTGCATGGTTGAAAGAGAGAAGGGAGAACCAATTCCTGAAAGAAGTTGGTTCTGTTCCTAGTGGTGTTTGGCAGGGGTGGGGGAGGTGGGAGGTGGTAGATGGGTCACATGCATTTGCAGCACCGCACATATATAAACAGCCCAAATAAGTAACTAAATATAAAAAAGGTTTAAGATTCTCGATTCGGACAACCTAATCTGAGCTGTATGCCCCATTTCAACAGAACAGAGTGGAGAAAAATAGTTTTTCTCATCACTTTTGAGACTGATATCATCCTATGAAAGATACTCACTGCTTTTAATTATTTTTTGTAATATTGTCCCCCACAGCTTTTATCCTGTCACCCAGCATGGTTCTTTCAAACTATAAACAGCATATGTCTCTTCAGGGCCAGTTCCTACAGGATGATTTTACCTGGAGTCCTAGATGGCTTTCATATAACTATCTTTTATTGGGCTACCAGAATCTTAAAGATATTTTATTGGAGAAATTAACGTACTTAAGCAGTAAGACTTTGCAACATTGACACGGTGGTTCACTAGTGACTCTCACCATCCTTATTCCCCAGACCCTCTGTGCTTAACCTCAAGAGTCTAGGGAGAGAAAGATGGGAGGAGGGTGGCAGGGGACTAAGTTTTGCTATTATAATGGGAAATAACACCTCCTTGACATTGGCTTGAAGGTCATTATTAAGAATTGATTTGTCGCCGGGCGGTGGTGGCGCACGCCTTTAATCCCAGCACTCGGGAGGCAGAGCCAGGCGGATCTCTGTGAGTTCAAGGCCAGCCTGGGCTACCAAGTGAGTTCCAGGAAAGGCGCAAAGCTACACAGAGAAACCCTGTCTCGAAAAAACCAAAAAAAAAAAAAAAAAAAAAAAAGAATTGATTTGTCTCAAACTCCATTGAACTCAGAGGGGTCATCTAATTTCCTTGTCTGGCCTTCATTCTGAAAACACCTTCCTAGTTGTCCTTTTCTAATAGGAACCAACAAGGCCCGGCTTAGAACATGTTACTAGTGATGATGGTTTATGGTAATACCCTCTTCTGCTCTGTCAAAGTGTGGCTGGTGGCCCTCAACAAGTGCCCAGACATATTTGAATGATGCCATCGGTGGGTCTCACCTCTTTGGTTCACGTGAAAGCTGGGACTCCTGTGGTGCAATCTCCTTTCTATAGGAGATAAGTCATGTATTTTTAAAGTCAGCTTCCTTCATGAACAATTCCATATGTCTATATTTCTATTTCCTGTCTCCACCACACTCCTCTGAGAGGGACTTACCTGTCCTACATACATTTCCACGTTGGTCTAAATCTTCCATGTCCTCTTACTGGTGTCTGTCAACGTCATTTAGTGCTGATGTGCTTGAGCAAGGGTGTTCCATTAGTGAGGTCCTGACACATCACAAGGAGCAGAGGAGACGCAACACAGCTTGATAATTGTACCACTGGAAAAAGCACACAGATTCAAGTTTATTCCTAGAAACTAACATGAAAAAGAGCATCCTTGTTTTAAAAGATACTGACTCCTGTCTGTGTGCATGCCACCCCGAATGAGCCTGACGTCAGCCGAAAAGACTTGCTCCTGAGGAGAATGAGAGCAGGAGAGCATCTTCCAATTAACTTTTAGTTTTGATAATGATCTTAATGAATTGATCTTTTGAAAATTTTAACCTCCAAGCTAATATAATTTTATAATGTTTCAGATTTCAGTTTGATTTGATATTTTTTCACTTGTTTTCAGTACATTTTTATTTTGAATATAATAATAGCTTCTTATGTTGAAGGTGTTCTTGTTTCTTTAGTAAGTCTAATCCAAGTTTTTTTGAAAATAGTATTTCTCTGTGGAACTGGAAATCAAGAAATTATTAACTTTAAAAAGGCCCAGTAAAGCTCATTCCTGAAAGGCATTGTAGAATACAAGCATTTTTCTTGTGGTGTTGTTTATTTTATTTTATTTAGTTTTCTAGTCTGGCCAATTCTCCTTTTATGTGTCATGCACTCATAGCCACACTTCCGACATAACAGGAGTGTGTCTACGGCTCCCTGTAGGTGGCGCTGCAGTCCTGCAAGAATAATAGAGCCACCAACAGGTCTCCATTATGGTTCACCCAGGTACTGATTTAAGATTCCTTCCGAAGATGGAAAAACCAGTGGGAAAGAAACTGGTTAAGTGGAAGCAATAATGAGCAAAAAGAGAAAATCTACTGAACAAACCTGGAAATTAATATAGACATGTACAAGCCTCTTTAAATACGACATTAAATCACCCTCAACTCCTAAAGCTGTCGCTTTATCCTTCCCAAGGCCCCTAGCAAACCTGATTTACACAGTGACAAAGAGTGGCGCAGGGAGATGCAAACTGGCTTCCTCAGCTGACTCTTCGGTGTTGTAGTAATAACATGAAGACGTAAACCTGTGCGGTAAGACAATCCATCACACGGGCCCTGTAAGAAAATTTTATATGACAAATAACAGAACTAATTCACATCAGAACTTAAATGTTCAAAACTGTCGAAGAATAAGCGCACAAGAAAAGAAACATATGTATGTACTAATTCAGTGGGAGCTGTAAATTCATGCCGTGGAAGCAGAGGAGAGTCCAACTTTTGACAGACTTGAAGCAGCAGAATGTGTAGCTGTGACCTACAGCAAGGGTCTAGAACTCCACCTCCCTGGTCTCTGCAGAGCCAGTCTCCTGCTGTAGGGCACTGACCTGCATGTTGTAAGAAGTTTAACAACATCTCCAGTCTCCACACAATAGCATTTGGCCAATGACAGCACCTGGAAGACTTCATATGAAGTGTAATAAGCCAGGCACAGGAACACACATGAGTCCTATATGATCTCATTTATTCAGGGGAATATATTCAAAACAAAACAAAACAAAACAACACAACAACAACAAAAAGTTAAGCTGTAGAAGAAAAATGAAGAAAAAAAAGAAGAGCTTCTATCATATCCTTATAGATGCACAACAATTACCTGTGATTTACAAAGGACAGCTTTTTAATCTTCTTGCTTATAATTCAATAGGAAATATTATTTGATAATTCTGTAAAATCGTCTTGTTCACCTTTCTTCCTCGATCTCTCAGTTTGTAAAAAGCAAAACACCATCTCCAGACATTTTGAAATGCCTCCAGGAGGACAAAATTGCCCTTGATTGAGAGTTTGTGGTCTATAGTAGTTGAGTTTTTATATACAGAGGAGAAATTATTTTGAAGTGCTCCTTCTTGTAAAAAATGCTGTTCGTTTTCTAAGAAATGAATGTTCCAGAGGATCTAGAAATTCTTAGCCTTTGTTAACATGAACATGGCAATCCAACCCTATGTCTTGAATATTCCCTGTCATGAACACATTGTCTCCACTACATTTTTAAAAATATTTTATTTTATAATTAATTTAATTTTACATATCAGCCACAGATTCCCCTGTCCTCCCTCCTCCCACCCACCAGTCTTCCCCCCTAATGTACCCCCCATTCCCACTTCCTCCAAGGCAAGGTCTCCCCCCTGGGGATTCAGCTCAGCCTGGTAGATTCAGTTGAGGCAGGTCCAGTTCCCTCCTCCCTACACCAAGGCTGAGCAAAATGTCTTAGCATAGGCCCTAGGTTCCAAAAAGCCAGCTCATGCACTAATGACAGGTCCTGGTCCCATTGCCTGAGGGCCTCCTAAACAGTTCAAGCTAATCAACTGTCTCACTTATCCAGAGGGCCTGATCCAGTTCCATGGGGGCTCGTTGGCTATTAGTTCATAGTTCATGTGTTTCTGCTAGTTTAGCTATTTGTCCCTGTGCTTTTTCCAATCATGGTCTCGATATCTCTTGCTCATATAATCCCTCCTCTCTCTCACTGATTGGACTCCTGGAGCTCCACCTGGGGCTTGGCTATGGATTTCTGCATCTGCTCCCATCAGTCACTGGATGAGAGTTCTACAGTTAGGATGTTTGGACATCTGATCACCAGAGTAGGTCAGTTCGGGCTTTCTCTCAACCATTGCCAATAGTCTATTGTGGAGGTATCTTGGTGGATTTTCGGACACCTCTCTAGCACTCTGTTTCTTCTTATTTCCCATGGGGTCTTTATTTATCATGGTGTCTCTACTACATTTAAAGAATGATATTATTCTGTAAAAAAAAAAAAAAAGCCTATGGTTCTTTCAAGTTTTATCAGACACTTCAGTGGTAGTGGCATTCCCACAAAATAAAAGTATCTAATTTTAGTTTTTTTGTTTGTTTTTTGCTGCACTCTAGTGTAGTCTTCAAACAGAGATTAATGACCATGCCAGGCTCTTTTAGGATGTAATTTCAAATGACATTGGAGCCACCCAATCTGGCCTTCAACTTGAAGGAAACTAGCCAGTCTGAACAGGAGAAAAACACACTGTCCTTGGAGTTTAGATACTTAAAGGAACTAGCAATATGAAACATGAAATTGCATCAGATACCTAGGGAGGTCTAGTAATCTTCAGTTCTGTCAACCATGTGGAAGCAGTGGCTCAGGGGTGGTTAAGCAGTGTGCTCAAAATTATGCAGTAAGAGTGCCAGGACCAGAGCCCAGGTGTCTAGGATACCCTACCATGGCTTCCTCATCACACTTTCTTGTGTTAACAGGGAAGCATGGCATTTCATGGCTCCACACTTAGTGAATCTCTGCATTTGAATTCAGTATCTTGAGTACAGAACATGCTTGCTTTCTTAGGTATAATGTCAAAATATTTAAAACTATACTACCTATAATTTTATACCTATTATTCAGTCTTCCCCATACTCTAGTAAATATTATTCTACTTTCTTTTTTTTTTTAACTTCAACAACATTAATGGTTTTAGACTTCACAAATGTACGAGATAATGTAGGTCATGGAGGGCTCATTTGTGTTTTTGTGCCTGGCTTATTGCATTTTATAGGGAGTCCTTCTGTGGTAGTTTGAATGTAATTGGCCCCCATGAGCTCATAAGAAGTGGCAGTATTAGAAGGTGTGGCTTTGTTGGAGTAGATAAGTAGGGGCAGGCTTTGAGGTCTCTTTTGCTTAAGCTTAGCTTTTGCTTAAGTTTAACTCAGGGTCACAGCCATTTCCTGTTGCCTCCAAGATGTAGGACTCTCAGCTCCTTTTCCAGCACCATGTCAGCCTACACACTGTCATGCTCCCCACCATGTTGATAATGGGCTGAACCTCTGAAACCACAAGGGAACCACCCCAATTAACATTTTACTCTATAAGAGTTACCATGGTTGTCAGGCGATGGTGGTGCACGTCTTTAATCCCAGCACTCGGGAGGCAGAGCCAGGTAGATCTCTGTGAGTTTGAGGCCAGCCTGGTCTACAGAGCAAGATCCAGGACAGACACCAAAACTACACAGAGAAACCCTGTCTCGAAAGAAAGAGAGAAAGAAAGAAAGAAAGAAAGAAAGAAAGAAAGAAAGAAAGAAAGAAAGAAAGGAAGGAAGGAAGGAAGGAAGGAAGAAAGAAGAGAGAGAGTGAGAGAGAGAGAAAGGAAGGAAGGAAGAAAGAAAGAGAAAGAAAGAAAGAAAGAAAGAAAGAAAGAAAGAAGAAAGAAAGAAAGAAAGAAAGAAAGAAAGAAAGAAAGGAAGAAAGAAAGAAAGAAAGAAGAGTTACCATGGTCATAGTGTCTCTTTATAGCAATAGAAACCCTAAGACACCTCCTAACACTGTCATTGGTCACACACAGTGTATACATGTATTGGAATGCCATAGCTACCCTTGTACATGTACACGTGCCTGTAATTTATAAAAGCAAAAGATTTAAAATCTTCTTGCTTTGTTTAGGACCTACTCTTTCACTAAATCATTCAATATCTGTGTGAGATATTATTTGATAATTTTGTAAAGCTGTCTTGTTCATTTGAATGTGAGAATATTAGAGAAGTTTGAATTAAGTAAATGATAATTGTCTTAGAAAAGAAAAAATATTTAAAAATTTTGGTAGACTTAATAACTGGTCACTCACTGGCAGTGCAAAGAGAAGGATGCAATCTGTTTCACAAACATGGCTATGCCTGACTTTTGTGGTTGATGTTGTTCAAGTTTATTATATGCCCTGTGATTAGTAAATTATTCCAATACCTTTCTCTTTATAAACCAAGGTATTAGAATATATTTGATCACATAGATTTGAACATAGGGCTGTATTATCAGCTATATGAAATGCAAATGCTGATATAATTACACATTGGAACATCAGGTAATCCAAAATCTGAGTGGTTTCAATGATTTTCATTTAAAAAAAACTGATTAAAAATATTCTTATAGAGATTTGTTGGCCTTGGATCATGTACTTAAACTTAAAACGTAGATGAATTAGCTTAATAGGACTCCACCTCATATATAAAAGATTATGTAATTAGATCTGACCACCAAGGTCATCCTTTGAAATGTTCCTTCCAAGTAAATCAAACTCTGTTTTTTCTTATTCAATTGCTCTGACTGAAGATGCTCTAGCTGTCCTGACATGAAGCTAATAGAAACCCAACCTTAAATGCTATGAGTTTTCCTCCATCAGGATTAATTAGATTATAGGAAAGAGAAAACTGGAAATGTGCTACAGAGTGTCTTTTGAGACAGGGAGGAGTTGCAAGAAGACTCTTAAAAAATAAACAGTTATGCAGAGAATCACTACACAGTGTTTTGAATTCTAATCGCATATTTCTGCTTTTAATTTAAAATCTCTTGAGTCAATCAGAAAAGATGCTTTTCAAGTCACAGCTAAACAGCTCTTGTCCTTCTTGTGTTGTGTACTTGATGGAATGTTGGTAGAGCTGAAAGTAAGCTCTGAGGTGGACTCACAGTTAGTCTGAGCTGAGAAAGAGCCACCACACAGGGTTCTTTCTAAAAGTAGAAGCCTGGGTCAGCACCTACTCCTTTGGTGGGGGAACAAATCCTAAAATGTTTCTTTAGGTGGACAAAGAAGAAGCAATGACTTGTCAATACTCTTGGAGAAAGCTGTGAAGCAATCTGAGATGAAAATGAGCTGTTGGTAAATGGCTGCAGATGGTGGGGAGGAGAGCCATCCCTCCACAGATGTCTCATCCTTCCTTCCTGGCAAAGGGTTGCGTCTTGACCTGGTGATCTCAGTTTCTCCTCCTAGATTGATGGCGACCTTGTTGGCCTCATTCTAAGAAGAAAACAATTTAGGGACATGAAATGAAGTCTGTAAAATATAGTGTTAGAGGGAAACATGGCTGGCTTTGTCTCTTCTGTCTACTCTCAATGTGAAGCTGTACATTGGCTTTATAAGGAGCTGTATGGGTGACCATTGTTTCCAACATCAAAGGATCAAAAAAATAAAAGTAGAAATCAAGATATCTCTTGAATTCTCATATTTGAGTTCACTCTCTAAAGTACTGAGACATGTAAACTCACTAAATCCTGATTTCTACAAATGATGTAGATCAGGTACCTGTATGAGTTAGTAAACAACCACCCAAAGGCTGAAACCTAGCAGGACATAGACAGATGCTGAAGGAAGACCCCACCTTTGATGTCTGGTATACATGTGTGAGAGCTCTTTAGTTTACTGTCTCTTTTCACCAATTCCCCAGAAGAGGCATCTCTTACCCTAAAGACAGTGTCTTAGGGTCTGCATTGCAACCCCACTTCATCTTAAGGAACCTCCCAGTTCTAACAGCACATCCAGCTACAATTTCTCTCCCTGAGGCTTGGAAATTATGGACACTGCTCTTCTGAGAGGAACTGAAGAGACTCAGTAGAAAACACACAAATGACTATCATGGAGGATCCAAGCACACAGAGATGGGTGCTCAGCGAATTGTGTGCACATCAGACTTCTTCACTTTTGTTCTCTTGGTGAATAGACAGGGCTATCCATGGGCATTTATCTCAGATAAGAAACACCTGAATATTCGGTGTTGGGTTGCCCTGCTGCTTGGTTGTTATGTATTCATTCACTATTTCAAAAAAAGGAAATCACCTTTTAATTTTCCCTTTGTAGATTTAAAATGACTGACTGTTGTTGCTTTCTTTATAAACTGAGAAAGCAAAAGAATATTACTGAGACTAAGACTCCCCTATTTTCTCTTTCTGACACAACAAACCAGTAAGAACAAAATCTTCAAAATAATGATTGACATTTAGAAAGCATTTACTATGTACAAATATCTCTGTGATTATGGGAACTAGATATTGGTATTTTCTCCAGTCTAGAAACGAGAAAATTTTGTACCGAGGGGACTTAGTTAACCCTATGCATTACCAAAATTTTCTTCCTACATATTTCAAGGTTGATATACCTTTGTTTTACTTTATATTTTTGACTTGTAAGTATAAACATATTCCTGCTCATTATACACATTTCTGAATGGACTAGGGAGATTGCTCAGTCCACAAACTCAGCATGAAGATCAGATGTGTTGGCATGCTTGGGAACTGAGGAGGCAGGAACAGGAGGATCCAGAGGCCCCAATCTCCAGGCATCAGAGCCTAGTTGGTCAGCTCCAGACCAATGAGAGACACTTTCTCAAGAAACTTTCCCTGAAACTGTCTTCTGGCATCCACATCCACAGGCACACATGGGAATGTGCACACACACACTCAAATAAATGTGTAACTGCACACATGCAAGCATGCACACATGCCCTCTGAAACTTAGATGTGGAGCAAGTTAGTTACCCTTTTTCAAAGGTTTTGTCAATATATATAAGGTTGGTGTGAGTGCTTCAGTATACTTTTGTTTTGTTTTTATTTATAATCATTTTCCTAGAGAAAAAAAGAAACATTGTCAGTCAAAATGTGTAATTGCTTTTAAGGTCTTAGATTACTTTCGAGGAGGCATGTAAAAGTCCCTCTAACAGTGTTGGGATTGTCGCCATGCTAAACTGAAGATGAATAATTTTAAAAGAAAAAAGAGAGTAAAAGGAAACATGGGTGAACATCACTGTAGTGATTTTTAAATTATAGTTAATAGCGGCTGCTTGGGAGGAAATGTCAGTTTTCTTTGGAGATTTGGCCCCGGACAAGTTGTCCATGCTCTAGTGAATGGTCTTACACTCAGGCACATACTGACATAACCAAATGAACTCAGTGGCTAAAAGGGAGGAGGAGGGGATTGGGAGGGAGATGTGGTAGTGGTGGGGTAATCTGGGAAGATTTGGAACAGAATGATGCAGAGTAGATTGGATTCAAAGACATAATATATAAGTAAGAAATTCTCAAACATTCAACAAAAATACTGAAAAATCTAAGGCTGAGTAGTTACTTTAAAATTTAACATATTAGTATTTTCTTTATAGCTGTGTATGCTGTGTAAATGTTTTTGTATTTTGTTAGTTATATACATTAAGTATGAATAAGGTATTAGTACAGCAGTGACTTTTTGTCAAGTTTGTGCAAATTTTAACTTAGTTAAAAAATTTACATACAAAATTTAATTACACACACACACACACACACACACACATACACACACACACACACACACACACACACACACGCATGTGCATCACCTAAGCTTATATGGAATTATATTGATAGTGTCAGGACTGACAAGACAGGCTCAGACAGGATTATTTCAAGTTCAAGGCTAGCCTGGGCTATGAGAAAGGCCTCATTCCAAAACAAACAAACACCAAAACACAACTGGAAAACAAATCTAGAAGGTCATTCAGCTAACTCATCACAGGATTCTGCTCACCTTCACACAGCTATGCTTGTTATTTTTACAACCCAGTTTACAACTGCTTCATATTCAACACTATGCAGTCAAATCCAATACCATGAACATCTGATGCTTTATATACAAGTATAATATCTTTGGGAAAAAACATAAATAGCTGCAGAAAGACACAAAGAAAGTGGATGTTTCTGAGCTTCCAAACCTTACCACATAGCCTCTTTCTGCCTGAACTTAAAAACTCTTAGAATATTGTTTATAACAAATAAATTGTGATGCATTATATAATCTCTATAGCTTGTTTTGTTTCAAGGCAATACTTACATTCTATTTATAACTGTGGTTATTATTTTCTGTAACAGCCTAGGAAACTTAAAAATATAAAATGTTCTAGCTCATATGTGCAGCATGGTTGGAAGGACCTGAGGAGAGAGGACCTTCATTCTGAGGCTGTTGCCCGCAAATGTTTTGTGAAGTAGACTGGACTTCACAATGTGAAAACATTGACTATGTCATGTGATTGATTGCTGTCCACTTTGAAAGAAACTCTGAGCACGGTGTGATAGAAACCAGTGTATGTTAAATTAGGAAAGATAAACAGATTTAAAGGTGGCAACTGCTTTGAGACCCTATCTCGATGAAGTGGGAAAAAAAGGAGATACTTGTTTGATAAAGCAATTATAATTTAGATACATGTGCTAGGATTTCATATCTGTTTTAGTTTAAATTAAGAATTTTCAGCTGGGAAAGTCTGACAAGATCTGAAGATAAAAAACTAAAAACTGCCTGGATTTTGCCTTCTTTTTATACAATGTGGTTTCTTCATGTCACTGAGGAATGTTTTATTCCAAGTTAAAGCCCGACAGAAATGTGATTGATTCAGACTGCTTCTTATGTCTCTGTGTAGTATTTACCTGAAATATAAGCCACTATTTCAGTAATTATATTGGTCAGATAAAAACAAAAATTAAGGAAGTCTGAAGGTTCTAAATAAAATGCTGCTGTCTAGCCATACTCATTTCTTACAGGAAGAATGTGTGTAGGGAATGAGGCATTAAGAAAAAAAGCTAAGAATTCCCGGTCCTAGACAAGAAGCTACTGGCATTTGACAGCTGCTCAGAAAGGAGATTCAGTTTTATAAATGGTGTTAACCATGGTATATTAACTACACTGTAAGATGGGCCAGACACCCAAGAGTAGTTCATAAACAAGAACTGGATTTGATGGAGAAAGAGGGAGAGAGAGAGAGAGAGAGAGAGAGAGAGAGAGAGAGAGAGAGAGAGACAGAGAGAGAGAGACAGAGAGACAGAGAGACAGAGAGACAGAGAGACAGAGAGACAGAGACAGAGACAGAGACAGAGAATGAAGTTGGGTAGCTAGGGAGGTGGAGGTGGACCTGGAAGGAGTTGGAAGATGGGGTGAATCCTATCAACATGCATTGCTTAAAATTCTAAAAGAATTAATAAACTATTTTTAAAAGATTCAGCATAGCTAACAACTTGTAAACAACAAATTACTATTGATTGGTAAAGGCCCTTCACTTCCCCTATATGTACCTTCTTTTGTGTATGTGCATGTATATAAATGTGTGCACGTGTGGGAGAGCATATGCCTGAGTGTGCACATATGAGTAGTGTCAGAGTTCAACTTTGTTATGTCTCAGGTAGCATCCATCTTGTTTTGCATTGTTTTGTTTTGAGACAAGGTAGTCTCACCCAGCTTGGGCCTCTCTAATTATCCTAGCCTCGCTCCCCAATGAATTCCAGGGCGTTGTCTGCCTTCTCCTGCCTAGTGCTGGGCGTACAAGATTGTGGGCCAGGACACTGGGACTTTGTGTGTGTGTGTGAATTGTGCAATTGAACTCTTATCCACCTGCACACAGGATAAGTCCTTTACTGACTAAAGCTCCCACTCCAGCCCTATTCCCTTCTACCCGCTAATACATTTCCATCAATCCAGATGTGTGAGTTATCTGAAACCCCACAGCCCTCATCTTCCTAGGGCTTGATGAGTGGTGGCTTTGAGTTCGGGGGCTGTGCCTAGCCACATCCTGGCTCTTCGGCTTGCACTGCTGTTTACCATCCTTGTCTTGAAGTCTGTATCCTAATGAGGCCGTCTTACCCCAAGGTTGTTCTGAGAGCAGAGATGCTGGATATGCTTTGTGTCTTTTATGCTTTCCTGTGAGATCTTCCCAAGTGGGATGATCCTGTGAGTATCTGGGGCTGCTGTTTGCTGTCTTTTCCAAGAGAAAAAAAAATCCATAAGCGTAACTGTACAGGTAAACCTGATGAATATTAACAACTGTATTGATTTGTGTGTGTGTGTGTGTGTGTGTGTGTGTGTGTGTGTGTGTATGTGTTGAGAATTCTGCTGTGCCAAGAGCCCTTAAAATAACAGAGTATGCATGGCTGTAGATTTAGAATGTGGGTCATGATGTAGGAAGTCCATATTACTGGCCTGCAGATCATTGATTGTGATTGTTGGAAATATATAATAAAGAACTATGGATGGAATTTTAGTGAGATTTTTTTTTTCTGATTCCACATCCTTGAATTGATTAGATTTTATTCTGAGGGGAAATCTGTATACAATGATACTGAGGGCAATCATTTTTACATTTTGAGACTTATTTTGGAATCTTTTGTGTCAGTTATAAGGCAAGTTATAGATTGTATTGGTTCTTGAAATTTGAGAATACATGAGATGTCATATGTCTGGCTGGCAGATGATAACAAGTCCATGCCCTATGAAAATATTTGAGGTATAAAAGGCATCTTATGGAGTTTTATGAATCTTAGGAAAGCCAAGAAGGCAATGTATGACCAGTGTTATACACTCTAAAATTTCCAGTGACCATCTGTCACCAGAATATACATACAGAAACCTATATTCTAGTCTTGGGGCTATAAAGTGAAACAGACATTCTTGAGAGGAATTAGACATACTCCATGAAATAAGATATGCACATTCCTTAAGTTTTACCAGTTCCACTCCATGTACTATAGATATGTCCTTGGGAAACAGGGTAGAACACATTCTTTTTTTTTCTCATTTAAAAATATTGTTTATTTCTATTTCATGTGAATTGGTGTTTAACCTGCATGTACATCTGTGTAAGGGTGTCAGAGCCCCCGGGACTGGAGTTACAGTCATGAGCTGTTATGTGAGTTCTGGGAATCGAACTGTCCCTGATTGGTTTTGGTTAGTGTTTTATCACAGCAATAGAAACCTAAGGAGTGCACCATCCCATAACCTTACAAAGAACTAACTGAAATCTGAGACTCCAAAAGCTAATGAAAAGAAAATTTGGAGACCTTTGGAGACCGGGGACATAGAATTCATGTAAGTTAACATAAAAGACACATTAGGCGATATTTACAACGTTCGTTTCAGGATGGAGAAAGACAAAACGAGGTGGAGCTGCAGACGACAAGGGACGCCCTGTGTTTTGTGGCTCCCTATGAGGTAAGGAAATGACTAATGATTCTGCACAAGAACCGGCAGAATTCTGAAGCGAGACCTGAGCAGGGCCCTGGGATTTGGTGGCCAGCCATGCATGGCATGGTGTGGATGAGATTTCTTTAGGATGGTGTTGAAGATGATAATCTGAAACAGATAATAAAATTCAAAGGAACATTTAACAGGAGACAGATGGCTAACAGGAAAACTGTGTCATCAGTTGTGATAACACAAAACATGAGGTTTGATGAGGACCAATATATTTGGAAGAGCCCCAGATGTGGAAGCATCATCCTCCTTTACCACTCCCCAGGCAACATCTCGTGAAATGATGAGCAGGGTGTCTACTCATTCCCAAAATGCAACCAACAGAAGCTGAGATAAGGAAGGTGTCGTGTTGAAAACTGCTAAGCTTTATCACAGGGCGTTGCTAAAATAATGGCTTGGAAAGACTCTCATTGCTTGAATCTATGCCGTTAATTCAATCATAGAGTCCATCTAAATGTATTTACCACCAAATGTGAATTGGCTTGCTCTTAAGACAATATAGGCTGATGAACACATACCAGTGATTTTACCACTGTCATCTGCCGTCTTAGTTAGGTTTTTTATTACTGTGAAGAAACCACAATGACCACAGCAACTCTTATAAAGACAATATTTCATTGAGGTGGTGGCTTACAGTTTCAGAGATTCAGTCCATTATCATCATGATAGGGAGCATGGCAGTGTGACAGTCGACATGGAGCTGGCTATATCTTGACCAGAAGGCAGCAAGAAGTCAACTGACTGTCACACTGAGGGAAGCTTGAGAAAAAGAAACGTAAAAGCCTACCCTCACAGTGACACATTACCTCCAATAAGGCCACACCTCTTAACAGTATCACTTCCTTTGGGTGCCATTTTCTTTCAAGTCATCACATCCGTATTCATCAAACTCAACCAAACCATATTCTCTAGGGACTTAAAAATAGACACCTTGACACTCACATGGTGTGAAATCTGATTTACTGTTGCATTTTTTAAATAAAAATGATGCATGCAGGAAGGATAACCCTGGAGAATCATGCCAAGTGCATTCCATCTTAATGCTTTGGTTCAGTTGTTCAAATTTATTTGGATACTCTGCTCCATTTTTGATAAATTAGCAGGTAGACTGTCCAAATTATACATAAAGGCTCAAAACCTCACCTTTATAGTATATCTGAGAACAAGGACTTCAGTACAACCTTAACAGGCTAAAGCCCTCCCACTTGGCTACAGAGACAATATCACAGCATGCATCCTACTATCCTCAGCATTAAAATCAGCATGACTGAGGCCCAGGCTCACCATACTCTGGGAATTTTTCTCAAGAAGTATTTACAATATACTTGCTGTATGGGAGTGTGACCTTTGATCATTGTACTTGGAACTTTTCTGGGGTGATCTTGCCCACAAATACCTCTTTTCTCTGTTATCTGTGTCCTCTCCAGGTCAGATAAATACACCGAAAGACAGACTAATGTAGCCTGCAAATCAACCTATCTCTCAACTGTATCAAACTGTTTGCAACTTAACATTTCAAACATAATAGTATTTTAAGTAAACCCACACTATTTTATCATCAGGTTCTGTGTTGCTTTTCTTTTGAAATAGAGGCACATGAATTCTGTTTTCCAAGTTAGATACTTAGAGGTAGTTTAAAAATATTCTTTGTTTTTCAGTTCTTCCAAAATGCCAACAAGTTCTGCTTTTCTCTGTTTGCTAAATATCTTCCAAATCTGAATTGTATTCCCCATTCTGACCAGAATCCCGTAACTCAGGCTACCTTATGTCTCACTTAGAATACTAGAAGTGCTTTCTAATTGACTCAGTGGATCCTAGTCTATCAGGTATCCATTGTACAACTGCCAGTGGGAGCTCGAAAATACAAACCTAAAATTGTCTTTTGATTCTTCTTTGCCTTGAGGCAAAAGTCTGAAACTTTTGGTGTGTAGACAACGATGCTGATATTGTCTGTCTCTTTATTTATCACATATCCAAGCCCAAAAGGCAATTCACCTTATCTGTCGAAACCACTGCAATCTCCTAAGAGAAGCCCGGTCCCTAGTTTAGTTGATTCATTCCAGATACTGCTTTTCTTGCCTGGAACATCTTAATTTTATTGCCAAATTTAAGGAATTTCTAATAAGACAGAGTTAGAGTATTACCCTTTAATATCTTTACAAAGCTTTTCTTTACTTTTATTGTGTAAGATGAGTGGGTATAGGTGCCCCTTGTACACATGTGGAGGATAGATGTCTAAGGGCATCTTTGTGGAGTCAGTTCTATCCTTTCATGCTTATGTGCATTTTGGGTATTGAAGTCAACGCAGGCTTGTGGTGGAGTCCAGTCTACTGGCCTGGATTGCCTTCTAAAGAAGGCTTTTCTAAAGTTCTGAGATTGTTTTAGGTGCTTCATTCAAATGTTACAACTGAGTCTGTACTATGCATACATTTAATTAAATGTCTTCTAATTCTTGAATGTTCCTTACATTTGCTCCAGGGTTTCTTTTTTTGGAGGGGAGAGGGATGATGAACATAGTAATTGTTTTGATCTTTATGGTTTCTGAGGAGTTTTTAGCTCTTTAAACTAAGAAAGTGAATAGATCAATAAATGAAATGCAAGGAGTTATTTTGAGATGAAACCATGGAGAAGAATTCAAGAAATAGTAAATTGTGATGTATTCTATCTTATTTTTTATCTTCATGAATAAAGATATTTTTCTTTCTAGTCTATCAGAAAAGTACATAAGTACTATTTGTGTACTAGGTAATAATCAAATATAAATATGTTACTATTTCTTAAAGAAATATTAAAATTCATGATATATAAGTAACAAGATAAAACGTGAATGAATTTTTGTACTCCTACTTTGACTAAATTTATTTATATAAAGCAATAAAGAAAGATTAAAATGCAATTTCTTATTATTCAATAGAAGAAAACATTTCATACAAACTTTTTGGGATAAGTCATTTTCTAAAATTCCTACAAAAAGTAAAACAAACAACTCTTCAAGACATCTCTTGTTTTCCTATGGTATATTTGCTGTCAGATCCAGTTAATCTTTGTAAGTAGCCCTCCGTAGGAAGACAAACAGCTGAGTGGGCTTGTATTTCTTCTTCAGTTTTGAGAACTGATACACTGAAGGCAGGTTCTGATGATACATTTTCTTCTGAAGTTGGTATTTCTAAGCCCAACCCTCTCTAACATGGTCCCCAAAACAAGTGACTGAGAATCAAGTGTGTGAGAACCTGAAATATTTGTCTCAAGATTGAGACTGTCACGTTTGCCCTCACATGTTTTTGCTGGATTTAAATACAAAAATTCATCCTATTGTGGAAAGAGAAAGGGAGTGAACAAATTGTGACAATTTTCCTCCACTTTTATAAATGATGCATCAAGTCAAACTCACCGTGATTGCCTAATGGTCAATAATGTCTGCTAAATGAAAGTGCTTGTCATTTTCTTTTCTCTTTACTTTCCAGGTTTAGAACTTGAGCTAGATGGAAGTGTAATTTGACTCAAGGATTAACCATGTAATCACCTACCTTCTCTTTTTGAATTAATTCATATGCCAGAAAACAGAGAAGCCTGAAAACCCCTCAGTAGCCTTTAATTTCGATTTTTAAAAGTCTGGAATGTTTTGGAATACAAAGAGCAACTCAGCTTCATGATGTGCGATGTGAAATGCCATGTGTTTTCCTTCCCTGCGCCTCGTTTCCCTGCATTCCTGGTGTATGACGAATCCTCTTCTCAGTTTACAGGTATGTGGACTATTTTGGGTCATGTCTAAGAATTTAACATTCTAGAAAAAGCAGAAGTGTCTTAAAGGGCCTCTTCATCAGACAATTTTGGAGATTCAGAATCACACATAGATGACAGTTATTACTCAAAGTTACTTCATTCACATGCCTTTGTCTCAATATCACATTCGTGAACTTTGACCTCTCTTTGCATAAAGAATATTAAAAATTAAGGATTTATAGCAAAGAACATACTTAAATAATTATCTGTATTTTATTTTTGGACACATGTAAAAATTAAGATTTTATTACCTATTGAGCACAATATTTCTGTTTAGGTAATCCCATACTGTATGATTCTTTAAAATTATGAGTTGCAAGTGTTCATGAACTGAGCTTTCCAACTGCAAACTATTTGTTTTCTTTAATAAGATAAAGCAGTACAATCTGTGGAGAGTGAATTTTATTTGTTTCTTTATATATTCTGCCTAACGATCCATGATACTCATGAGGCTTCTCTGGTAAGTTAATGAGCGCTGAAAACAGACTTGCATGAGTCCCAAGCAAAAAGTCATATGACCACTAAAGGCCAGGAGTTAGCTAGAATGAATCAGATATTCCTCCAAGTGCGGAAGTTGTTTTATGTTGGACAAGTTACTTGATAAGCCATTAAATGTCTCTAGTGACATTCTCGAAAATTTAGCAAAAATGTCATAATGCTCAATGACACTTGTTTCCTGGGGAGCTTATTACATGCTGGCAACCTCGGCCTATGTTGGGGAAAACAGGCCCAGTGTTAAAATGACTGCATGTAGCAAAGCATTTGAACCTTAATTTTAATGTATTAGCTGCTAGAAAAGAAGTAAAGAAGAGAGTAGCGTGGGATACAAGACACACTATTACAAATGGTAAAATACTCACAAGCCCAGTATTGTGTCCCCATGTACAGCTACAAAGAGCTCCAGAGTCCATCGGCTGGGTCATGCTCAGGAGACACTTGTTTTGCAGTTCTCCCGACCTCCAGCATGTGTGTTGTGTGTTATGTTGTGTGTGTGTGTAGTATGTGGCATGTGTGTGTATGTTGTGTGTGTGTGTGGTGTGTGTGTGTGTAGTATGTGACATGTGTGTTGTGTGTATGTTGTGTGTGTGTGTGTATAGTATGTGGCATGTGTGTTGTGCGTATGTTGTGTGTGTGTGCGCGTGTGTGTGTGTAGTATGTGGTGTGTATGTTGTGTGTGCGTGTGTGTGTGTGTGTGTAGTATGTGGTGTGTATGTTGTGTGTGCGTGTGTGTATGTTGTGTGTGTGGTGTGTGTGTGTAGTATGTGGCATGTGTGTTGTGTGTATGTTGTGTGTGTGTGTGTATAGTATGTGGCATGTGTGTTGTGCATATGTTGTGTGTGTGTGCGTGTGTGTGTGTGTGTGTAGTATGTGGTGTGTATGTTGTGTGTGCGTGTGTGTATGTTGTGTGTGTGGTGTGTGTGTGTAGTATGTGGCATGTGTGTTGTGTGTATGTTGTGTGTGTGTGTATAGTATGTGGCATGTGTGTTGTGCGTATGTTGTGTGTGTGTGCGTGTGTGTGTGTGTGTGTAGTATGTGGTGTGTATGTTGTGTGTGCGTGTGTGTGTGTGTGTAGTATGTGGTGTGTATGTTGTGTGTGCGTGTGTGTATGTTGTGTGTGTGGTGTGTGTGTGTAGTATGTGGCATGTGTGTTGTGTGTATGTTGTGTGTGTGTGTGTATAGTATGTGGCATGTGTGTTGTGCATATGTTGTGTGTGTGTGTGTGTGTGTAGTATGTGGCGTGTGTGTTGTGTGTATGTTGTGTGTGTGTGCATGTGTGTGTGAACATCTGTGTCTGTGATACAGATGTTCCATTTAGAACCCAGTACTCCACAGCCGCTTGTTTTTTGCACTTTGACCCATTATGAGTCTCTTTAATCAAATAATTTTTCTGATGAAACAATGTGAAACTAAAGGTTAAAATTTTGATCTCTAGTCTAGTGAACAACATGCAAATAAAAGAAGGCAAAATGTTAAATATTCATTTGATTGTTTAGTCTTCCTCCAAATGCGTTGATGAACAGCCTTCATGTTCTCGGTGTTTCCTGCATGCCTTTGCCCACGATTCCACCAGGTTTCCCCCCATTATCACCATATTTCTCTGAGCACCACCTATGGACTTCTCATCTTTCTTCATCTTAAACTGCTCATTGCACAAAATGTATTACATAATTTTGTATAATTCTCTTATCTAAATCTATTGCTGTTTTATGAAGTTTCAATGTATAGAGCAGCTTTACAAAACCTCCAACATTCAGTTTTTACCCTCTTCTCTGTCTTCTTTTTTTGGTCTCCCCTTTGTTCTATGCAACAGAGATTTCTTATTTTGTTTAATATTCCCACTTGGAAATTAATGTTTCCTTGAGCATTCTTCACCCTCAAAGATAAAATTAGACTGCACACTGTACATTGTGTTTCAACATACACACTGATATTAGTGAAACAGAAGTTCTACTAAACAATGTCAAATCTTTACAGCTATGATATATTCTAATAGCCTCATCAATTTTCCTGTCTACTTTACCTAAAAGTTCACATACTGGATCTCCAATTTGCAGTTTTCATACCCAAGAAAATATACAATTATGGGATATTCTTAATGCTGCTGATGTGGGAAACTCACGGGAAAGTCCAAGTAAAACACACGGAACACTCCCTGGGTCTGGCTAAAGTGCTGCGATCATCTCTACTCTACATAATAAGATGCCCATGCAGCCACTTTTATTAAAGTGATGCTTCTCGGTGGCCACACCTGTGTTTTCTGGGCAGTTCCATCTCAGGCCTGTGCGTTGACACTAGGAAGGCATTCCCCCACTTCTGTGACTGGAATCCACACTCAGCTGCCTGCAACAGTCAAGTAGGAATTTAAATTTGTGAAGCAGCTCCCCATGACGCACTGGCACTATCACACCTGTAATAAAATACACTCGTGCAATCACACACTCACACACCATGGCTGAGCCACAGATGGGCTAATGTCTGATCCCTTTTCTACAGTTTCACCCAGAAACTTAGTCTTCCCTTTTATTTTATTTTTATCACTCATTTCAAATATTTGCTGACCATCTAGCTTTCTCTGAACATACTTTAAATTCAGATAATAATGCTACAATGTTTTGCTTTGTATCTCTAGTCCCCAAAGTAAAGCTTTGCCTCTGGTGTTTCTGAATCAAGTACAGCAGAGTGAACGCGATCCATGCTGATTAATGCCCTCATGTGACTCTCTAGCTTGTGCTCATTAGGGAGACACATTTGGACTCTTTTGAATAAATTCCTGGCATTGTAGCTGGCAAAAGATAGGTGTGAGGACAAAGGGCCAAGCTGGAGGGAGAGGATATCTATTGGAATGGTGTGGAGGGTGTTGGTGATTGACTGGGTACCAGTACCATCACCAATATGTTGGTCTCCATTTTACTGATTCTTGGAAGAAGACTCTAGGATTCAAACTATTTTGTAAAATCCTTTTGTGTATATGAGAGTGCAAATCAACATGAGTGGATTGAGCAAAGCTGATGCCAGGACCGTTCCAGTGTGAGAAGGAGGAATTCTCATCTCTCCTGTGATCGTATGTTCTTATCGCCAGTTATTGGCAGCTAAAGCACACAGTGGGAATGTCATTGTGAGGATGCAATGCCGAGCCTCTAAGAGGACATCGCAGTGTGGAGCAGAGCATGTCATGCTGGTCTAACAGAATTTTTGCAGATTCATTTTCTGAGTTTGAAAGTTCCTGTAAGACTTCTTGAGTGGGCCCAGAGCCAAGTTACAGTCTTTGAGGATTTAGGTTGGGTTGAGATTTTAGAAACTATGTATAAGGGTAGGGCAAAACAAATACAGTTTTGAAACATCAAGACCTCAGTTTTATTTTCAGGTTAGAGGAACATAAATCATAATTATTATTTGATATAGATAATACTTTATTTTTTAAGGAATTTTTGTAATGTGTGGTTTATTTCTAAAATTGATTTTAAGAGAATATAAAAATAGTATATATTGTTTGGATAATTCAGTATGTCATTAAATTATCTCTATATGGAATTACATGTAGACATAGTTATATACATATAAGATATATAGCTATATATCTATAAACCACATATTTTGTGTTTATACAGACACATATATTATTAGCCATAAAGAGTTGCTAGATTCATTTTACAAAAAAGGAATTTCAAACTTTTGACATGTCCAGATTTCTGCATAAAAGTAGAAATCAGGTAAGGGTTAAAACCACCAGTCCATATAAAACTGTTTCAGTTTTCACAGATAATTTTTTCCCACTTAAATAGAAAAGGAAAAGACACTTCTCAGCCTGGGGAGGGAAGAATCATGTTTATGTTTTGTTTTGTTTGCTTAGCTGAGTAGCGGGAGCCACTGCAGAGCTTGGGGAGAACAAAGGAGAAGTAGCAGAAAATAGCCCCTGAAATAACAGGGTCTATGCAGTAACCTCTACTTTACCCTCTCCAAAGAAATTATTCAAGTGCATTTTATAATTATCTTGGTGTTTACTGACTCAAGCATTATTGCTACCAGACAGACATTACCGGCATAATTTTGGTAACAGTAAATAGTAGAAAGGGGAGATTTTACAAATGCCAGGAACCTCGGGAGTAAAGCAGGAAATGTCCATAGAGGTACCAGAGCATCTTAGCAAATGCTTTCTCTATTTACATGGAATTAAAGTGCTTATTTACCTCAGTGGAGTGGAGCCCATAATCCTAGTAACAGTAATTTTGTGTACTGTTAAAATTTTCCAATTTTGGAAACTAGTTTTTAACATATACTTTAAAAAATTCCAGATGCATGTACATGTCCTCACACATGCCAATTGAAAACCTTTTCAAGGCAAAAAAAAGTGGCATTTTTGAATTATTATCAAAAACTTTGTTCTGGTTCTTCTATTCTGTAAATGGATGTTTTCTGTCCCAACTGCCTGGACCCAAATAACTAACTCAGAGGCTCAATATGAATTATAAATTCTCTGCCAATAGCTCAGGCTTGTTACTAGCTAACTCTTACACTTAAATTAACCCATATTTCTATTTATGCTTTGCCACATGGATCATGGCTTGTTACCTCATTTTCTACACATTCTGATTGCTTGGTGGCAGGCTGGCATCTCTCCTAACTCTGCTCTCCTTCTTCTCATCATTCTCAGTTTGGGTTTTTTGCCTAACTTCTTGCCTGGCTATAGGCCTGTCAGCTTTTTGTTAACCAATGAGAGTAATACATAGTCATAGTGTAGAAAAGGATTGTTACACAGCACTATTCAAACACTATTAGAGTCGGATAAACGTATAGACAAATGTATAACTAGACTCTGGAAATGGTTCTAATTCTCTCTTTTCCTTGTATGTATAAGCATTTATCTACAGTACTTATTTATTCTATAAATGTTCTGAGGGGACATAAAATAAATATTGACCAATAAAGCTGAATAAAATAATTTTAGTCTAAAATACTACAGTGATTATAATTTCTGTGAGTTAGTGTCATGTGTATCTTAAAGAAAAATCCTGAAGCCATGTGGCCAACTGTTGGAGAATCACTCTCATTCGCCATAAGATGTCAGTTATTATTCCTGCTCCTGTGCTATTTGCCATTCATTTGGGGGATGTAGTGCAGTGATGATGAACACTCTCTGATTCTAGCTCTTCAAATCCTGCTTGTTGCAAGTTCGTATTTCTAGCCAACTCTGCAAAATGGTAGGTAGACTTAGGACCAATGAGGAGAGCAAAGGATGTTTACCCTCTTCCAAGCTACGAGTATGCTACACAATGGACCAGTGTGGCACAAAATATAGAGATTACTAAGATGTTAAAAATAAAAACCTAAAGCAGAAAATGATGCACTATTGCAAACCACACAAGAACAGTTTGATTTTCTTATTTACAAATACAATCTGAAAGATATAAGTTATCCAGCAAGCATTTCAGGGTGCATGTGCTGGTGGACATGGGAGGATTCCTGGGGCTCACTAGCCACCCAGTATAGCTTTTTAGGCATGTTCCCAGGCAGTGAGAGTCTCTGTCTCAAAACTAACAAGGTGTCTTGTCTGAGGAACAATGCCTGAGGTTGACCCCTTGCCTTTAAATGCACATGTACACACGTGTCATCACACACACACAATTAGCCTATTATGCTAATATAATTTTAATAACGTGTTAATTGTGTTGAGTCCTCAGTAAATAATGATGCTTTAGGCAATTACACATATGATAAATTCCCTCATCGACTTTATTCTGTGGGTGTGATTCCTGTTTTACAAAAAGGAAAGCCATCAGCTCTATGACTTGTATACCTTGAAATAGCAAATAAGGACACATTCTTTTTGCTCAAAGAGTCTCATGCCAAAACATATGATTAAAATATATTTAAATTTAAAAATTGTCTTAAATAATGAAAGAAGAAAGAAAGAAAGAAAAGAGAAATAGAAACCAAACAAAGAAGGAAAAAAAAAAAACAAGAAAAAGTATCCAGCAACAACAAAAAGCAACCATTGCCAACACAATATTGCACTTGATCTTTTGTCTATGAGATCATAAAATAGAGTATAAAATTTTCATAATTTTTGGAATTAGGGGAATTCCAAGTCTAATTTATGTTAGGCAGATACATTAATATAACAGCTATCCTTGGAATTCTTGTACTTGGACTCAAGTATTACACTAAACATCTTGTTGACTAAAGAAATAGAAATCAGAATAACACCTTACAGTTTTGCTTTTTTAGATGTGAGTTTTTAAAATTTAAGTAGTTTTTGTAAAGTTTGCTTTTCCTATATTCAAATACTGTGAGTCTGGGGCAAACCCCTTTTCTCTTTCTACATGGAGTGATGACTGCATGATCTTTAAAAAAGTGTCCACCAGCAGTCACTCACAAAGGAATGAGACAGGGCTAGTTCTCTGTAAAATGTGCAACCCCACATCTTAGCCACAGCAGCCTTGTTCCACCCAGCCTATCATATTCTCTATTTCTTCCACATGGAAAGAATTGCCCCTGCAACACAGATATATATTTGACATCTCTACTGCTTCAATTTTGAGGTATAAAATTGATTTTGGGTCCATTCCCATGTGTTTTGTAGGAACACTATCCACACTTGTTATTAGAGAGCTTTTATTTCTGTACTTCAAAAAGTTTTAGCAGCCTCCTCTCTCCTCACTAAAACATGCACATCATTTTTTCTTGCATACCTGTAGGCCTTTTGAGACTATGGAGTCATGACATCTCTTTTCTCCTTACAGCTCTTGTTCATTCAGAAATGTGTGAGTCCTGTGAGTTACAGCTCATATGCCATTTATTCTTGAAAACATCTAATTTGAAATGAATTTTTCTTTCATGCGTCAACATCTTAGAAACACTAATAAACATACAAATATTCTTTATGCATTTTCCAAAGTCACCCATACATTAATGTTTTCCACAGTATTTTACTTTTCTAGATTTCTGATGAACTTAGATATTGAAAATCTCCCATAAAAAAGGAGAAAAAGGCGGTGGTGGCACACGCCTTTAATCCCAGCACTCGGGAGGCAGAGCCAGGCGGATCTCTGTGAGTTCGAGGCCAGCCTGGGCTACCAAGTGAGTTCCAGGAAAGGCGCAAAGCTACAGAGAAACCCTGTCTCGAAAAACCAAAAAAAAAAAAAAAAAAAAAAAAAGGAGAAAAAGTCATATACAAATGCATGTGAATAAGTGATGGAATTATCAGACCTCAGTTAAGATGAAGTATTGGCAGTAATGCAAACTCTGGTTTCTTAATGAGTTTAACGTGTCTTCATGAAATGCAACATCGTGCTATTTTGAAGTGCACCCCTGGCTATTAATCTTCAATCAGTACTAAATTGGAAGAGAAGACATATATAAGAAGCCCTCTTTTGAGTTTGTTGACCAGGGCTATCCAAAACATACAGCCTATTGCTGTTGCCCTTGGTTACCCCTAGAGATGGAAGGCGAGTCCCTATTGCTGAAGACACCATGCTCTTCAGAAACAGGGCCCAAAGACCCCTGAGCTGGAACTGACCTGAATGTCCCTTTCCTGAGGACTAGCTTTCATGGTACAGAAGGTACCACGCAAGCTTTGAAAGGGGGTGGCAACCAACATTTCTACTAGCTGTGATGCCGGTGAACCTCCGAAAGAGCCAGCATGACTTGATCACCCCAACGGTACAGTAGTAGTGGCACACATGACTAGGTGGTAACCAACAGTTCTTTATTTGGACTTAAAATTCACTCAACAAGAGGGAAACTATGCTTGCTACTAGAAGCCGAGCTAATTACCCAGTGCTAGGGAAACAGTGGTGGTTAGAGGAGAATCCACAAGCACTAATATACTACACCGACGTAATCCCTAACAACGATCAATAAACATTTATCCCTGTGCCACATTTATCCGTCACCCCCATCATGGAAATTTCTTTATAACGGAGATCACTACAGAAAACCACCATCAATCCATATGCAGAGTTGTGGAGCCCCGTCCCAGTGGATACATTAAAGACAAAACAAAACGAAACAACCCACTCTAGCATCTCAAGGCTCAGGGAACATTGTTGAAGAGGGCGGTGAAAAATTACAAGAGCCAGATGATCAAACCGACTGCCCTGAGTCTGTTGTCTAGTGATATCAGAAGATACACCCATAAAGTATCACCAATATGGCTACCCAAATGTCAATGCAGCAAGGGAAACACCAACAGACATGCCAAAATATATGGGGAAAAGCACACAAGGCCTTAACTCTATACAAAGAACTGTAAGCAACTAAGAAAGCTGAGAATGGGAAGGGTGGTCTCCTCCATGAAAGAGCACACCAACTGGTTATCCAATGTGCCAGACAGTCAACCCTGAAAACACACATACATATATCAACATACGCATGCAATAGTGATTAGTGAAAAAATGGGCCATAAATTAGGAGAGTGGGCAGAATTTGGAGGGAGGACATAGAAGGGAGAAATGCACTTATATTATGATATCAAAAAATAAAAGTAAAGAAGTAACTTGCAAAAAAAATTGCCTTGGGGCTGGAAAGATGGCCCTGTGGTTAAGAACACTTGTTGCTCTTTCAGGGGAGCAGGATTAGCTCAGCACTAAAATCACAGCTCACAACTGTCTGTAATTCCAGTTGCAGGTAGGTGATCTGATGCCGGCTTCTGACTTCCTTTGGCACACACGATGCACAGGTACATATGCAGGCAAAGCACCCATATACACACAGGTTTTTTTAAAGTTAATTTTTAAAACAGGGTTAGGTATTTTAACCTAACAACAAACAGCAGTTGTTCTAAGTAAATAGAGAATTTCCCAAGCCTTTCTAGTTTCAGTTCCAATTGTACATATAGGTCCACAGTACTATGCAGAGTGCTGATTCAATTCTTTTCTCACTGGAGTCTCTATGCACACTTACCTCACAGCATTTTCTAGAGTATCCCAGGTGTTTGTGAATATGTATTTTTAAAATACATCAGGAATATCATTGACAGTGTCTATATTTATGATTAATAGGGTAGGAATAAATTTGTTTCTTTAAGTAAAAAAATGATAGATAAACCTATATGCTGTGCTAAACTGCAAGAGGTATTTCTATATGAGCATAAGAACAGTGTGCAAAATATGCAATATGTTAAAAATGTTCATCTAGAGGTCATAGAATAATAGATAGTTTTGATTTCTTTTTAAATTTTTTGTTTAGGCTTACTTTATTTTACACGTGAGTGTTTTTCCTGTATGTATACACACCATGTATATGCACCATGTACATGCCTGGCATCCACAGAGGACAGAAGAAGCCATTGGATCCCCTGGAACTGAAATTACAGATGCTTGTGACCCACCTTACTTTGCTAGGAACCAAACCCAGGTCATCTGCAAGACCAAGAAGTGCTTTTAACCACTGATTTATCTCTCCAGTCCCTTTACTTATTCCTTTTATTTTTAATATTTCCAATCAGTATAAAGTGTTGGCCTTGTTTGTGCATTAAAGAATAAATATATAGAGATATATTGAACAACTGGCAAAAACAAATTCAAGAATAAGATGCATCTGTACAGAACAGACTATTTCATTGATTTTATAAATACTTATTTAGAATGTTATATGTTCTTAGGATTCTTGTGGGATATGTCAAGTTTTCAAAAAAGGAATGAAATGTGCTTCCTACAATTAATTGTGTAAGACATATTTATCTTTAGCCTATTGAGGATAAAATGCTATGCATAATACTACAAGGAGCATGAGATGCAGAGATGAGGAACTTTTTCCAGAATTATGATTAAAATACTTTATGAAATTAGTAGATATGGACAGCAAGATGTTGACAATCAGAGAAAAGATGTCTAAATAAAATACCCATATCCAGGAATGGGTACAGACAGATGTAGATGAAGCATTTGGAACAAAAGGATAGGCAGATTTGAATCAATTAAAATAACTATCTGAGCCGGGCGGTGATGGCGCACGCCTTTAATCCCAGCACTCGGGAGGCAGAGGCAGGTGGATCTCTGTGAGTTCGAGGCCAGCCTAGGCTACCAAGTGAGTTCCAGGAAAGGCACAAAGCTACACAGGGAAACCCTGTCTTGAAAAACAAAAAAAAAAAAAAAAAAAACTATCTGAAATCCATTGATGAATAAAAATAAACATGCCGATAGTCTTGGGTTCAGTTTACAGAGTCAATAGAAGGGTAAAGCAAAGATTAAAACAGTGACCAGTGATGAATTTTAGGTAAGGTAGATCAGAGTCACGTGGCAAGTCAATAACAGAATGGGGGAGAAAATGAATGTGGTTTGAAACAAGTTGCATTTGGGAAACTTTCATAATCCATTTGAAACCAGTTCATTCATCTATGAGCTGCATGGATGTGGAGCTCAGAAAAGAGGCTTTGGTGAGACGTAGAGAAAAGTGGGCAGTCTGTGAATATGGTTACCAGGAGTGTAAAACCACTTCACAGCAAGAGCTAGGGTTGACTAACCCAGTCACTGAAACTGCAGCATAGTGAGAACAAAGAAAAAGACAAAAAATGGAGTGTTGTATTAAGTTCAGGCAAACGACAATGAAAGCCAGATGTGGTGTTATGGTAGTAACAGCTGGAGGAAGCTGAGGACATTAGGGTTACTTTCCTTGCTGCTTTATCTTTCTGAGTGTTACCAAGAAAAACCAAGTAGTAGAGCCAGTCTACGAATTGAGAATTCCCAGAGCCAAGTGCATGGCAGACACTTAGAGAGCCATATAGTAATGCAGTAGATTGGATATACATTAATTGAGTGAAGGAATAAACTAAAGCCTAAAGTATACCTTGATCAACATTACCAATATCCTTTCTTATTAACATCAATTTGTGCCATGAAAGGTAAAAAATATATTGACCTCTTAAAATTAATGCAATCTATGATGTGGATGCAATGAATTTGTTCATATGCAATTTTGACATTCATACCTTGACATCAGAGGTTACAGAGCATGAAAAATGTATATATTTAAACATTAAATATTCTTCACATCACTTATTTGGTGCTTTCCTTTATTGTACTGTCAGAGAGAGTGGTAATGTGACTATGCTCTTGTGGTCATCTGAGTGGGGACTTAAATTTACTCTACTATTTCTTCAGTTTTATATTTGGTTTTTGATATTGTCATTTTCTACCAAAAATCACATTGGATTCATTCTCCTAAGTTATTGAAAGAATGATCTGATTTTTTTTTCTTATTTTCTTACAGAAAACTTGTGAAATCTGGGCTGTGGCTACAGTTCATTGTTAGAATGTTTACCTAACACAAATGAGGATCTAGGTTTGATTCCCAGTGTTGGGGGAAATTCATTTTCAATTGCTTTCCACAAAATTAAAAGTTAATTTGTACTTACAAGAGGTCAAAAGCAGTGATCTGAAAAAAAGACATCCCTAGAGCCCAGTTGTTAATAATTATTGTTTCAAAACAAAGTAGAATAGCTGTTTTCTTGAACATTGATTGGGAAGATTTGTGCTCATAGTTGATAAAATTTCATGTTGTCCAACATCTGCAGGCTTCCATTCTCAAAATAAAGTCATGTAAAGAAAATGTCAGATAGCTAACTCTAAAATCAAGAATATTAAATTTGCATGTGTCTATTTTTCACAACACAAACACACTTTGAAAATTAATTAGCAATGGCTACTGGGATCATATTACAACTTCTGTACTTCATGCACACTAGTGTTAAAATATCCAACTGTGCTCTTATGCTGTGCCTATTATCTTAAATTCATTGTGATCCCAAAGGACATATATGACTTAATAACATGGGATTGCCATTAGATTTTCCACAGAAGAGCTTTGAAATTGGCAAATCGATCTTCAAAGATGAGGACTGTAAAGAAAGGCCACCTCCTCCATCATGTTATTTTCTTCCTCTAGGTATTCTATTTACGTCATTTCACTTTGTATGAGTTTAATTTAAAAGAATCCAAGACTTCAGAGTCAGAAACAGCTTTAGACAGTTTTTAAATCAAGCCCTTTATTCTATTCATATGCCACCCTACTCCGTGTTATTGCTGTAAGCGGGCCCCGAGTCCGGGTCTAGCATTATGAGAACACAGCTTTTTCTTGGCAATTTGAACTGCCCAGAAGTTGCTCCTTGTAAGTAGGTGATGTATCTTTCCCCATTTTCTTCCTATCACTGGTTTAAATTCCATCTTTTGGAGTCATGTGGAATAAGATATATTACACCTGATATGATAGATAACCTTGACCAACTTTGTCTGGGGCCAGCTGGCACACGCAAATCTTGAGGCTTAGGCTCATCTATAACTTACTAGCTGCTATATGCTTCAGAAAATATTGGAAGTAGTCTCCTCATCATTCCTAATATTTTGTCACATAATAAAATTTCAGATTTGATGGGTTGGGGAAGATAGCTCAGTCAGTAAAGTGTTTGTTATGCAAAAATGAAAACCTGACTTTGCATCTCCAGCCCCCACATCAAAAACCTGGAGCAGAGGAAAATGTCTATAATCCATGTCTGCAATCCCCATGCTGGAGAGGTGGATACAGGCAGATTCCTGGGTTCAATGAGTAGCCAGTCTTGACAAATTGATGAACTCTAGGTTCAGTGGGAGACTCTGTGTAAAATAAAAGATAGAGAGCAATTGAGGAAGATATCCAACCTCCATGGGCACACACACACACACCAACATGCACACATGTACATACACATAAACAATCACACACAATTTTACAACTCATTTTCTAAGCATATAAACTCGCGACCAAGTGCCAACTTTTGTCTTAGTTAGGCCAAAGAGTTTCACATGAGAAGTAAGGATATGCAGCCAAACTGGAATATATTCTCTACCTGCTCAGATTTCTTCAGTGAGAAAGAACACTGGCCATCATACCCTGAGCTTGAGACTGAAGTCAGATTAGACTGCTACTAACTGGCTGACTGTTATCCAATGCAGCCCTTGGCTTGGGTATTAACAGAGGAGTTGTAAAGATTATAGATGAGGTGAGTCAGTTACAATCCTAAACAGTATCTCAGATCTGTCAACAATATGGTATAGTGATTGCAATCAGTCTGTGGATTGGAAGAAGTTTCCTTCTAGCTTTCCCTGAATATCTGTGGTTAGGCTACATGGTTGTTGGAAAGAAAATGGCCCCCATAGGAGGTGTGCCCTTGTTGGAGGAAGTGTGTCACTGTGGGGGTGGGTTTTGATTTCTCCTATGCTCAGGCTACTCCAAGTGTCATGGTTGCTTTTGCTGCCTGAAGATCAAGATGCACAACTCTCAGCTCCTTGTCCAGCACCATGTCTGCCTGCATCCTGCCACTATGTTCTGCCATGAAGATAATGGACTAAAACTCTGAAGTTGTAAGCCGCCCCCAATGAAATGGGGTTTTCCTTTATAAGAGTTGTCATGGTCATGGTGTTTCTTTACAGCAATAGAAACCCTAAGGCAGGCTATTTGACTTCTCCTTCTCATAGGTCAGCAAACTTCATAACTGGCTCACCCCTACCCCTTCTTTCCTTTCTTTTGGTGCTTATACAGTGTCATTAGAAATCTCTTTGGTAGACATGAGTTTTGTGCTTGCTGCTGTGGTGAGAGAGTTGGTCTCTCCCCTCTTAACAGTCCCAACCATTTTTGTAGAGTAATGCTGGCCACACATACCATGTAATGGATTAAACTAACAAGAGTTATTCATCCTAAAACTGAAATGTAGACATTTTGACCACAATATCTACTCTATTTTCTCTTTCTTCTCCGAAGTCCCTGATGATTACTAATTCTACTGTCTGTTTCTATGGTAAAAATGTAGCTGATATTAGCTAAACTGGAACACTTCTGAAAAAATCAAATTTTGAGAAAATAATGAAGACTTTTTTTTAAATCTGAAAGTGAAATAAGGTTGTAAAAATGAAGCATATGATAACAGCAGACTGTTGATAATTCCTAAACAGGGAAAGAAAGCATCGTCCTTCCTTAGGTACCTGCAACACAAACTGCCCCTCTGCATTCCATGCACAAAGAGAAAAAACGATCTAAGTGCAAACACACAAAGCTTGGAACCGAGTTCACAAAAGGAAACCAGCATATTGGTGTGCTGTTTAAACTCAGACAGACTTGGTAAATGCATGACTTCAGGCGGAGTAAATCTTATCATTAGGGTTATCCATGGGAAATAAACATAAAGGGTCTGGTTTTAATGTCATGATTTCTGCTCATTCTCTTTCATTCTGGTATCTGGAGAAATTCAGCTAGCCAAGGTCTCTGTGTAAAACCCCAGGGCACAGAGTGCCCCTGACTGCTCATGATTTGAAAACCTCACCTTTTTTTCTGTCATGACATAACACAGTTCAAGTGTTCTCTCTCATCAATGCTTCTCATTTGGTATTTTTACTTATCTTTCCAAAGCAGAGTGCCACAGTCCATCTCTCATTCTATCCTGTCTTAACCCCTTACCTATAGCCCATGTATTATCCAGAGTTTTAAAAGAATTAGCAAAAGATGACTCTCAAATCTACCTGAACCTTCTTTAATCATCAGTTCTATGAACCCCAAGGTTACCCAGACCCTTGTACTGGAAAAATCCATTAGTCTATCAAACTCCATAACCCTTCAACAGAAATTCTCTATCTCTTTTTTTCAGAGCTCAGCTTTGCCCAATTTAAATTTAGACTTAAAAATTATATATTCACATTTTATAATAATTAAATGTTTGTTAGGTGTTTGGAATATATCATGATAGTCTAAAATTATCTCACTTAGGTCATTTGTATCAAATGAACTTGAAAATGTTCACAAGTTAATGGCTAAAATTCATCCAGAAAGGTTGTTGTAAAGATGCAAAAGACTGTGTGTAAAAATCTAGGGCAGTAATTATTATATAAAAGGAATGTGACAAATAAATAATAAATAAATAAATTTATTAAAAGATGGCTTAGGTGTGAAATTTCTAATATTCTTTTATTGTATGAAAATTTTATACATGGAACATATTTTGCTCATTTCTACCTCCCTCCTCCTTCTCCTCCTCCTCCTCCTCTTCTTCTTCCTCCTGAATTCACCACCACATAACCTGAAATTTCATGGCCTTTCTCTCTCTTTGTCTCAGTGGTAGTGGCAAAGTTTTGCAAAATTACTTAGATTCCATTCCAAAATGGTTACACCATTGACAATCATGTTTGCTCTCATATATATATATATATATATATATATATATATATATATCACTGATTTCAGTTATTATTGTCCATTGATAAATGGGTGTGGGGCCATCTACTAGATTATGAGACACCTGACAACAGCAAGACTCCCAAAGAAAAATGACTCTTCTTACCCCAATAACCATCATTTGTCAATAGCTCCTTAGGTGTGAGGGGAGCCTTGTGAATGAAAATACTGGAGTTTTTTCTGGATTGACTTTCTATGGGTCTTATTCAGATATCCATAGCTAATGTGATTTCATGATTATTACAACTCATAAAATGTCCAGAAGACAATATTTCATAGCTTTCATCTCCATTCTAGTATCCTACATTCTGCCCCCTCTTCCTCAATGCTTCCTGAACCTCAGTGGTGTAGTAAGTTGATAAAGATGTTCCAGTTAGGGCTGAAAACTCCAAGTCATATGTTTTCAGCATCTTGACCAGTTATGAGACTTTGCATTAACTGCTATCTACTGTAAAAATATGATCAAGGCTGAGAAAAGCATAGACATATGCACATAAACAATCATTTAGAAGGCAGTTTGATAACATTATTGTTGAAATAATAATAGTAGGTTTCTCATTAATTACTATGGCATCCCAGAACATGACCTTTTGACCAGGTTTACAGTAGTATACATGAATGCCCTCCAGTAGAACAGGCCCCAGATCTAATCAGAAAGTGACTGGCTACTCCCATATCAGTCATTTTACTCTTGAACCAGAGAGAATATCCTTCATGGTAGGTCTATATTGTAACATGCAGAGTGCACTGTTGGGTAAGTCCATTGGTGTCTTTCTTCCCTTAGCAGAAAATGCTTTTTGGCATCCTCCGATAGGGAGGGAGCTTCCCAGTCAGCTCTAGATTGATTTCTCTATGTCCTTCAATAAAATTGTATGATGTCTTCAGCAAAAGGATCTTACCATGTAGTTTTGATGGGTTATCAAAAGCAATAGCAATAACTTGTCTTGTATTGGAGATCTCTGGTGTCTAAGTAACTTGTAGGGAGGTATCTTATTCCTAGAACTGAAACTCTTGCTTAATAATTTATGTCCTATGAGAGTAGTAATCTCTACCCGTACAGGGTACTCCTGTTCAAACAGAAATTGGAAGTTTTCCTTTCCCCTTGACCACCATTGTAAGTTACTTCTTGGCTTTGAGACAAAAAACTTTAAAGACTCAAAGACTGTCATATGTGCATATGTAGAGATTAGGGCGTTTTACAGTGATCTGCTTTGGGGGATAGGAATGTTAGTAAATAGAACAGAGTCAAGGAGCTGGGCAAACAAGCTGTTGCAGCTCAGTGTCCTTCTTTATTCACATGGGTCTTTCATGTTCCTTGATCTGTGAAAGCAAGTTAGAACCCACACAGATGATGCACCATCAATGTCTTGCCTCGTGCTAGGGTTCTGAAAGAGGCTGTGAATCTGTGATTAAAAGCAGAAGTACCAAATAAGCTCTTGCTGGGATTGGCAAGAGTTAGCACACCGTTTGTCTCCTTTCAGTTCCTTCTAGACTTGGAGGAAGATTGCTTCCCAGTCATAGAATCCGAGAGTGTTACATTCAGGAGATGTCACTGTAAAACCACATTATAGATCTGCAAAAGACTGGCAAAAATGATTATCCTTGGGACAAAGATATCAGGCATGATATTAATGGTTCATTTGGTCTACTTTATGACAGAGAAATATTTCTAAGGAGATGTTGGTCAAAGACAACATGGGATCAGAAAAATAGCCTTGCTTAAAATAAGAATATGTATTATCAGATAACCTGTTTTGAGTGACTGGTTTAGTCATTTCTTCATCAGTTAGAAACTGTTAGATGTTTACTGAAAAGCAGATGTGTGTAGATTTGTCTGCAAGGCAACACTCAGAACAAGAGAGAGAACCAGCCTTCCTCATTTACATTGCAGTGATATTTCAAGACAATTAAAATCTGCTTTGAAAAAGTCAGACTAAAATATGAGTTTATCATCTTAGTGATATCTGGTGTATGCATCCAGAAGAGACAGATCTTGTTATAGGAATGAAGAAAACACAGTAGTTCAAACTCTCTTTCTCTCTCTCTCTCTTTATTAAAAAGTGATTTATTTATATCACATACCCCACAATTATCCCTGCCTGTTTGAAAGACTGAGGACTCAGGATGATTATTTACAATACAAGAGTAAGAGAAAGATTACAGAGATTACCACAGAACCATTCCTTACTGAGTTTCCCACCGATTTTGGAAAACTCCCAGAAGAGAGTGAGAGGAAGGATCTGAGACACGATTAAGAGGCTATGGTGATAAAGTACCACAAAGATCTCAACTTAAGAAGGACATTTGAACTCTCTGGAGGCCCATTGAAAGTTCCTACTTTACTCACGTAACACAGTCCAATATGCTCATTTGGGATATGACAAACAAAGGACCTGTCAATGGCTCAAAGTAGACCTTCAAAGTTATAATTAACCAACCAACTTCAAATGAATAGATTTATTTACTCATATGTATTTTTATATCAGACTCTTTCATAAATGCTTCATGTCTGTTCAATCTATCTTCCCAAAGACATGTCCAAAATGATACAATTAATTCTGTATTACATGTATGAATGGTATTACATTGCAAACTTCCTGAAAGCCATTTGATACAATGGCTTAAATGAGACTTAAGTTCTTTTCCGGTACCTTCTAGAAAGGATTATGGAGAAGTTGTGAAGAGTAAATATTTTCTAAAGAAAATTAAGACTTCATAATTGAGAAAAAATCTCTAGTGAGCAGTGTAGCTCGTATAATAAATTTGAAAGCTATTTTTCAGTTTAGATAAAGTTTGGTGAAATGAGAAAACACACCAGAGTAGATGACTTCTTAGTTATTTTTCTTGAAGGGGCAATTATAAAGGGAACCCTGACTTATTGCTAATACACTTCAATGTGAGGTTTATTAGGTGGGTGTGGCATGGGAAGCTGTAGTGCTCCACTTAGACTCTTTAATTCTGCTTGTCTCTACTCAAGAGCCTCAAACAGGGAACTAGAGGAAAGTGGGCAACTCTACACCACAATTCTTTAATCAAGGAGGAGCCCACTTGACTTCTAGTATTGAAAGCAACTCCTGTTCTCAAGCTATGCATGAGTAGTTAGAGAAATAAAAAAAAGTAACAGAAGAGTAGAAAGACTGGGTGTGTGTGGAGAGAGAGAAGGAAAAAAAGAGGGAGATGTGAGGAGAGAGGCAGATTGCAAGTCTGAGAGCAAGCAGAAGGGGAAGGAGATAAAGAGGAGGAAGAGTAGATAAAGAAAGGACTGAAGAATATTTTCTCACACTGATTTTAGCAGAAGCTTTAGTAGCTATATAAACAGTACAATCCCCCAATCCCTAGAAAAACAAACCAAAGAAAACACACACACACACACACACACACACACAATTCTCTCCTCACTTTTCTTCAGAATGCCAAGTAGAAAGGATACTTAATGACACCATCATTATTGACTGGGGTATGTTCCCTTTTCCACAGAACCGGCCCTTGAAAAAAGTCCATAATACACATGGAAGACAACCACACAGAGGATGTTCTCTTCCTTGACTTTTCCTTCATTCCCTTGAATGACTAAATAACTAAGAATAACATATTGTTGCTCATGCTATAAATGAATAAGTCAAATACTACTTAGGTACATAGAAGAAACTTGTTTAAGCAGAACTTAAGGTTGTAGTTTGATTATGATTACAATTATTCAAGATAAATATGTACAGTTTATCCTTTCAAAAAAGGATAAAACCCAGCTTCAGACTTTTCCTCAAAATGTTGTTTGTAACTCTTCTTGTACAAATGTTCAGGGAAAAGAAATATTATGTCATAATTCATTAAAACCACTAGAACACTACATAGACCCCTTTACAAACATGGTTTTCCAAACCATGTTATGAACTTTGAAAACTATCTCTCTTATGAATTACTTAAGTTGACTGGGATGAAAATTACAAACTGCTTCTTACTTACCTCTATAATATGCCAGGTCAGAATCTAAACTGAACTCGTAAGTATATAAGTTTTGCTAAAACCTATGCAGAACTGTTAATTGCACCATCATATATTGCTATTAGCAGAAGCTCCAATTCACTATCTAAATTTCACTGGTGAAAACTGATCTAAATTCTACCTACTTCCTCTGCTTTTGGTGATGGTAATCAGGGCGTGCATACTGACTATTGATTTATGCTTGTATCTGAGAAAAATGAGACTTCTAAAATTTTTATTCAGCATTGATCAAATTTAAGGCAGATTCAGAAATGCTACTTAAACATTTTCTCCATTAGTCATAAAAGAGGACAAGCATAGGAGTATTTGCCTATTGATCCCAGCAGTGGTGTGGCTGAGACAAAATATTTGTACAATGTTGCGGCACCCTTATTTAAAAAGCCAAGACAACAGCAACATCAATAAGAGAAAGCAGGAGGAGAAGAAGGAGAAAGAAGAGAAACTGGAAGAAGACAGGGAGGAGGAGGAAGAACAACATCATAGGCTTTGTTACAGAACCAAGAATTCAGAGAAGCACATGAGAATTGCTATGAAATTGGAAATTTTCAATAAGCACAAGTATGCAAACTGAGAAACTAGAAATATTCCTCAGAGAGGAGCTGAAAAACAAAAGAACTCAGAGGACTGTCAGGACAGGGCATAGCTTATTACCCCTAATATTCAGATTCAGTCCTGACACTGACCTTGAAGTACATACAATACGGTTTCTGAAATATGTGGAGATCACCTTTAGAATATGTTTTGTGGCATCATGACTGATATTACATATCTCCTACTTGTGTCTCTACCCACTGTCTTCTCCCCATCCTGCAGCCTCTGTGTTTTTCTGGATTCTGAATAGGTAACCAACATAGCTGAAATTTAGCTATATACTGTGACTAAAATAATCTATCCAAATTAGATTTTATTCCTTTTAAATTTACAATGCAAAATACTAGTCAGAGAGAACATTTTAGGAGGAAGTAATTATTTTCTATAGGGAAATGTTTTAGTTGGGAAGTAGCAGACCCCTCTATGAAGTATCAGTGTAGTAAATTTTTTTTCCAGTGAAACAAGTGCCAGCTGCATCAATAGATGTAAATTCCAACTGAAATCATGCGTCTCCTTGAGGGAAGAGTAGGAATTTTCAACCCTCAAACCAGGGGAACACAAATACTAATAAAATCAACTTCTTTTTGTTTAAGATAATCTGACTTTTACTTTGAAGTATTATTATGCTTAGTTGCAGAAAACTTAATATTTCAGCTCTAGATTGACATATCCACTATAGACTATCATCACTCCTTCATATAAAAAATCATTCTACAAGGATGATACATGTTGCCATTACATGGAATGGACATCTTTCTTTCCCATCCTCCACCACAGTGGTATCAACTGACTTTTAATTGGTTCTGTCTGGTACTTGGTTTGGATCTTTATTTTAGCTGTTACTGAGAGTCCTGTGCCCCTAATGGGTGAATCATGAGCAAATGATCTGCTGTTGCTCAGCCAGGTTGTTTCTAGAACTCCATGATCAAAGAGGCAGGGTGGAGCTCTCTTGGTCCTAGACTCATCTTTATACTCTATTTCTTCTCTCTTAGTCCATCATGATAAAAGCACACCCACCCACACCCATACCCCCGCACATCCCCCCACATCTTGAGACTACTCAGTAAAGATTACAGTTTCTCAATATCTACTATCATTCCTAGGAAGCTTCTGTTATTTACCCTGCCCTCAATCCAACTTCAAGAATGATGGAGAGGAGCATCCTCGGTGTAAATCATCTAGTCCTCCCCAAGTCCCTGTATTGATGAGGATTGACCATGACCAGAGACAGTGTACTCTCCTGAGTGTCTTAATTTTGTAGTTGGAGTCCTGCAACTTTAGTTAGGATTTTGGTATGTGACAGAATATGTGAAGTGAAGAATTTTCCAGAGGAACAATGTGTTTTGGCTCCAAGGTTAGAGGTGGGAATGAAGTGATGCCGAAATATCATGAAAGAAGGAAATTGGAGGGAAGAGTAGGTCACCTTGGTTAGGCAGAAAGAAGAGAAAATGAGAGGTATGTACCAAAGACAATGTGACTCTTCATAGACTTTCTTCCAGTGACACAATTCTGCCACCTGAGACCCACCTCCTTAGTTATACCAACTCCTAATGAAGCCATAAAACCATGAATCTATCAGGGGATTAATTAACTGATTATGTTTTATGGTCCAGTAACTTCTCAGCAATAGCTCCATTTGTGGACCAAGCCTTCAATACATGACACTTTAGGGATATCAGTTCATATCCAAACAATGTGCAAACATAAAGTCAAAGGTTAAAGAGCAGAAACAGAATATCATAGAATATTAAAAATAGCTATTTCTAAATTTTCTATTATCCTATATTTTAATACTTTATCTTAAAGTATTTTTTTTTCATTCAGTGTCTATTCTACTGTGTTACTGAGAAGGGATCTATCTATACATTGAGGGTTTCATATAGCTCAGGCTATCCTCCAACTTACCTCATAGCCAAGCATGACATGGAACTTCTGCTTCTCCCATCATCATTTTTCATGGCTTGAGATTCTAGGCATGCACCACCATGTCTGGTTTTATGGGGTGCTGGAATCAAACTCAGAGCTTTCTTCACGCTATGGAATATTCTACCAACTGCTTTCTCAGCCCCAGAAGCTTGTTTCTAACCTTTGTCTTCTCCCCCTTAGGCTTTGTACATGGTAGACAGGCACTTGCTCTACTGCTGAGCTCAGCCCGTCTCCTCCCATTTGCTTTGAATCTTTCCTCTCTTCTTTTTTCTTCTTTCCTTTTCTTTCTCTTCCTTTTTCCCACTCTTCACTTGTTCCTCTTCTCCTTCTTTCTGTCCTCATTGCTCCCTTGCAAAAATTACTTGACTGTTGATATCAATGTTATATTTCTTTCCATTCTGGAAAAGATTTGCAGCACTTTTATTTTTATAATGAAGCATCTATGCTTGGGTGTGCTTGGCTGCTTTAAGCTCATTTTTAGTAGTAAATTATAAATGTGGCATATGAAGAAAGTCTTTGTGGACTTACTACTTATCTTTTTATTAATTCATGAATCCATTCGTAACAATGCAAAAACAAAACCATAAACACCAAACACAGTTAACACTAGATATTTGCTGAATGCTGATAGGATCCTTGTTTGGGGTACTTATTGCCAGTGTTTCTGATGAGGCCTAAGTGAAGGGAATAATGTAGTCAAGTGATGAAGATGAAATCAAGTGATTAAATAATCTAATGTATAATAATATTAAGTTCTATGAAATAATAAAACATAGAGCTCTGAGGACTGATGTTAAGAGAGCACTTTCAGAAGAAGTGGTCTTTTAATTCATGTCTGAAATGTAGATATTGCTCCATTGACATTATTTTAAGAGTGACTTATTAGAGGAATGGAAATAGAGTATATAACATATTAATTTGTGAAGAAAACTAATTTTTTTCTTAGAATGAGATAGAAAGGAGAATGGCAAAATCGCATTACAAAGATAATGGTGATGGTTAATACTATCAACCTGATAGGGTCTAGGACTAGTTAGGAGACAAGCCTTTAGAGGAGTCTGTGAAATGACACAGGTCAGGTTGACTAAGAAGGAAAGATTCACCTTTATGTGGATCTTATGTGTGGTATTATGCCATTGTTTAATATCCTGAACTGAATAAAAAGAAGAAGGTAAGCTAAGCATGAGCATTCTTTTTCCTTGCTTCTTGACTGAAGATACTACATGACAAATTGCCTCAAACTCCTTCCACCATTACATCCATACCATAATACATTGTATCCTCAAACCATAACCCCAGAATGTCCTTCCTCCCTTAAATTTCATTCATCATGTGTTTTGTTACAGCAAAGAGACAAGAAATGAATATTTTAATATAAAGTTTTAAATAGAAGTGTAACAGTCCAATTTGCCTGTTTTGAAGATCACTCAGGTTGCTTTGTGAAGCATGGATATCGGTTGTACCAAAATAGGAATTTTGAAAAGACCTTGCTGACTTCTTGGGTGATTGCATTCATGTACTCGGTCAGTTGGAAAACACAAAGCAGCAAGAGTGGTAAGATAGACTCAGTTAAGCAGTATATAATAGACAATGGAGGTGCAAGCGTCAAGGCTGATACCAAATCTTACTATAGTAGTTTCTATGCTTCTGTACTTTTTGTTGCTGTGTCAGAGAGTAAACTGGAAAATATAATTGTTCATTTTACCCCACAGTGTATATATATTTTACATCTTCTTCCAGTGTTGCTCCCTTTAAAATAAAACTATAAGATGCTGTGGTTTCCAGTGTATTCATGGCAAAGCAAAGGAAGGACCTTTCATCAATGTATGATTATTTCATGCTGTTTTTCCTATGAGAAATGTAACCATTAGAATCTTTCCCCCTGTTTCCTGGAGAAAGATCTGGCATAGGACTTGGATTCTTTGGTATAAAGATACCTTCTAGAATGCCAAGCATGGATTGATTGCCAACTGTCTGCTGGATGCTGTGATGAACATAAACCACAGTTTCTCACAAGTGAAAGCTTAGATTATGGCTGAAAATATGTTTCAACACAAGATTCCAGGTGGCCCAGAAAAAGCAGCCACTGCTTATTCATGAGCCATTTTTTTAATCACTGAATAGAACCACATATGTACTCATCGACAAAGACATCTTTCTTGCTATTGTAAGCATATGTCATAATATTCACAGACTGTGTCTGTGTGTATGGGTGTGTGTGTTTGAATCATATGTATTTTCTAAGGACTAATTTGCACCTTTGATTACAGAAATCATTTACAGAGAGCTTTTAGCTAGATTCCCATAAATACACAATAGCTGCTGATCTTGAAGCATCTTTGATTATGGAAAGTTGGTGTTGCCTTCTCAGTAATATATATTCTGCCTAAACTTTTAAAATTGGCAAGATCTGTTCTTATCATACTCTGAGTTTCTTATATTTTCTCTGCCACTTGTATAATTTTAGTAGACTACATGCATCACTCTTTTCATTGGTTATACATTGTCTTTCCCTTCATTAAGAGCAAGAACAGAGGCCTCCTTTCACTTGATGATGTACCTCAAGTATCTGGCACAAAGTTGGTACCTGACACTTTTGCTTAAGTCCTCTTTCTGGTAAATCTCCATCCACATGAAGTTGAAGGATTAGTTCTGTATGTAATGATTATGACATCTTTCTCTGGGAAAACAATACTTTTATGACATCCTGTCATCTAGGATGCCTGGTTCAACTCTTGGGTTTCAATATTCAAACTGTCTTCTGGTTTTCACTTTTCCCCTATAGTAATCATATGTCTAATCATAGGAAAACAATAGAATGTTATTTTTTTCCTTTAATTTTATTTTACAATACCATTTAGTTCTACATATCAGCCATGGATTCCCTTGTTCTCCCCCATCCTGTCCCCGTCCCCTTCCCCACAGCCCGCTCTCCATTCCTACCTCTTCCAGGGCAAAGCCTCCCCTGAGGACTGAGATCAACCTGGTAGACTCAATCCAGGCAGGTCCAGTCCCCTCCTCCCAGACTGAGCCAAGCGACCCTGCATAAGCCCCAGGTTTCAAACAGCCAACTAATGCAATGTGCACAGGACCCGGTACCACTGCCTAGATGCCTCCCAAATAGATCAAGCCAATCAACTGTCTTACCTATTCAGAGGGCCTGATCCAGTTGGGGGCCCCTCAGCCTTTGGTTCATAGTTCATGTGTTTCCATTCATTTGGCTATTTGTCCCTGTGCTTTATCCAACCTTGATTTAAACAATTCTCGCTCATATAAACCCTCCTCTTTCTCACTAATTAGACTCCTGGAGCTCCACCCAGGGCCTAGCCATGGATCTCTGCATCCAGATCCCTCAGTCATTGGATGGGGTTTCTAGCATGACTATTAGATATTTTATGTGGTATTATTCTACCAACCAAATAAGCATTTCCTGTGTACTGTTTGGTTTGTGGGATAATAAGGCGTAAGGGACTACCTCCAAATGCAGCATACTATTTAAAACTGCGCACAATTTTTTGTTCCATGTAGGCATTATATTGGACAGTTTTGACTCAACCTGAGCTCAGCTGGGCTCTGTAGGGCTGGATCCAGGCAGTGGGTTGGAAATGCATCCGCTGTTTGTGATTCTCTGTTCCCCTGGGTCCTGCAGCTATTCAAAGTATAATCTCCCTTTTTGACAAATTACTAAATGTCAATAATCACACTAAACCACACCAATACATTTGGGTGTAGCTGGAGAGCGTTTCTCCAGGTCCCATCAAGCCCCGGCAGTCCGACTGCCCCCTTATAAAATAAACACACAGACGCTTATATTATTTACAAACTGTATGGC